>NC_137194.1:28898611-29258611 GCF_960531495.2 Zeus faber | reverse complement strand
AGTCTGTCCGTCCCTCTCCATCCAGCCCGGTTCCCCAGCTCTCCACCCGGATCCTGGACCCCTCCTTCCCGGTCATCATCCCTGCCCTGCCCTGCTCCATCCCTACCTGACGGGGTCCCCCCCGGCCATCTCCACCGTGTGGTCTAATAAACATCCTTCGTCTGCCTCTGTCTCTCTGTGTCGTGCGTTTGGGTCCCTCTAGCGCCGGTCGTAACAGTTCTGTTATCAATTATTCTTGTGTTTGATGGTGTTTAAAAATCGGAAAATTATCAATATTTTAGAACATCACCAATCACTTTGTTGTAACATTTTCTTTCACCGATGTACACTCCACCAATATTCAATTCAGGCAACTTAGAGACACATTTTAACATGTAAGACTAGTTTGTATCATGTGTTTGATACAAACTGGTCTTACATATTAAAATGTCTGAAGTGGAATGCCTGAAGTGGAATGGATTTGCGAATATGACAATTCTCTGAAGGAGCCCTTTAAATCAAACTTTTCAGGAAGGAATGGAACTTTATACATTGGCCTTGTTCATCCATCAAATCAACAACTAAGCTAGCATTTGCATACATAATATAAACAATTTTGGTGAAATTGGGCAACCTTGTCTGATCCTGTTTAGAACCTTGGTGTCATAACTTAAAACATCTTTATAGAACATTTTAACAGGCTTGCAAAACTCTTCTCCAAAACCAGGTTGTCTGAGTGTAAGCATAAAGTCATGCTCAATGGTGTTGAATGCTTTGAAAAAGGCTCTGTCTGATTTCCGGATGTTCTTAGTCGCTGTGTCGACAGATGGCAGAAATTCACGTCACATTAGTAGAGGAAGTTGGTCTTCTTCGTGTTCGTTTTTCCCCCTGTGAAGTCCCCATTAACTATTGAATCCCGCAGGGACTCTGGCACAATTACACCCAATTACCCATATACTTATTCATTCGTATTAGTATATGTACATTTATATATATTATATTTAATGATAGACCGAGATTGTTAGACCGTACATATGTACATGTTTTTATTCATTCACATACTGTATGTTCACTAATTTACTCTCTAGGTCTCTTTCAGTGCAGATATCTAGGGCCAGCAGTGTTTTATCTTATTTTATTTTTATACTCTGCATTTTTTGGGCTAAAATGCTCTGAAACACTACAACAGCAGTATCAACAGACAGGGTTGAGGTCTTGTTAGAACCGGGACGTTTCAGACATCTTGTCATTCAAGTTTGACCAATATCGATCTAAGTTTCAGGAGCAGGCTGCTTTGTGACATCATCCTCTGAAGTTATTTAATTCCAAGCTTCATCTCTTGGGAGTCATTCCCCTCCAGTGAGCTTGAGCCAAGTTTATCGCAACAAGTGAAAGCAACAAGTGAACTGATCACCGACTGCGATGAGAAGGCCTACCGCGAGGAGGTGGCTGACCTGTCACTCTGGTGCCAGGACAACAGCCTACACCTGAACGTCAGCAAAACCAAGGAGCTGATTGTGGACTTTAGGCGTGGATCACAATCGAGGACGCACGCGCCCTTGTGGATAAATGGGACTTCTGTCGATAGGGTGAGCAGCTTCAGATATCTGGGAGTCCACATCACAGAGGACTTAACATGGACTGTTCACACAGACACTCTGGTGAGAAAGGCGAGGCAGCGTCTCTACCACCTCAGGCAGCTGAGGAAATTCCGGGTCTCGGTGAGGATCCTCAAAATCTTCTACTCTGGGGCAGTGGAGAGCATCCTGACAGGCAACATCACTGCCTGGTTTGGGAACTGTACTGCCCAGGACAGGCGGGCCCTGCAGAGGGTGGTGCGTTCAGCTGAACGTACCACTGGAACTACCCTCCCCCCCTTGCAGGAGTTATACACCAGGAGGTGTAGTAGCAGAGCCCGTAGGATCATGAAGGATCCTCATCACCCCAACAACGGACTGTTTCAGCTGCTGCGGTCAGGCAAGCGCCTCCGCAGTCACGCAGCGAGAACAGAGAGACTGAGACGGAGTTTCTTCCCTCAAGCCATCAGAACTGTCAACGCTGACCTCACCAGGGGTCCTAACCGAGCCATGCACTAGGCTCCACTACCTACTGTACTGTATGTAGCATACTGTACCGCATACTGTATCACTGTTCAGGGTTGTTCGTGATGCCGTATTGCTGCGCCGTACTGTTGTATACTGTGCTGTATTATCCCAAACACTACCTCACACTATTCACATTCACATGCCACTTTAATTCACATGCCACTTTAAATGCACATATCTGTATATACATAGGCATATTCCTTCAACCTATTCCATTTTATTTCAATTTATTTTTTATTGTATTTTATTCTATATATTTTTTATCTTATTCTATAAGTATTCCACTTACTGTATTACGTTTTAGGAGTCAGTTAGTCGGTCTATTAGAAAGGAATTTTCTACTTTTTATTTTATTTTATTTTTGTACTTTTTCCTAGGACATATTGTGTGCTATCACCGGGTGCGTTTCATTACATTTCACTGCATATATGTATGGAAGTATGTATATGTATGTGACAAATAAAAATCTTGAATCTTGAATCTTGAATCTTGAAAGCAACAAGTGCATCGGCTTGTATTAGTAATTCTGCGTGTCGCCGGGGAAGGATGGGGAAAACTTGTGTCACCGTGTCATTACATCAGCCGACGCTGCATTCTTTTTTCTTTTTTTTTTTAACCTGTGCTGTCAGCATTTTGGGCATACAACACAGAGTATTTGTATGCCATTGCATCCAGGACAGAGTTAGTCTGCAAGTGGAGTTCAAGTTCTCAACCTGCAATGCAACTCTTTATTAATTCTTAAATCATCAAGAACTGATGCAATAACTCTGTCCTGTGGATGACCTGTAGAATGACAAGAGTACAGTTTTGGTTATGGAGAGCCACCCCCAACACCCCTCTTTGGAGAACTATTTATCATGTTTGGGTCTATAAACAACTGATCACTACTCCAAGAGGGGGAGAATCACCACGGTGAGACAAATAAACATAGAAACAAACAACATTTACACAAAAACATAAACATTGGATGACATCTATTGAAAAACAGTGAATAAGATCCAGGAAAACTGGAAGTACAACTGGTCACGTGGCCTCTTCTTGTCACAATTATGGAAGTATATGAGGGGGGAAAAGAGAGGAATGCAACCAGGAGGGTGCTGGGGTGCACTGGTGGTGTGTGTGTGTGTGTATGTGTGTAAGATGTCCACCGGTGAGTGTATATGACTTATCCCCATATGTACTGGTGTAGAACATTACATTACATTTAGTCATTTAGCAGACGCTTTTATCCAAAGCGACTTACAATTGTTCAAACACCGACGGACGCAGCCATCAGGAGCAATTAGGGGTTAATTGTCTCGCTCAAGGACACTACAGCATGCTAGCAGGAGGAGCCTGGGATCGAACCAGCAACCTTTAGATCACTACACCACCAGCTCTACCGCCTGAGCTACCATCCCCATAGAAGGTCGGTATTATGTTGCGGCGCCTCCAAGCAGCGGAAGGGGGCCCTGAAGCGTCCCCAAACTCTGCAGTCCTGTAGATACCCTACGGCTGCAGAAAAGCCCCGAGTACCCTGCCTTGCGGCCACAGAAGACCCCAGGGCCACCAGAGAAGCCAGAGGGCCGTGCAGCAACCCCCATGCCAAGCGCTGAGGAGCATGACCCAGTCCCATGGAGCACAAGGCGACCCCGCACTCCAGGGGCGCACACATACAACCAACCCCCAGGTGCAGGCACAAGACACAGCCGGTGGCACAGAACCCGGGCCACGGGCGCAAGGCACGGACCGCAGGCTTGGATCCCGGCCCCATGGCGACAGACTGACACCCTACCCGAGCCACCCGCCCCACTGGCGAGCCGGCAGAACCCCCATGCCCACCCACGGCCCGCACAAGTGGGAGGCCCGCCCCACCGCAGCTGACCAGACGTCCGGCGTGAGTGACAAGTGCCCATACACGTAGCAGCTTGTGCTCAGCACTGGGCACCTCGATGTTACCCCCCCGCCGATGCTGGCAGGCCGCCAGGTATACAGGCCTTCTGCTACCCCCAGCACCTGGGGCGCCTGCCGCAGAGAAGCCACGCCGCAGAAGCAAAAGGCCAAAAGCCGCCCCCAACACCCCAACCCACACCCATAACAGCAAGCAGTCCCCCTAGGGGCCCCAGAAGGCACCTGGGGGTACTCTCCGTAGCCACGCCAGGTCGCAGCACATCCCAAGCCACCAGGCGCAAGCCGTCAGAACTCCAGCCAGGCCAGGAGGGGGGGCCCACCCAACCACCCCCCGGTCAACCACGCCCCCATACCAACCCGCCAGCGACCGGCCACCCCGGAAAAACCCAGAGCTCAATGTGTGCTGTTGGTAATTGTAGTTAAAATTAGGGGGTTGGGGGTGTGAGTCCTTCAGGCAAGTCAAACCCGAATCACTCTTACCCCTCCTGCCCCGCAGACCCTGGTCCAGTGGAGTGTTGTTTGGAGTAGGATTGGTGTGCGAGTGTATGTGTTCTAAGCTAATGTGAGTGGGATTAAAATTTTGGGACGGACAAGAAACACGCTTGGGCAGGAGCGTGACAGGCAAAATGGCAACTGCCCACTGCATCCCCACCCACATAGCCTGCACCCCGCCCATCCTGCAAGCCCTCGGTCTATTGTGTGGTGTATGTGCTGAGTATGAGTTTTGGCACTGGCAGAGACAGGCGAGTCGCTACCGGATTGATCCAGGGGCGCAGCAGGCCAGGGAGAAACCACGCAGACCCCCTCCCCCCGGACCCAACCGTGCCCCACCAGCCCACCTCCCGTACCTGGTGGCAGCGAACCTACAGCGATCACACCCCAGCGACGAGCAGGGCAGGTACCCTGGCAGCCCAGTGAGACGACAGGAGACCGCCCCCCACGAAGGAGGCCATATGGTGAGCCCCGCACCTAGCAGAGCCAGCCAGGTTCAGAACCAGGTTGACAGGACCAGACGGAACGCCTAACCAGCCCCGGCACGACGGGTCACCCCTCCCCACGGGGGGCGGGCAACCCCAGGCGCTGCATTCAATGGAAACTCTGAAAATTTTAACTAATTTTGTAGTAATGCCGATGTAAAGATGAGTGATAGCACAAGCTGATGCTATGTTCCATGGGAACTCAAAAAATTATAACTGGTGTCGATACAAAGTCAGTGTCTTTTACAGGAAGACACTGAAAACCGTAATTTGTATTTAACATGACAAAGCTGGACTCTGTGTATTGCTGCCTGCAGCTATATTTTTATTATGTTGGCTGGGCTCTGGACTCTTACTCTTACCTGTACCTCTACTGAGTTTAATTTCCATTGCTGTTGCTGCAATGACACCTGAATTTCTCACAGGGAATTAAGAAAGGTTCATCTTATCTTAAGTTAGCACAAGGATTTCAAAAATATATACAAAGTTTATTCATTAGAAATGTATTTTAAATGTCAATTGACTACCAAAAAATGGGCCACTATAAATACTTTATCATTATAAAACTGGATTATTTTTCTTTGGACCTGGTCGAACCTTCCAGGACCCTGCCCTTTCAAGCTGAGGTCACCAGACGTAACAATGTTTATTGCTGTGACGCCCACAACACAAAGCTTTTGTGTTCAAAACCGACCATCTGCATTTTTGTTTTAAGCCTACAATGTTAAACTGTCAGGAGGACACTCTCTCCCATCCTGGAAGAACCTGATAAGGTGATTTGCACAAGATAGGAAACCTCTTAGTGATCCGCAAGGGGTCGGTCGGCTGTAAACCTCTCCGACCCCTTTTCTGTTTCATATGAGGTTAACATCAGGACATTGTAAAGGAGAACACTTTGAATCTTGGTATGGACATCCCATACACAACATTTCCCCAAGAGAGGTGATGTTAAATTAAGGCAAAGGACATTTACCACTTCTCTTTGTGTAGACTTCGCTCCTTTATTTTGCTCAAAAACATACATCTCCATCTCCCTCTCTCTCTCTCTCTCTCTCTCTCTCTCTCTCTCTCTCTAGATAACAGGACTCGGACACAAACTTAAAGCGCATACCTTTAGAACGTTCCCACAGCGCATTGCATGTTTTAGAACACATTCATTTGAGTTATTAATTATATCACCCGTAATATAGTAATCAATGTTACCGTATAGTAATCGATGTAACCGAACTGTAATACAAAATTATTTTTATTCAAACTGATGAAAACGTAAGCTCTCCACGGCACCAGACAGAGTTGTTATAGAAAATGTGTTAAATAAATCTTTGCCATGGATCTTAACTGCCATCAAGTGGTGAGGACAAGAGGCTCCCTACACTAAAAGTAGTCATCCTACGTAATGTGTTAAAACTAACACAGTACACATTTCAAATTAAGTGTTGTGTTTTTGATATATTTTCTTAATTATACAAATAATAAGTGTTACATAAAGTATTTAGGAATCGATTTTTATTCTCATTTATCACAAATACCATGTTAAAACGTGTAAGAATGTACCACTAACCCACCCCATAAGATAATTAGATAATTGTATAAAATAACGATAAACCCCATTGTAAACCAGACTAGAGAGGATGCAACATCACTGGGCTGGCTCTGAGCAACACGCCCCTTTTCCACAACAATAAGAAGTACTGACACCTCTTAGAAGTTGGCCTGCCACCTTGTATCAACTTTTAAACTTCTTTTGCGTTGTTCTTTTAGTTTGCTCATCCTTCCGTGGGATCGGACCAGACAGCCTAGTCTAAGTTCCCCACGTGCATCAATGAGCCCATGAGAACCCATGACCCTGTTGCCGGTTCACCAGTTGTCCTTCCTTGAACCACTTTTGGTTGGTACTAACCACTGCATACCAGGAACACCCACAAGACCTGTCATTTTGGAGATTCTCTGACTCAGTCGTCTAGCCATCACAAATTGGCCCTTGTTAAAGTTGCTCGGATCCTTACGCTTGCCCATTTTCCTTGCCTCCAACGCATAAGCTTCAAGAACTGACTCTTCACTTGCTGCCTAATATATCCCACCTCTTGACAGGTGTCATTGTAACAAGATGATCAATGTTATTCACTTCACCTGTCAGTGATTTTAATGTTGTAGCTGATTGTTGTGCATTTAATTTATTATTCTCATATTTTTTATAACATTTTTGTAATTTTTATTACTCGGGAGGTGGGAATCAATCCGGCAAAAGAGTGGGCAAGCTAGTGAATCTTCGCCTCACAAACTGAAATTAATAACTGAGGACTGAATTAAAGTCAGAGGCAAATACATTTGCCATAATTCACATGGAATGCGATTGATTTATACTTTGCATTCCACCAAAATAAGTTTTGTGATTCACACTTTGCATTAGTTTGCCAAAAAGAATATTTTTTGAAAGAATCAGGTTGAAAGATTTTCTGGGATCCACAGTTTGTGTTTTTTTTCCGAAATAAATTATTTTGACAGAATTAAATTAATCTTCTGAGAATTCCAGTTGCAACTCAACAGAGCCGACCGATTCTTTGGACTCTGTTTTTACTTAAGAGTAACTATCAGGTTTTATTTGAATGAATTTACAATCTTGGACTTTTTTCCTTCTTTTCCTTTTTTTAAGTGCAGAAAGGGCAAAAATATAGTACAAATGTAGGTGTTTTAAGTTTGCGGGTAAAACTGTCTTTTTTACATCAGCCGGTAATGTCACAGGAGGGAGTTGTCGTATCTTTGTCACAGCATTGGAGCAGGGTGGTAGTCAATTGGCAGTCAGTCAGTTAGTTTCACTTGCCAAGTTGCCATTCACTGTAGTGGTAACTACTCCTGTCTCCCCCCTGTTATGTCACGTTCAAGTTCTCATTGATCGATGGCCGTGGCGTAAACAGACAAACTACTTGGTCCAAATTTATTTCGGTAAAGATTTAATTTAAAAGTATCTAAAAAAATTTGGAAGTTGGTCGTGAGGTGAATAGGTCTTGCGAGATACTTTTGGAGATGACAACCTCTTGAAACAATTTGGTTGCCTCCTCACACTCTTTATTCTTGGGTCTTGCAGGAATCTGTAGGGACGATACACAAAAAATATAGACAAACAGATTACATATTTATAAAAAAAATATAACAGGGTAAAATTTGTCCTTTCCTTGGCCACCAGAATCCGATGACTGCCAAAATATCATTGTTGACATTTATGCATCCGTACATGGAAAAGTTGGAGATATTTGGGTTGTTTCATTCCATTTTCTCTTTCACAGGTCTACACAAAACCTTTTGGTCTCATTGCATCCAGTGCTGGATCCAAACTTAGTGACTTACCCCTCTCTGTAGTTTGCTTAAAATGAGAATAAAGATTATTGTTAATTCTTGTCAGACTCATAACATAAGAAAGCGATAAGATAATTTATCAGTAAGATAATTTATCACCAGGAGGACAATCCAGGTCAAAATTCAGGTAATGTTGAGGAATAAAATAATGAACAAAAAGAGAAATTACATAAGGAAGGTAGGTATTGGATCCAACATTGGATGCAATGAGAAGAAAACTTTTTGTATAGACCTGGTAAATAGGAATAAGTAATGAAAATATCCGAACATAGTTTTCCATGGGCTGCATAAACTTAAAATGTGATATTTTGGCAACTAGATTGGATTCTGGTGGCCATATTGGATCAAGCATTGAATGAGAGATAGAAACTGTTATGTATAAAGGTATACAATTTAAAAACTCCCAATACCATCAAATGTTGCATGTACGGATGCAGAAACCTCAATTGAGTGATATTTTGGCAACATGATTGGATTTTGGATTCTGGCTGCCATATCAAATTCATTAGTGAATGTAATGAGACAATGGATGAGAAATTCAATGTATGTTCGGCCATAGTGGATCAGCATTGAATGCAATCAGATAGATATTAATAAATATGGGGAAAATATCACAAAAAAGCTCACTATATTATCATTTATTTACATTTCTGGGTACATAATGCTCAAATTAGTGATATTTTGGAAGCTGTTTTGGATTTGAGGCAAAATCTGAGATGGCCCCTCGCTTAATAGCAGGAGGAGGGTCTAAGTATGCAGAATCCACTGAGAAAACCTTGACCAATCCAAGTGTTTTTTATGGGTTAGGGTTATTCCGTCTGTTAGTGTCAAAACCAAGTGTCAAATGAATCCTGTACCTGGTTGCACACAGCCTTTCCATATCGCACAAATGTGGCGAAGTGTTCACAGTTGAATGTGAAAAGACGATATGGGAACTCTTTTTCAAGGAGTGCATCGCGTCGTTTCTTCATCTCCTCTGGTGAGGACAGTTGGAAGGCGTGACGGTTATTGCTGATCAAGACATGGACCCCCTGGGGGACATTCACTTCGCTGAGCAGCATCCTACGGATCCTGGTTTCCCCAAGAAGAAGGTCCCCGCACACAGGGAACGCCGCTTGCAGGTAATTGCGAATGTAGCCCCTCAGACACCCCTCGTCTAATAGGGGGGTAGACAGAAAATCTTCTTTAAAGTATAGGTTCGCTATTTTTTCACCCAGATCATTAAAATGTTGGCTCATGTCATTTATAACTGTTCATAGCACAGCCTTGCTTAATGCTTTACTGCTGAGAAACTTACTACTCTGTTGTAGTTTCTTCCTGTGTTTAAATGCAGTCCAAAGCAGCAAACATTTAATCCCTCAAGACCTCTAATCTCCAGGAATTCACATAATAGTCACATGTCTTAGAGTATTTTTTGAACATCTTTTGAATGACAGTAATCAACACATTTTATTTAGAATTGCTTTTTGCAATCGCAACAGTACATGCATTTGGTTGCCAATAGAAAGCTGCGCAACTTCCTGTTTCTAGTCGCTTATGACTAGCATAGGGAAATATAGAGAAGAAATAGACATAGTGAAAGGAGCTGATTTGCGAAAAACCTGATAAAATGCAGGTTTTGCAAACATTTTCTCTCTATATACTATATAAAGCTGAATGAATATATTGTGAGCTTCCAAGATATTTAACATGGTCTCTTTAAAGGCATTTGCTGCATTGGACTGCTTCCAAAGCACAATGAGAGGCTGTGGTTTCTCAGTAGTAAATCAAGGTGCTCCTTGAACAGATATAGCCAATATTTTATTAAGGCCTGGGTTGAAAAGTTGCAAATCTATTGTTTAAGGGTGAGTTTAGTGGCTAAAACAGATTTTACTTCACACAAAAACATGAAATATGACGCATGCCATTTGGGTTTTATATGTGTATGACTGCTGTATATTTCTATGTATGTGACGCTGTATTTGTGCTATATGTATATATGACTCCAAAATAATTTGCAAGCTGCAAAAAATGTTCTTATTCACAACTGTGTCTCTTTGTTCTACATAATATATGAAACCTTTTTTAATCCTTTTTTAAACCTTTTTTAAAATGGCTATTATTTGGAGGAAATACAAAGCTAACAAAGACATTAGAATAAATATGCATTATTCTCTGCTACATTTACGCCTCACCTGCTACAGCAAAATGAATTACAAACCCATCTTCATCATACACTCCCCAGTGTGAGTATCCTATAGGGTAGGCAAATTCTATAAGATCCCCAAACTTGGCGGTGGACACAATCTCTTCAATCTGTTAATTACAAAGGCATGCAATGTTGTAAACAGTAAGAAAGTAGCTGGGTGTGGGAAAAATCTCCACCCTGTGAAACTTCACCTATCGAGTTTTCAAGCAGGTCTGGCTGCATTCTACACAAAGTCGTTGCACAGACACAGAACAGTGAATGTGTGGATTTGATATGCGCTTCCTCGAACTCCAATTTAACAATATAAAATGTAATGTAATGCAATACACAGCCCTCTTCAGTCTTTAAGCAATTTCCTCAAGGGAGCTTATGTAATATGGTCACACAGACTAACAAGATCAGTGGGGTCTCTGGGAACCAACATTTGATTCAAGATTCAAGAGGTTTATTTGTCACATACATATACATACTTTCATACATATATGCAGTGAAACGTCAAGTTAATAGGTTAATGTACAATATAACCTTACAAAGCCCATAATTCCTTATAAATTCTCATTATCTTGGGGTTAAAAAATATTTCAAAATTTTAGCTATTCTCAATGAGAAGTCGGATTTAGTATAATATATTTTTTTGTTATTAATTAATGAATCGAATTATGCAAATGTCAAAACAAACAAAAAAAAACATAAGAACAAAAATCAATGAATCAATTTTGTTCTTACCTGTTCCTGGTACTCCATTTTACATTACTATCGATGTATCATCTGTGCTCTGTCTCACGCCTTTTTGTTCATGTGGTAACCCAACCTTAAAGGCGTGTTTAGCATGGCCAACTAGGTTGGACCAGTGGTGTGGGCAAACTTCCTTTAGATAAAAAGAAGAGCTTCGACTGAATATCCCTCTTAAATGTAATCCATTTGTCTTCAGTGATTTTAGAATTAAATCACAATTAAGGTTTTTATAGACAAAAAGATAATCGGATTAATATATCCATCAACAACTTTTATGAATATAGGCCACTGACTAACTGACTAGTCTCACAGGACCGCACATACCAAAATGACCTCTGGTCAGGAAAAATTCAAGGAAACTTAAAGGATGGGTTCACTATTTTTCAAGGCAAGGCCTTATTAAATTGTTGGTTATAATTTTTTTTTTTTTTTGTTTGTTGTTGTTTTTTTCCACATGGTTATAATTGTTCATAGCACAAGCTCGCTCAGCGTTTTACTATTGAGAAAGTTGTAACGCTCTGCTTCAGCTTCTCACTGTGCCTAAATGCAGTCCAATGGGGCAAATGTTTAAGCCTAAAATAAAAACATTTTAGAGGTCCTTTTCGAAAATGGGAAACTGTAACATGCTTTATATAACAATAATATCACATTCTATTTAGAACTATGGTGCAATGTCCTGTTTTACGTCTCTTTCATAAGCTAAGATGTAGCCAAAAGAGCTGATTTGTGAAGTGCAATAGAATCAATAAAACCCTGAGGCTTAAACATTTGAGAATAGTAAAATGTTCAGCGAGGTTGTACTATAAACAGTTACAAAAGATGGGAACCAACTTTTTGATGAGGCCTGGGTTGAAAAATTGTGAACCTTTCCTTTAATAGGTGGGTGAAAATATTGGGGGTGGGGGCATCTTGCCTTAATAAAGGACTTAAAAACAATTAAAACGAACACAAAAACAATTAAAAAGTAAAGTCAGTTTTTATAATTTTGTTCAATTGTTATGAAGGCATCTTATTGTTTTCCACCACAAGTTCCTTGGTTATTTGTTTCTGAACCACATCTGGAAGTCCAATGTGGAGTAATAAAACATTTTAGAGTATTTATTAAAAAGAATAGTTAAACACAGGATCAGTTTAACTTATTTATTGTTATTAAAAGATGTGTGAATACATCCGAATTTGCATGTGTTTGTCTCTCATTCATTACAACATAAAAGAAAGTGTAAAAAGCTAAACTAGACCGATTCTTATCAATCCTACCTAAAATTACACAAAACTATGTCTTAAAAAAACCTTTACATGCATTAAAAGCTGCGATTAGCAGTAGGTATAACTCTAAGTGATTAAATGATTATGATGAATTCTTCTAGTAGCCTTGTTTGTTGTTAGCTGCCACAGCTTGCTTTGGTACAGTTTAACAAATCTTGATTCTTGAATTTATTCCTGTTTCTTTTTTGTTTTAAGAGTGGGTTAGTGCTCCCCATTTATACATCTGCTCCTGCTCTGCTTGTAGCCTGCCCCGCCTCACAAACATTTGTAGGTGACTATTTCTTGTAGTTGCCAAACTGTATGGCCATTCTATCGCTGACGCATCGGAAAGTGGCCGGCTGTACCTCCCAGTAAGGGACAGGGTTGTCAAAGAGACTGATGCCATTGTAGAACGTCTTCTTGACGCTGAAGGCCTTCGGGCAGAAATCATAGACACCCACATGGCTGATATTGTTGGAGTGCAGGTATACCACCTTGGGGAGATAACCGGATCAGAATAAGTGACATAACCCAAACAAACAACCAAATAATAAACAATAATAATAACAATAATAACCTTTATTTGTATAGCACTTTTCATACATGCAACTTAAAGTGCTTTACATCATTAGAAGGAAATCGATAGTCACAATAAAAGCAAAGCAAACAAGCAAGCAAAATGCGTTTAGTCAAAATAGGTAAATTTGATAGTAATATCAGATTTGAATCATCAATTTGAACTTCAATTTGAATCCTAATCATTCCTCAGCGAATGACTCATAAATATTATCAACTCACACAGAGATGTTTCTATCCTCACCAACTCACTCGGTGAAAGGTGGGATTCACACAGAACCCTCTTATAATTCACATAGAATTATTTTTCTATTCCTATCTCACACAGAACATGGCCGGATTCACACATAACCGGGTTCTGTATAATTCTCGTTCTTCTTTCAGTTGGGCAGTTGGGCTTTCAGTTGGGTGTCCACCCAATTCGGAACAGCATGTACCACCCCCAGACTGACAGCCTGGTGGAGTGGTTCAATAAGACGCTGAAGAACATGGTTCGTATATTTGGCACGACGATAGCCATAATTGGGATAAATGGTTGGGCTCTCTGCTCTGTATCTCTGGCCACCGCTGTGATCGAGGGGGATGAGTTGGGGTCAAATTTCCAAAAAGGACCAATCCCACCCCTGCCCTTTCCTGTAACCATCTTTTGCCCGGCCAGACGCAGACATGGTCATGTCACAACAGCAATTTTCTGATGTCTCTTCTCCCCCCTGCAAGGCCGCACGTCCCTCATTCACCACCACGTGGAGACGACCTCAGGGGTGAAAGTACGCACTACTGTAAGTACGTGAACGTATAGAGCAGTCTACAAGTGACTGGTGCAGTCATGCTGGTGGGTAGACCCGATGGGTTGGTCCTTTTCTCTCTAGACTACCGAAATTTGATGCGTATCCAATACCCCGGTTGACTAACTCTTTGACTGGTTAGGCACGGCTCGATTTTTTTTCGACACTGGATTTAACCAAGGGCTACTGGCTGATTCTCTTGACGCCAGAGTCCAAGGAAAAATCGTCTTTCTCCACTTCGCAGGGGTTGTACCAATTTATAATGCTTCTGTTCCGGTTGTTTGGGCCCCCAGCCACATTTCAGAGACTCATGGACCAGGTCCTCCGTCCGCATGCGGCATAAAACGTTACTATACACAGTAACACCTGGGAGCGGCACATGCAGCATGTGGGCGCAGCACTTGAGTCCCAGAGGCGGATGGGGCTCACCACCAACCTTAACAAGTGTGCGAATGAGTGGAGGGTGGGTGGAGGACTGGTCTGACCCCAGATAGATAAAACTGCTGCGGTCGCGAACAGTCGAGGGGGCATGGTTAAGCTATGGTCTGCAGGTGGCGGTGCAGGCTGCACCAGGTCTGCCTAATCAGCCTCATTAACACTGATTCATCGACCTGGCTGGGACTTTTCTTATTCACCCTTTCTTTTTCCTTGCACCAAAAACCTGGTAACACCTGCTAACATCTGACATTTTTCATCAGTGGGAAAGGAAAAACCCGGGTCAAATGACCCTGTAATAGACAACTGGGTTGACCCGCTAATTTTAGCCCAAATTTTGTGAGTGTGGGGATCGCATCGTTGGGAGCACAGGGGAGAATCCCCATGCCCCCCGCTGAGCTCCAAGTCACTACAGCCCCGTCCCAAGCTGGTCCCGATCCCTGCCAGCGAAGGACCAGTGCGCATGGGTGCGCACTGGCAGCATACTCCATGCTTCTTCTACTGTAGTGTTGCGTCATTCATGAATGATCAGATTCTTTTGACCACCTCAAAATACTTTTTGACAAGTTTTATAGTTTTATGTCATTGTTTGTTTAAGTTGTTGTCTCCTCTATTGTATGTTTCCCAATCACACTGGAACCATGACACGAGCCTTTTCCGACGTGTTCATGACGGTGAACGTGACGCACCAGAAAAAAACGGCATTTTTCCTGGCAATGGGAAAGGTGTCAATTGCCTATTTTTAGCGCTAATGTTTTAAGCTATAATTTTAAATTTTCAACCCTAATTTTGGTGTGAAAACTTTATTATTTGTTGTTTTGTCTTGCAGTAAGGATCACATGGAGCCTTTTGTTTATTAGTTTGAATAAAATAAAAAACCCTGCTATGTCGGCACCTCACTGCCCAAAAGTCTCTGTCTCTCTCCCTGAACCTGTATCTGTAGGTAGAGTCTTTCACAGTCCTCTTTGGCCTTCCTCTCTTTCTCTTGCCTGGCAGCTTGATCTTCATCATCCTTCTCATGATATACCCAGCATCTTTCCTCTGTACATGTCCAAACCATCTCAATCTCGCCTCTTTCCCTTTGTCTCCGAAACATCTAACCTGAGCTGTTCCTAGAATATACTCATTCCTTACCCTGCCTATCCTCGTCACTCCCAACGGATGCATATTATGCTTCCTCTAAATCCCCAATGACAATGCAACTCCTTCTGACCTTCTCTATACTTCTCCATAAACATTGTCAAAACAAATACTGCATTTCTAGCACTCTTTCCTGGCATTAAACCATACTGATGCACACTAAACATCACTTCTCCTCCTCAGTTCCACTACTCTTTCCCATAACTTCATGCAGTGCCTGATCAACTTTACACCTCTGTAGTTACTACAGCTCTGCACATCAGCCTTATTCTTGACAATCGGTACCAGTACACTTCTTCTCCATGGTTTTAGGAGTTTATACAGGGGTTTAATGCGTAAACAGGCAGAGAATCAGGAAAAATACCGAAATTAAATACCGAAGGAGTGACGAGGAAGGTGGAGACAGGTGGTAAGATTACCAACTAGGGACAGGTGTGTTGTGAGAGGGACGTGACGTGACACCAGACACAGACAGAGGGAGCCAGAGAGGGACAGAGGGACCTAGAGGCAGGCAGTGGGAGATAGAGAGGGCTAGAGGGAGACAGAGACAGATAGACCCAGAGCAGACAGAGGGAGCCGGATAGGGACAGAGGGAGCCAGAGACAGACAGACTGGGAATCAAGGCAGGGGAGGATCATGACACTAGTTAAAAACTCCACTGCGGTCTCTCCTAAACATCTACATGCCTCCACAAGTATGTCATCTGGAGCAACTGCCTTTCCACTCTTCATAGCTGCCTCACTTCATCCTTGCTAATCCACCTCACTTCCTGATTCACTATCCCCACATCATTCACCATTCTCACTCTCTCTCATTTTCTTTATTCATCCGCCTCTCAAAGTACTCGTTTCCCCTTCTCAACACTCTACTCGCTTGTCAGCACATTTCCATCTCTATCCTTCATCACCATAACCTGCTGTACATCCTTCCCAACTCGGTCTCTATTTCTAGCCAACCGATATAACTTTCCATATGCTTTTTCCTTAGCCTTCACCAGCCCTCTCTTCGCCTTCCTCCCCATTTCTTTGTATTCCTGTCCACTTTCTTCATCTCTCTGACTATTCCACTTCTTCTTCACCAACCTCTTCCTCCGTATACTTTCCTCTACTTCCATATTCCATCCCCGAGTCTCCTTGTCTTCCTTCCCCTGTTCAAATGACACACCAAGTACCTTCCTAGGCGTCCCCCTCACCACTTCTGCAGTAGTTGCCCACCCATCCGGCAACTCTTCTCTACCACCCAGTGCTCTTAACTCCTCCCTGAACTCCAAACAACAGTCTTCATTCTTCAACTTCCACCATTTGATCTTTGGCTCTGCCTTCACTCTCTTCTGGTTCTCTATAATTCATAGAATTCTGATCCACATAGAAATTTTTTCATTTCCTAACTCACAGGAGGGATTCACACAGAACCCTCTTATAGTTCACACCAAATATTTTTTTATTCCTAACTCACACAGAAAAAGGCGGGATTTACACAGAACTGTTTAATACTTCACACAGATTTATCTTTCTATTCCTAACTCACACAGAGTAAATAATATTTGTTGGGTGTACTGATATGTTTGTTTGGTGCTGTCCAATGTCAATGTACTTTTATACAACATCTAGCTCTGGTAGAGAAATTTGACGCTCTATGAGTGCTAACATACAGTAACAGCACTCTAATGTTTTACTATCGCTCTGCTTTACTACTCTGCTATTCCTCTGCAGCGCTTGTGTTCATCCAGAAGGAACTATCTTTGTGGGTGGAGCTGAATAAACACCAAAAACTATAAACTGCTGTCTCAAATAACCATTTCTTGATAATCTTATCTCATGAACTGTTGTGAAGGTAAACCTTAGCCGAACACACCTTCTAGTGCGATATTGCTTAATTATACTACAGAAATCAATTTATCCTTGTTCAACATAAGCCCAAAGATATTGTTAAAAAAATCACCCCACTGTTGGATATACTGTGTATTTAGATAGCATTTGCAATTCTTTCTAATGTCAATGTTAACTTCCTAACTTTAATGTTACCTGGAGGTACTTCATCTCAGGGAGACCAGCGGGAACACTGGAGAGCAGGTTGTTGTTCAGATGAAGCTCTCGTAGGTTTTGCACGTAAAACAGGCTGCCGTACTCAATATGGCGAATGCTGTTGTGGCCGAGGCCCAGCCTGTTGATGGAGGAGCACAAATGGACAACTACAGTACGTACATAACATAAAGGTTTAGACATGTGCATGCCAAAAACAGCTCTACACCAACACACCCATACATCCAAAAATAGGCACACACTTACGTATATACACACGTAACAAAGCAACTTTGGGGTAATGCAACGTGATGAATACGCAATCGTTTTGTGAAGTTGCAAGCTTAAATCCAACAAGTGGTATTTACTTGTTTTTTTATGGCAGAGCTACTCTTACCTGTACAGTTCTCCGTACTGTCTAAGGTCTTCCAGCTCAATGGCTTGAATTTGGTTTTGATCCAGATGTAGTTCCCGGAGACTATCTGGAAGATCTGATAAGTGAGGGGGACAGGGGACAGATGCATTTTAAATGCCTTAACAATTAATAATACCCAAATAATAAATAATACCTAAATAAGCTAATACATTAATTTAATCATCTTTAACCTAATACCTATATGTGATAGTGGGGAGTGGTTTTGGTGCCATCTGCAGAGTCCATTTGACCTTAGAATATCAGTAAATAACTTGTTTTTTTTCAGGAACATTTACCTTTTGGAATGCCTGTGAGTTTAGCCTCAGAAATGCGCAGAAAGTTCAGTTTGAGGCCATCAAACGCGCCTGGCTCCAAGCCGCTGTTTCTGATAGGGTTACGTCCCATTTCTATTGTAAAAAGGTAAAGCAGGACATGAAATAGGTGGAATGAATTAAAAGGTGCGTGTAATTTTAGAAATACACAGTTGTTATAGTGTGTCGGGTGGGGGTGGGATGTTTCCGTTACGCATGGTTTGTTATTGGCCAGCACGGTTCGTTCTTCTCCGCTACCTCAATGCCCATTCACACTTAAAAACGCGCCTGATAAAAATGAGGCAATAAAGGTGCAAAGGGGCAGGGTGCTCGGGGACCCTCCGCCCCCCCTCCCCACTACACGTGTCTAGTTCTCCCAATGCATGAAACGAGGATTATAAAAAAAGAAACCACATCCAGGGGCACAATTATTGGAATCCAATGACTGGCCCCACCAGTCACACACCAGTAACTTCAATGCAATGGTCATGATGGAAAGTTTCCCAGACACAGCTGGCACTCTGATCAAAGGTGTGCCGGCGCGCCGATGGGATGGGCCCCTCGCGGCCACTGGGGGACCTTTGGGGCCACTGGGCCCCGGTGCAGCTGCACTGGTTTTACCAGCGGTAGTTAAGCCACTTATTTATTTATTTATTTTTATATTATATTTATATCGGCCCCAAAGTGCGTTGGCCCATTGGGAAATGCTCAGTATACCAGATTACCAGTCCACCCCTGCTCCCAAAAGTTTTACATCAAGTTAAACTATGATGAACTTTGAGATGTGAATTTGTGCAATCGACAAATAGGAAAGCAGCGTTGATTCATGCTGAGCTTTGTGGAGAAAAAAACTAAAAACAATAAACAAAACCTGCACTATTGTTTCACTAATAAACCAGGAAGAACATTTTACCGATACAGTTCATTCTTTCAAGACCATAGAAAGCCCTAGATGGTACTGTTCTAATGTGGTTGTCATGGATACGGAGCTCCTCCAGCATCGGCGGAAGGTTTCTGGGGATGGACATCAGCCTGTTGTGGGACAGATAGAGCTTCTGCATGCGTCTTAGGGGGAAGAAGGCTCGTGGGTGCACCTTGGAGATATGGTTGTTCACCAGCACCAGAGCCTGCCAGTGAGATGGAGAGCAGTTGCAGGTTGGGCAGTTGCAGGTTGGGCGGAGCACTCTGACATTATACTGAAGTACATGTAAGATAACTTTCAAAGGATATATACTCAAGTATAAGTCACAGTGGTTATCCAAAACATAACTTAAGTCTGATTCACACCAAATCCGTATACTAAGCTGACAGATGGATCCTCTCCCATAGTGCCCATCGTATGAACTGTACAGTATCTGAGTTTCGCATCACAAAATATGTCACAGAAAATGGGAGAGCTTGTTTTTTCCAGTGCAATAGCGATTAGTGTGATGATCAGCATACATACAACATACAACAGATGTATTGATAGTGAATATGGTGACATCCAAGATTAATGTTAATAATGTTATTATTTTATATACCTGACTTATTTACTTAGTTTTAAGTGAGTTCCAATAAAAGGACGTGACTGACATTACTTCCGGTAGCACTGTCGGACCGAAACTTGCCACAAGAATTGAACATTTTGAACGCATTCCGGAGCATCGATCAGACGCATCCCAGCGCGTCACCGCATTTCACATTCGGAATCCATCTCCATCGGAATGAATGGACTTCCGATTTGTTGTTGTCGTTTGTCGGATTTGGTGTGAAGCAAGCTTTAAGCAGAAGGGCAAAAACATAGCACAAGCACTTTCAAGTTCTAGTTACTTGACGCCTATGGTATTTCAATATCTGAATAAAAAAACATGTAAAATTTGATTTTAAAATAGAGTGCCGATGCTCAAATCAATGCAATAACAATCATGTTCGAAACACAATGGAAACTTTGTCCAAAAGGATTCATTCATTGGGCTCGGCATCGTTCTGCTTACATAGAGGTTATTCAGGCCCTTAAAGTCATTCTCTCTGATCTCCGTGATCTGGTTGCCCTGCAGGTCCAGCAGTCTGGTGTCGGGGGGGATATCGTAAGGCACATGATGCAAACCTTTCATGTAGGAAACACAGATGGACAGATGCCACATGGTGAATAAAAGCCATAAAAAAAATAGAAAAAAGAACAGAAAAGTCCTAAGGGATTTTTTTGTTAATTGTCTTCATGCAAGTGCTTTACCTTGCACAGCAAAACGTCTATTTGCATCTCAAAACTTTGAGAGCCTGCTGGCTACTTTTGTAACCGGACTATAATTTGGTAAACACAAGGTAATGCTGTGTGGCCAGGTTTTGAGTGCGTGTGCTCCATTTTGTTGTCATGTGTTAGTATATAATTTGTTGCAAAAAAAAGACTGCCGGAGCTCCACGTTGCACTATAACAACAAGGAAAGAGTACACACTGTCGTTGTGTGCAGGGACACGGTCAGATGGGTGGACAGATTATCCTCTAATCTCAAAATCAGACAGTTGTCTACAAAAACCTTGTATTCTTAGAAAAAAGAAAGACTTTGTGAAATTGTCATTGTCCTTCTTTCAGATTGAGAGCATGGATATTCTGCTCTTCTCTTTTTAAAGAGTTCGAGAGAATTCCCTAGAATGTGTGGTGCATGGGTTACGAGGGGGGCGCGAATACATACACAAAAACTTTCATTGGACTCAAACTGAGATATTGACCTTTAAATCCCGACCGGAGGACACCTTTGAAGCCCTATATCTAAGTATAGCAATTAAAAGAGCTACCAAAATAAGGTCAACTGTGTTGGACAGCTCTGGACATTTAGGGGGGTGTTAGTGTCAATAGGGGATACCACTTAAAATGGCCTAACATATAATTGAGGGATATGCTAATTACATATGTAAATTATGACAACGCGGGTATATTCCCATGCATGCATCAAGATGCATAAAAAAATGGTGCAGAATTGTAGTTTTTGCTCAGATTAGTTTTAGTGTACGTATCTGCGCCCCCTGCCTTTCTCATGACCCCCCACTTTGAAAGTCAAATAAAATAATAGTATCCCTGTAAAATAATAGTATCCCTGTCTCACTTATATATAAGGTGATATTTGTCCAGATGAATCGAGACCACTATCTCAACTCACCCAAGTCAGAGCACTGGACAATCATGAGGTTGCACTGGCATCCAAAAGGACAGGTGGGATGTTCTGGGGGGGGGTTAAACTCCCGGTCGGCAGAACCGTCCTCTTCGTCGTTCACCATCATCAACATCATCAGGCTTTTAACATCAACAGTCTTTCCCAGATCGGTGAGGTCCCATTGTTGGAAGGGCAGGGGCTCGGCTGGGGCCGGCAAACACATCAGTAAAAAGATGCTCAAGGTGGGACACAGCATGGCTGAGGCTCTGGTGTGGCTCCGACTCCTTTTCAGAATCAAAATCAGAATCTTTAGTGCATTAGATGCACAATGAAGAAAAGCCCCCCCCCCCAAAAAAAAATGTTTACAAGTAAAATATACAGTAAAATCGAACAACAATGTATTTTTACATTTTTTAAACAATGAAGTGTTTTTGAGAAGTGTAACATACAGTGTCATGACCTTGATGATCTTGCAATAATATAGATATAATTTTACTTCACGAGACAAATAGAGAAAAATCTATTTGTAGCCACTGGCAAACCTCCTCCTTCATTTGATTGATACATGCATCCCAGACTGATGAAGAGTTATTGACACACTTGTGAAATGATATATCTTCATGGCGTCTCCTCGTTTCGCTTTAAAGCCTGTCTTCTGTCGCCTTCCCTGCAATTACTTGGTTATGGCTGCATGACGAGGAAATGATGGAGCGGGGAGAAGATGCGGTCTTCTGACTCCAACACAGTGACATTCACCCTTCTAACTTTTAATGCTTTAAGACCCAAACTGCACCGTAAAAAAAAATTACACTGCCTTTAAGTTATTTCCTCTAAGTTTTTTATTCGAAAACCTTAGTCTAGTTGTACATGCATCTTTTGGTTGTATACACTACATGATCTGGGTTTTACAAACTCAATATTTTTTTTATTTCTGGCTACAAAATGCTGTGTCTTAAGTTGGCAGGGCTGGCAGGGTTTTGTGATTTTGTAACAAAAAAAGATTTGGAAAGAAAATAGTATCATATTCACACCACCTTATGAAACCTTAGAAAATAACCCTGGTGTTTCATTATGCAGACATTATCCCTCACTGGTTTGAGGAAGAAAATTGAAGAATAAAAGACAGCAGAAGAATTTGAAGCTTTTTACAGAGATGCTGTGGTTGTGGCATGGCAGTTAAAATAACCTACATACAGAAGTTTTAGAAATGTTATATCTTAAGTTCAAACAAATATTCCAAGGCAGAAAAGTAAGTGAAAGTGCCTTGTTATTTTGTCAATTTGCCGTACTTGAAATGTGGCATGAAGTGCAGCTTTGCTGTTTGTCCAGTAATGTTTCAGTCAAAATATGAGATGTGAAGATTGGTCTTTGGATGTTCCCTTGTGGTAAGACTATGCCACGTTTGCACTAAAAAAAATAATGTCATTGGACCAGCGCGACAAATTGTTTCAATTTTCAATCAACTTTATATTTTTTATATTGTAATGTACACCTTAACTTTGCATTTTTACATTGAGTAAAGCTGAAAGATAAAGGTGTGACGCATTTAAAATGTTCTTTTTAAGTTTGCAAGCGATGACAATTTTTTTGAGTGTGGTGAATGTCTCTCTTTTTCTATCTGGGAAGGCTGTGCTGCCACACACCCTTTACCACATTGACCGGCTTGACTCTCACACAAGAGTTTTATATAGACTCAACTTTGTGACTCTGTTTTCCAAAAAGAAAGAGAAAAAAAGGCAGTGCTGGGTCAAAGTCTATATCCATTACAGCTACACATGGAGGATTGCTGAGGCCAGTGGCAGTCCTGGCTCATTTGGTGCCTGAGGCCAGATCCTGAAGAAGCCCCCCCACCCCGTCAAGTAACACACACACACACACACACACACACACACACACACACACACACACACACACACACACACACACACACACACACACACACACACACACACACACACATACAAATGACACTTGCTAACCAAAGCACAAAATTTAGTTCACAGAGGAGTGAGGGACATAGAATTCCACCAATCTGTTGCTATTTCCTCTAAAAAGCAAGATGAAAAGAATTGCACTTGAACTCAGCCATACAATAAACAATAACAACAATGACAAAACAATAACACTAGTAGAAAAATGGTTAAAAGTTGTTAGGGGACATCTTACACTGATGTCAATTACTATTACTATTCATTATTGCAATATCTTTCCTCATTTATTTGCACCTTTGTATATCTTTCTTTATTGCTTCACATTGATTTGAGAGATTAGAGCATCAAGTGGATTCCGCTATTTGGGACTCGACGAGAATGGTTAAAGTTTTGGTTGATAAAAAATATACCGTTTTGGAATCTCGTGAATTTTGTAGCCATCAATGTTTGCAGGCAGTATGAATAATAATATGAATAATAATATTATTAATAATAACAAGCATAATAGATTTTACTCATAAATAACATGCAGCTCAAAGTTCTTTACATGAATGTAAGGTAATTAAATAATAATAATAATAATAATAATAATAATAATAATAATAATAATAATAATAATAATAATAAAAATCATCATCATCATTATCGTCGTCATTAAAAAGGCTAAATATATTTAATGAAAATAAATTGATATTATACTCAATTTAAGTTTTGGGGTTTTCACATCAAAATTCAGCTCAAACCGAATTTCACTATCTTTGTAGCCATCACTGTTCACTTCATTAAAACCCAAAGGCCCAGTTAACGCATCATACAAAATAACGCTACTCTAGCACGCACACTACACAAAATAATATACATTTTAGTTTAACAACATCATCACAACCATCCATCGGTCTCAAAATATAATGACATGCAGTAAAGGGGCATTTAAGATGACATGGTGTCCATGAAATACAGTCATCTTAAAATGGTATGCTTGGAAATATACATACCTCTATGAAATGGTGTCAAGTTGTAAAAAAATGTTTTTTAAAAGGTCCAGTAGTTCTCACAAAGTATTTATATTCCGCCGGATGAATACACAGGTGGGACAGGACATTTGTTTGTTTTTTTATCGTCTCATCCTGTTGCTACAAGTACAGCTGCAAATCATCTGCTGCACAGACTGAATTGGGTCACCCAGTGGTTCAGATGTGGAGACAAAGACAAAGGGGGGAGAGAGAGAGAGAGAGAGAGAGAGAGAGAGAGAGAGAGAGAGAGACAATCTGCATGTTGCTGCTTAAAACTATACACATTTTATTGAGTTTCCTAATATCAAATTTCTGCAAATTCATGCAACAAGTTTCAGTACGACAATACCTACTACCAGATGTAACGTCAGTCAAGTTGTTTTTTTATTGGAGCTGGGATTAAAACTAAGTAAATGAGTCACATATATAAACTAATGACATTATTAATGTTGACATTGATTGTCACCATATTCACAATCAAAAAATCTCTTTTTTTATGTAACTGAATTGTGCGTCGTATTTTTTTCATACTTCACAAACACTATACAAAGGATGTTTTAAACTCTCATTCATGGAACAATGTAAATGTCCAGCTGAGCAAAGTGACATTTTCATTGTTGTTAGCACTTTATAAGCCCGGTTTCCTTGGCAGTGCTCAAAACATTCTGTTTGTTCATCCCCACTTAGAAATTTGAAATCCAGAAAATGTCTTTTTAACACAGTGCTGCAGTGCAATATGTTTACGAGTGCAACATCTCTTGGGTTGAATTTACAACTTCCAGGCATCAAGAGATTGACAAGACCTCTCAGGGAGCAGGAGCAGGTTGTTGTAATTCTCTCTTTCCCTTGAGGATTTCTCTTTCCAGCAGAGCACAAAGTGAATCTATCTTTATGACTTCATTAAATATCGTTATACTGTATTGATATTCAGAGCAACAACAACCCCAAGCTCTTTGAATGGTTCAGTTGTACAGAAATGTGCATGTGCAGCCAGCCAATAAGATCAAATCTATTTAGGAAGCCATGCCCAGCTTTTGAGCGACCAGTTGGCTAATTAGCAAGTTGATACCTTCAATTTGGTTTGGCTGTTATGGCTAACACCATAGCAAACATAAGTCAAGATTCATGGTTTGAAGACATTCGCGTGGCTGTTTGCTGTTTATACTTGTCCGGATTTTGTGTATCACGTTGCGTGTCTACTGGGGGGCAGTGTCACATTTAGTCAACCACAATGTACCGAAAACATAGAAGAAATCCATTTGTTTTTTTCTTCCAAACTCAAAAATCTGTTTCAAACCTCATCTACAAGTCGTGCTCGTATCTGCAAAATTTTCTTTTCCGCTTCAAATCCGCCATCCAACAGGAGGTTAGACAATTCAACAAATCAGCTTGTTTGACTATGTAGCGCTGCGGAGACGTTTACGTATACCTACGGAGAAGCATAAATCAGGCATTACAGTGAAGGACAAGCGATAGAAAAGAGAAGGAGAAAAAAAGGAAAATGCCAAGACGGTTCACAGCAACCAAATGACCGCCACGGAGGGGGGGCTACTCTTGGTCCTCATAACTCTGGGGTCGCAGGAGGACAGCTTGGTAGTTCTGGATGCAGGAAAAGGCTGTGGGTGGGATGCGGTGGCGCTGGATCAGGTTGTGCTCCAGGTGAACGGAGACAAGCGGCGAGTCATCACTCGCCATGGCGTCGCACAGGGTGTTCATCGGAATGGAGCTGTGGCAAAAAGTGTGGGGGGGTGACAGACAGTGTTTAATCGACGAGGGTTCAAAGAAGCCCGTAATAGCCCAGACGTTTATTTTCCAGAATGATCAAAGGCGGCTTGAGGCTGGTCCTTGCATGGAGGTGTTTTGTTTTACTGTCCAGTAGTGTTGGTAACGCCTCGTCCAAGCGGCTGGGGGCCGGTTGTCCTGAGGTTTAGCCTAGAAATAATGTCCCGGATTGGTTTTAACGGTCTATTTGGGGTGATGTCATTTTAACTCTGAATCAGAATCTCTTTGATTGCTCAAATGAAACAGAGGCTGAAAAAAATGGGTAATTCATTATGCCAGTCCAGTGATTTTGTCTGGCAGGTGTGTTATTTTCCTCAACATTTCCAACATTTCATATGAATTAAGCAATTTACCCGGATATTTACTCTGAAACTGCTTATGGAGAATCCAAAATCTGATTTCTTTATTATATTCACCTTATCAACCAGGTGAGCTGGAGTTTGTAAGATTCTGAAATTTCCTGGTCAGTGATTGGGGTGACTTGGGGTTGCTATAGCGCGCCCTAGAATAACTGTAGTCCCCACAATAAATGTCTACAGTTACTTATAATTATAATTTGTAATTGTATGTATGAATTCAATATATAATGGATCATTTTAGAAAACTGAGTGGGCGATCAATTTTCCGCAGTGGCCGTCTGTTTGTAATAACGCTATGTGCTGGGTGCGGGAGCGTGGAGGAGTCTAGAGCTTATGAGTTTCCAGAGGTCCTCATCTCATGTTCATAGGCTATATGTTTAATTACAGTAGACTAGCAGCAAAATAACATTACAGTTGATGGATAGGGTGCGTTTCATGGATAGTGCGCAGAGAGAGAAAGACAGACAGAAAGACAGACACTCCACCTGATGAGGTTGTGGTTGAGTCGGAGGTGCTGCAGGTTCTTCAGCTGCAGCAGGCCGCGGGGGATGGAGAGCAGCCGGTTGTGGTCGAGCAGCAACTCGGACAGGGAGGAGAACAAGCCCAGGAAAGACACCTCGTTGATGCCGTCGTCCCCCAGTTGGTTGTGGGACAGGTGCAGGAGGTCCAGGCCCGGGCGCATGTGGCCAAACACGAAGCCAGGAATGAGCTTGACCTGGTTGTGGTGCATGGTCAGCTGCCGCAGGCCGCTTGGGAGGAACGACGGCATGTGCACCAGCTTGTTGTGGGAGAGGTCAAGCGATTCCAGCTTCCTGGAGAACGCCAGGGGGAGGAAAAAAGAGTACTCATAAAGAAAGCTCTGATACACCAAACTGATACCACATACCAGAGATATTCTCCACCTTAGGATGAGTAAAAAAAAAAAAAAAGATGTTATTCCATTTAGAATGTGAATGGTCTGGGAATCCACACTTGGAACCCCACTGCCATGTCAAGGGTTGGATTAAATTTTTTTTTTTTTCACTTTGTCGTAGAACAAAAACAAACACATTTTTGGAAAGTTCTCATTTTGTAGATTAACGTATGTAAATTTGAGAGATTTCAGTTGACCCTAAACTGAGATATTGACTTAGCCCTATATCTCAGTATAGTAATTAAAAGAGCAACCAAAATAAGGTCAACTGTTTTGGACAGCTCTGGACATGTACTTTTAGAGGGATAGTTATGCTAACAGCCACTGAAAGGCCTAACATATAATTCAGGGCTTTGCAAATTACATATGTAATTTCTGACAAGACAGGAATATTCCCCGACCAAATTAACTCCTAGTAACACATACATGTTGTTTTTCACCCATATATATATGTTTGTATTTTACATTTTTAGGTTTTTAATAAAACAACTACTTTACCATGAAGCAATTCAACATCAAAATACATAACAAAATGGTGCAGAATTGTAGTTTTTGAAAGGTTTATCAATAACTGTGTGAATATTACGCAATGTAGTTAATAATTTATTTTTACTCTTGTAGAAGCCACAAGTCCATATGATATCAACCTTGTTTAAAGAAAAACATGTTTAATTTGTAATGTCATGGAGACTACACTACCCATAATCCTAAATGTTAATCCTAACAGCAATGTTTCTGATTGGTGGAGCTCGCTGGTACCATGGAAATGTTTACTGCACTGGCTGATGGATACACAGGTGCGCAAACGCTGATATTTATATCCTGTTAAATTGTATCTATGAATGAAATTCTTACTTAGGGTATGACCCTATCATATGCTTCCCCATGTCTTCTAAACTAGAATAAAACCACCCCATTGAAATGAATTGGTTTAAATTTCGTTATATGTAGCACCAAAAAAGTTGGACAATCGCACTCCAGAGCACGATTCAATAGATACATTTTCGTGACTATGAACATGAAAAAGCATGAGACCAGGTTGAATTGATGTGGTTGCAATCATTTGCAAGACATGGTCTGGTTGTCCAACCATGGTGACATGTTCATAATTGGGCATATAATAAACGCAGGGTATTCAAAATCAGTGATCTTGATACTGCATGGTATTCGGTACTCTCTATTGGCAAATAAACCATGAGTGAGTACTCAGTACTACAGTAGGTGCGAAAATCTGAGAGCTAACTAATTTAGACTTAGCTACGTCTCTAAACTAACTAATTACAAGCACTGACGTGACTGTAATTGAGTCGAATATTTTGCACTTTTTTGAGTTATTGAGTCTCTTATTTTATACAATGTAGCAACTTTTAGAACATCCAACGGCTATGCAGAGCTCTGTCTATTTGAAAAACACTTCTTCAAACATTATTTCAGTGAGTTGACAGCGTTTCAGTTAGAACTTTTCTGAAAGGTCGGTTGTAGGTTTGACCTTGTAGGCTAACCAGTCCATACTGTAGCAAAGCAATGAAACAAGTTTAAAAGCATTTGCTGTAGCACTCCTCAGGGTGGCAGTAGAGGGTTGTAATGTAAAATGTAAATAAAATAATCAAATCCAAATTTTGTTTTATTTTCCATGTTTTCACTTATGTCAGCACTGGTGTAGTTAAAAGGATAGGGTTAGGGTTCAGTATAAAATATATAATATGGACTATAGGGCAAGCTTCTGTTTTTTTTTTTTGTTTGTTTGTTTTCGAAAAGGAGATTTAATGCATTTTGGGGAGCTTAATATTTGCCCCATCTGACTGCATTCAAGCACAATGAGAAGCTGCAGCAGAGTGGTACATTTATCAATAGAAAAGCATTCAGCGATGTTGTGCATATGAACAGTGGTTAGAAATGATGGGAACCACTATTTTAATAAGGCCTCAGTTGAAAAACAGTTAACCTACGTAAATGTCTTACTACTTTTTTTTTTTTTCTGGCCGCACGCTGGTTGTCATTTACAAAAAGACCCTCCTAATTTTGCAGTGGATCAGCGGGCAGTTTGCCTTTTGCCAACTAATGCAAAATGCTGAAAAAACATTTCGAGACGGTGGCTACCTTTAGGTAAAGCTACACATTGCATATTGATTGACTCCCCCTTTACGTTATGTTTTTGGGAATAGAATTGATTGTAGCTCAGTTGTAATGAATCATAGATAGAATTAGCTTTGTGTTTAAAGCCCTTTGTCTGTTTCAAATCCAGTATATGTTACATTTACATTTCGTCATTGATCAGACGCTTTTATCCAAAGCGACTTACAATTGTTCAAACAGCGACGGACGCAGCCATCAGGGGCAATGAGGGGTTAAGTGTCTTGCTCAAGGACACTACAGCATGCTAGCAGGAGGAGCCTGGGATCCAACCAGCAACCTTTAGATCACTAGACGACCAGCTCTACCTCCTGAGCTACCGTACCCTAGACATTTCATGTAGATTTTAGCGTTAAATTCACTGAACAAGCTAGTGTTACACATTACATTCAAGGGGATTTTGAGGAACACTAAATTTAAGGCCCCCTGCTAAAAACGAAGCCTGGCTCAGACTTACATCAGGTGAATCCACGCTCGGGGGGCTATACGGTCCTCGCGGATGCGGTTGTGGCTGAGGTCCAGCACTCTCAGGTTGACCGTCCTGTTCAGGGCCGCATGGACCACCTCAATCTTGTTGTCCGAGAGGTGAAGTTCCTGGGAACACACTGGCCACTTTCAAACTCAAGCGAACCCCCAAAAAGAGCAAACTCTCCACTGGCAGGACAATGACAGCGTTTGATTTGAACTGACTGAAAACGGGTGATCACCGACCTGCAATGGTTAAAACTTTTAATCAGGTTGCATTGCTAGCCAAAAGCCTGAAGTCATTGAGTTCTAGAACTTTTGATTAAACAATTGTGCAGCAGTGATGGGGCCCAATTTGGTAGCTTTTCATGTTGTGGCTTACCTTTGTCATAATTTGATGTAAACTGGCATTGCAACTAAAATGAAGCAAGTAAGTAATCCAATGGCTCACTATTCCAATGAAATTACTTTTCAATTATCCTGGGGATCATGTGGTTATGTAGTAGTCGACAGCAATTCAGAGATACTAGAGCCAGAGATGGTACACAGGGGTAGGGTCTGCGGGGTGAAACCACTGCTTTTCCCCCCTCTGTCCCGCTTTGTACCTGCAGAGAAGCAGGCAGGCCTGATGGGATGGCACGGAACTTATTGTCCTCCAGTCGCAGGTAGGTGAGCTTCTTGAGGGGACGGAAGGTCAGCGGCGAGACGTTCCCGTCGTGGAAGCGGTTGTCCTCCAGCTCGAGAGTCAGGAGCTTGGACAAACCTGAGCGACGGGACAATTGGATTTGTATGCATTGAAACTTAAATGTTTATGAAACATAAATAGATATCCAACATTACTATATATCAGTAGCCCGATAACTGTAACTCACATCTGGCCTACATGTGTAACGTCAACTTTAGCTGTAGCCTGTATTCGTGATATTCCTGTGAGACAGGAAAGCCATGAGGTAGATAGTGATAGACAGACAGATAGATAGATTTTTACTTGTTTGTTTTGTTAACCATGTTATTTTTATTATGACTGTTATCAAACATGTTCAACAAATACACTAAGACACGTGCTTAAAATGTGAGTTCCTGTTTTTTAAAAGGGACCTATAGAAGGCGCCCTATTACGCAAAACTCACTTTTTCAGCGCTTGTGCACATACATTTGGGTCTCTGATGGGCCTACTAACACGCAATCTGTGAAATAAGACAACTCAGTCAGTTTTTGATGAGCGTTCTAATTCGGAATACACGTCCTGAAAGAGCCATTCCAATTTGTATCCCAGTACTATGTATCATTGACATGTAGAATTACAACCACCCTCCATCTGGGTAACTCCACTCAGCTGGAGCGCACTTGGAAGTGCACTTTTGGCAGCAGAGACCAGCACAAATCTTTTAAAAGAAAGAGGAATTAATACCAACTCTCTGTGACAAAACTGCAGATGATGGAAATGTAATTATTTGCTGTGTGTGTGTGTGTGTGTGTGTGTGTGTGTGTGCGTGCGTGCGTATCGATGTTAGGTTACTGTACTGTAGGCTGTGGCGCACAATCTGCTCTGCGTCACTCCAAACAAAACTGGAGATTTATTTGATTCATTTTATTTTCCAACGTTTCCGTAATTGAAACAAAAAAAAAAACAAGCCCCGCCCTATCCCACGGTGCTCCAAGTCTGTGCTGCGGACACTGCGGTGAAAGTCAGAACAAACTTTTAAATTAGGCCTTGTAGATCTAATTCAGCAACTGGATTGCTTATTTCTCGCCTCATATTTGTTCAGAAACAGATCTTAGTGTACTGATAAGGTGAAAACAGTTAAAGATCACAGAGAAAGACGGAATGGAACCGAATCTGGAGTAAAGCTCAAAGCCCATTGGCTCGCAGAACTCGGGGCCTGGCTACTCATTTACATTTAAAGCTACAGAGACAGAAATAGCCCGTTTTGTTTTTTAAACTAGGTCATCATTTTTACAGGTAAAGTTTCTAGAAATTTTGCAAAAATAATAATAATAATAATAATAATAATAATAATATTAATAATAATCATAAATAACGCTGTAGGCAGTAATACACAGGGTCCAGCTTATTAGTTTTAGGAAAGTATTACAGTTTTACATTGAACGTCTTACATTGAAATCTTCTCACTGTGCTTAGTGTTTATTTCATCAGATTTTTCTTCAGTACTTTTTTTAATATTGTGAGTGACATTGACGACTCGATTTTCTGACAGTGGTTTCTTTATTGGCAGTTTTTTGCCAACTGTAACACAAAAAATACAAATAAAAAACTTTTGTAATTACTTTTCATAACAATAACAATACATCATTTTTTGTAAAGTTGATTTGAGTTTTTTACTTGGATTACATTTTCAGTAAGTTATCATGGAAATCAGTTTCCATGTTTTCCTTGATTCCAATCATCATGAAATACCAAAATGTTGTGATATTTCTGTGGGTAATTACCATCGTATGGCGTCTATCTTTCCAACGACATTTGAAGGATTTTTTATTTTTTTCTTCATTAATCCGGCAAGGTAATGTGGACCACAGATTTAAAATATCAATCTAACAGATCTACTGACATCTATGAGATAAGAAGCAAAATAAATATACACTTAAATTGATAGTTGGGTAATGTCTAAAGACTACAAAGTGAGTCCACGGTGCACACTGGACACAATCCAACTGGACATTCTCAATCTGAATCTGTACATTTATGGTTAATAATATAATGACGTCATAAAGTCTCTTACTGTTAATCTCATCTCGTGCATTTTGGAAGGAGATGTGTGACATGTCAGTTAACCAAGACCAATTGAATATTTTGGGTCAAATTTGTTAGGTTTTCCACTAATATCTGCTCCGTATGTGGATCAGTTTGGATGAAATTTAAACCACGAGATCCTTGTGACACAGAGGTTTAAATGTGTTTGTAGCCTATGCCGAAGTATGTGTTCCAGATAGTTTTAGCCGGGTTGGACTGTGTTAAAACTGCTCAAAATTTGGTCAGTTTTTTGGTAATATCTGCTCCGTATGTGGATTGATTTAGATGAGACTTCAACCACCACCCAGACCCCAGACCAGGGGACCACCCCTGGTCTGGGGTCCGACTGTGTTCGTGTGTTATGCCGAAGATGGTGTTCCAGATAGTTTCAGGCATCAAAATTACGAGAATTTATTCCAGAACAACAACAATAAGGAGCATCTGACCTTTAAAACTGCCAGGCGTGAGACCACTGAGCTTGTTATCGTTGATCTTCAGCTCCACGAGGGAAGGCGGAAGAAATGCTGGGACCTTGGTGAGGTTGTTGCTGTCCAACATCAGCCTCCTCAGTTTTGTCAGGTTCTGGAAAAGGAAAAACCAGACGTTTGCCCAACGTCGATCTTAGAGCCGTTCTTTAAAAAGTTGAAAAACTCCCACCTTGAAATTACTTTCATGAGAAGTCTACCTTCTCTACTATATGTTATAATCTATGAAGTATAATCGTGTGCGGTACAAATGTAAAAAATTGGCTTTTCCACTTTGGAATACCACAGTGTGTGCTGGTTCCCACGCAGCCGCTTGGCTCAAGCTGCCGTTTCACCCCTGTGAGAAATAACGGACACGGAAACAATTGTTGCTACATTTGAGTTGTGGATTTTTTCTGTTGACTGCGACAATCCTGTCTGGTCTGGGGGCCCGGCAGCTGAAATTCACCCTCACAGTGAAATTCACTGTGAGGGTGCCACATTGGGCAAGCGCACTTGATTCCACAAGACACAGGCAAAGGTTGTGCTCGAGTCGGTTTCCAGAGGGATGAAGGCATGGAGTGACACGGTGTTACCTCTTTGAATGTTTATCCTGTAAAACCCCCATCCCACACACACTGAGGAGAGGAGCCCTTATCATGACACATGTCCATCTGCTCCTGGGCTTGTTCCAACTAGCCCATTCTCTACAATAAACTGGTGTGTCTACAACCCTGTCATCTGTGTCTCTGTGCCGGAGGTCCCTTAACATGCCACCTGGGTGGCGTGTGGTAGGCGAAACTGCCACACTGTACTTTACTTGAGTTATTATATTTCTGTTGACTTTTACTTTTACTTAGCTACATTTGGCCCAAAAAATGTATACTTTTTCTCCCATAGATTTCCCCTGAACACCCTCGTTACTCGCTACAAAATAAAATCTGAGGAAAACTTGTAGCCAATGATCTTAGTGAAAGCCTGTTATCATGAGGTTCATGTTTGTAAATCATGAGTTGTATCTCACCAGCAAGCTAAGTGTAAACAAACACTCTCGAGCCCGTGTTCAGAGTTGCCAGGTCTGCGGTTCGAAGCAGGTTGTTTTTATTTGTGTTCGGGTTGGGGGATGGCTGGGTTTGTCATGGAGACCTGGCAAGGTCTGGTTTTTGCCACATTGCTACTGAACAAGCACAGGCATGTCCCAGAGAGCCACAACTATAGCAGCGTGTTGGAGAGTGACAACCACAGCGACGGCCTTCTTCAGCAGTGATGCTGCACCACCTGCACCAGCTACGACTGATGGCGACAAACACGCACAGGGCCATATTTACAACAAATGTTTTCTTATGTCCGGGTGAAAAATGGGTCTTACAGTATGAAATGTTGGTTCTGCTTGCTGAAAAATGCAAAAAAAAACTAACCCTAACCCCAACCAGAATAAAACCAGAGCAAAAATAAAAACTAAGCTCATAGCAAAAGAAAAGAAAGCCAGACTTTTTTCTCCACAATATTTACTTTTCTCTTTACTTTTGATATTTAAGTCTATTTAATACCATATAATTACTTTTGATACTTAAGAACATTTAATACCATATAATTACTTTTGATACTTAAGTACCTTTAATATCAGCTACTTGACTTTTACTCAAGTAGGACTCTAACAAATTACTTTCACTTTTACCAGACTATTTTTTTAGGAAGAGAAAACTAGTCTACTTTTACTCAAGTGTGGCTTTTGAGTAGCTTTTCCACCACTGTGCAATTCCACCACCGTTGTAATGGGGCCAACAGGGACTGTGAAGTGCAGGTACAATGCAAGACGAGTCAATAAACTGCTCTAAACACTGAGTTGCTATGCAGCGGCAGTGTGTATTTGGAAGTGGGTTAAGCGGGTACTGACAGGAAGCTGACTTGATAGACCCGTTTGTTTTAGTGGTCTTCCTTTTTTTTGTCAAATGCCAAATGACATTTAGCAACATTGTTTTTAAGTATCAGCGTCGAGTCGAGTCCAACCTGAAAAATGTTGACGGAGAAGGATGTGTCATCCAGCCTGTTCTTACTCAAGTCCAACCACTCCAGGTTGGGCAGGCCGGCCAGTGCCTTCGCAGGGATTTTACTGATCCTGTTGTCTGGTAGGAAAAAAAAGGCAGAGGACATGACACAGCATTAAAGTCTTAAAATCACAGGATTGGCAAAAGCCTATTTCCAGCTCTCTACTTGTCTCTATTATTTATTTGACAACTGTATTGTGGGGCGTGTTCAGCTGACGCCCCTGGAGGCCATATGCTACCTGCGCATCAACGCGCGATTGGCTGTTTGAATACGGTTGAAAGTTAGCAACAAAACAATTACATCCAATTTATTTTTGTTTTGTATTTGAAAATGATATTTTGGAATTTGCCTGGGCCCTGAATTGGGGAACAGGTTAAAGCGGTAATCCATAAAATATTTTGTAAAAACAATATATATATAATGTTCCCTATTTATATCTTAGCTGCCATTTTAAAAGAAACAGCCATTCAATGTATTTGTGTCATTTATGTGCTCCTCTATAGATTGTGTCCATTGTTGGTAGTGCACTAATCAGGCATGCTCAAGAAGTGAAAGAATATAACTGAATTTGGTAAACCAGCGTAGCTACTTGTGGTCCTTAAACTGTCGATATGGATGAACATCCACAAAAATGCACCCTCAGATGAAAAGATATCCACCACCCGCCACCTCAAGTGACCAAGAAAAATCAATCCATCAGAAGAAGGCACATGTTCAAGAAAAGAAACACTACCTCTCACTACTTGTCTGCTTTTTCTGATACACTGAAGTCGTTTACCTGCCAAGTAAAGGGTTTTTACCCCTGGGTCAGTGATTATGGGCATGTTAGCCATGCCGGTGCCTCCACAGGCCACCAGCGACTCGGCCAGAAGACACCCGGAAGGCAGCGATTCAATGAAGGTGGTTCTCTGGGGGAAGGTGACCACAGGACGACCCGCCACATGGGGCGCCGGCACCGGCTTCCTGGTCTGAGCCGCGGCCGGTCGGGGCGTCGTTCTCGTAGCAGGGCGCACCGGTGGTGGTCCCACAAAGTCATCATCATTGTCATAGTCGTCCTCATCAGATGCAGGGTAGCTGTCTCTGGGTGCCTTCATCGAGGACGCATGCACTCTTGCCGCTGGGGGCCTAGGGGCCTTATCCAGAACCCCCTGCTTAGTACCGGCTGGCGCAGGTCGGACTGTTCGTGCGGTAGGCCGCTGTAAAATCAAAGATGCTCCATCGATTGAAAAGGGTAGAAATTATATCACTTGTGCAACTAAAAGTAAGTGTGTATGTGTGTGTGTCACAATGCAATTTCCCCCAGCTGAAGCAACAGCGGCAGCGGGAGGAGCAACAGAAGTAGTGCAATGAAAAAAGTCACCCACTCACAGTCTTTTCCAGCAATCTTATGTCCTTCTTTTTAGCGGCCTGTCTAGCGGCAGACAGCTTGTTACTTCTTTCGCCTCCACGCACTATGTGTCTCTGCTCAGGAACTCTGTTTGTACCTTTGTTTGCGTCCTCTCTCTCGCTGGTCCCTGAGAAAAGAGCAAAGGTTACCAAGAATCAGTCAGAATCAGGATGCTGTGGGTGTTTTGACGAGCTCATGGTTTAAGGCATAGGTTTCATATTTTTCAACCCATGTCTTATTCAAATGGTGATTTCCATCAATTCCCATCATCGTTACACAAAGTCAATGAACACTTTTTTATACTGTGGGGGTTAAATGTCTACTTGCAAAGACCGTAGAATGTGTGTGTGTGTGTGTGTGTGTGTGTGTGTGTGTGTGTGTGTGTGTGTGTGTGTGTGTGTGTGTGTGTGTGTGTGTGTGTGTGTGTGTGTGTGTGTGTGTGTGTGTAAATCCTGAGAGGATCTTTGGATCTTTTGCGGCTGTCAGCGAACAAAGCCAAGTGTGTGTGTGTGTGGTGTATCGCTATCTCCCAAGACTATCTTTGAATGCTGAGGGATGAGAATGTCAGAGGTTTTAAAAGTGTTGCATATCTGAGGTTTGAAGCTTAATGCTGCATTCACATGGAATATGGCAGAAGAGAGACGATGAACCGGAAGTCATGTTAATGGAAAAGAGCATGACGAGACCAGCAGAGAAGACCGGCAAATGGCAACGGTACGAAGGATTTGCAGTCCAAGTTCAAATATTTTAACTTCCTGCCGTCCTCCGTGACGGCATTACAGCCGGATGTTACATTGGCGAGGAGCCGACTCTACTGCGCATGTCTGCTATGGTGGCCGGAGACCTGAGGCCTTTCTCAATCTGCGTTCTTGTCTGTACTTGTGTTCTTGTGGATTTCAGTCGCAGCCCAAGTACTGTTCCAATTCAAAGTACGATCAAGTACATCAAGCCAAGTCCAGTCCAAATTTATTAATTGCATGGAGGCTGTAAGGTGCTTGTAGCGAGGAAGCATACGTGGTGATCTCGCGTGGCTCTGTTGGTCCGGTAAAGTTATAGTGGTTTGAGCGTAGCTTTCTTGCTCAATGCCACTATTTAAATAACCAAAACAATGTGTTGTGCTCAGTACATTTGTAACTTTTCCACTACAATAGCTACATGCATTACTCATATTCTAATATATAATAACAGACACAAAATTATTTAGTACAATATATTTTATTTTATACTATGTACATAATCATAGCAACATATCGTCACGTTTTGCTGTGGTATCTCCCCCTCGCTCCCCCTTGCCGTTTAGAAAGTGCTGTTATGCCATGCCGTTTGCGGTTTCCTGTGTTCCATGTGAATGCAGCATAAGCGTGTGAAGCTTTGGCAGTATGATCTTCTCCCACAGCTTCTCTTATCCCTGCTCTGCAGAATGACACTCAACACTATATCTTATTTTCCTCCGAAACACAAATCGATATTCTCAATTAGATTCTCGTCTGTGAATGATCTGAATACAGAGCTAATCTTTTTCTCTGGGAAAGACTGCCTTCAAACAGACCACTCCATCACTATCAAGAAAACGACCGTATTGCCCTCTCAGACTGCCAAGAACCTTGGGGTGATTCTGGACAACCAGCTCTCCTGCTCGCCCATATTGCTGCTACAACTCGCTCCTGCAGCTTTTCCCTTCACAACATTCAAGGAATACGGCAGAGCAAAGAATACATAGCGAGAGCAGCGGTGCACGACCTAGTCCTCCACAATGGTGGAACGAGCTCTCCCCTTGTGTCAAAGGGCTGAATGATTGAATGAATGAATGAATGAATGAATGAATGAATGATAGAATGAATTAATAATTATATCAATCAATTAACAAATTAACCAGTTAATTGATTAATTGGTTTATTAATTAATGAAGCACACCTGGATCCCACCTGCACTGAATTGCACTGTCTCTAATTTTACTTATTCCTATAGGAGGTTTAGCTGGCTGTAAACTGTAATATAAAGTGTGTTTGACTACTACTGACAGGAGGTACTTGTACAAATCGACTTCGACAAAAGTGTCAAATGCTAAATTACTGAACGTAATGTGATCTAATTTATACATAATGTATAATGTATATGTAAACAGGTATATAAAGCAGAAGGGAGATGGTGTGTGTCTAACCAAAGCTGGTTCAACACATCACTGCCTTACCGGCGCAGGGCAGAGGTCCACATTTCACCTTCCCGTTTTGACACTGGCACACAGAACAGGGCTGTGGTGACCACATCGCTCCATCCAACAATGCCATTCCATTCACCTGGCACTGGCCTGACGACAAACACGTGTATGAAAAACCTCCATGACAGTGGAGAAAAATGATCCAGGGACACAAAGGGACACACCAATACAACACTTTCCCTGATATCCGATTTGTTACTTTTGATAATTAAAACATTACAGTTAGTGGTGGAAAAGAAAACAAAGTGTTCAGAAAGTAAAATTCCACTTCACAATTTGAGTCAACCATGTGGATAATGATCATGGATCAGTGCACGGGTGGAGCAAAACCATGGCAGGACTTTTACTTTCTGAACCTGGAATTATCAACCTCTGCGAACAGAAGTCATACATTGAACATTCTTCTGTGTTGAATACAAAAGCAAATAGCAAGCAAATATTTCAGTATTGCATGCATCCCTACACAACTGAATTTTGGGCAAGCTTCAAAGTTAACAAAAATGAAAAAGCAAGCACCCCACGAACAAAAACATCAGTACAACTACCGAGCCGAGAATTATACAGAAACTTACCAGCGAGGAGAAGGTTGTATCTAGGAGGCCGCGTGGGCTCCTTTCCCCTCTTGCTAGCTTTCCCATCAGCAAGCGAGGCCCCTGCGCAGACACACAGCACTAACAGGAGTCCAGGTCTGGTCATGGTGCACCTCTTGTTCCCAAAGAAGGTGGAAAAAGACTGAGGGGTACTATGAGATAGGTGTGAGGAATCTAGATTCCTGAGACAACTTCTTATAGAAAAGGTGAGGGTGGGGCTGGGTGGGAGACAAGGAAGGGCCTAAAGGTAGGGCAGGGTGGGGTGAAAAAATAGAAAGCATTTCCTGTCTCAAGTATAAAAGCGCTTCATTCACCAATCTCAGAGCACCCACTGACTCCAATTAAAATGACTTGCGCTCGCTCACAGACAGACGTCCACACAAAGGCATGTACGCAGTCACACAAATTAACACACACACACACACACATTTACATAAATCCACTCCTGGGTCTAAACTTACAGATTCCAAAGTACAACCTCCAAAATAAAAGCAGATTTAGTCCTCCAAGGCTTATGGTCAAACCACCGTCTAGACCCTTCCACTCATTCCCTTTCCCCCGCTCCTCGGTTCAGGCGATCTGGGCCAAGTTCCAGGAGGAGTGGACTAGAAGTGGGCAAGGGGAAGGAAAATATTGGGAAAACAGACAAGCTCTCCAATATGAATCTCCGCTAGCATGAAAGACCACTTTGTGGCCTGACGATCAGTAAAGGGGGTGGGGGTGCACCGCAGGACGGCATCTGAGAAATTCTTTCTGCGTGTCTTCAGACCTCACCATCGCTCTATGTTTTTTTTCCCTGTGCATGCACAGCACATTTTTTACCCAGATCTCCTGTGTTTAAACAGCATGTATGTGTGTATAGGTGTATTGGTGTATGTGTACAGTGATGGGGAAAAGTATACACTTGTACACACACATTTTACCTAAGTAAAAGTATGGAGTATACAGTACATAAAGGAGTACATATGTACATATGTCCTTGAAAATTCTACCCAAGTATTAAAAAGTCATAACAAAGACATATTTCATTCTCATTGCATCACCTCTATTGACATAAGATAAAGGTCTTTGTGTGGTGTTTCAGTTCTAGAGTTGGATCGTTTTTGCTCTGAATGTCAGATGGAAACTAAACTTAGAAATGAACCCTTTCCATAAAATGATTGTAGCCCTACCGCTTGAGTGAAAAATATTTTACTGATAAAGTGGGTAGTACTAAAGTGTGTAACGGATAAAAGACATTTGTTGACAGTGGTTCTCCAAAATGGTTTTACTCCAGTCACCTAGAAAAACACCTTAAAGGATACTAGGGTTTTTCTTTTTCTTTTGTTTTTTGGGGGGGATTCTCTTTTTGACTATCTTACCCAGATTCAGGCAAGCAGGTCAATACCCATCTCATCCCATGGCGTCAGATTAGTGTGAAACATGCTCACGAGCAAATTATATTATTTCACACGCGCAAATAATAGCTGCCACTCGCACGATATACAGTATGTGTGCTCACAAATTCAACCACCGAGAGTTGCACAGGCTGCGAGCAAGAACAAAAAAAAGGGAGAGGCAAAGAATTGCAATGGAGTGTGTTGAACTAAGCAGCAAGTGAACAAAGCAGCCTCCATGCACAACAGAGTTTCTGCTTGGTGAGCACTGGCAGGCAACACACTCACGGGTCACTCAACTTGCAGTTGAGTTTAGTTCTATGTCAGGAGGTTGCGCCCCCTTAGGGGCTTCATCCTCTTTTCCAATTCAGCTGCGACTGAATCCGTTCATTATTAGTCAAAGACAACTCAGATCTCAAGATTTCTGTCGCCAAGTCAAGCAGGAAACTATATACTTCCTCCCGTGCCTATGCATCGGGCTGGCGGGGTTGTGTGACTCCTCCCTGAGTGTGGAGCATGCTCTCACTGGGCTCACAAATCCGTACAACCCCTCTGGGTGGTCTTTCAAAGCCTCCTCAGCTCTGCTGCGGGGCACCTGGGTATTCCCATGACTCCACCACCGTTGGCCACAGAGATGGATTTGATGGTGGGGGGGTGTTTGCGCGTCAAGAGCGGGCAATGGAATCTAGGATCCCTGCTATGCCCACCCTCAACCAATACTACCGGGGTTCCTAGAATGCGCCTGGCGGGTCCCGCGCTCCAGTCTCATCCTACTATCTCTTAACACGGAACGTAGTGGGTTTGGAGGCTCAGAGCACGGGCCGCTGGCCCATCACCCCGACCCCAACCGCTGTGGGTTCTTGGGCATCCAAGAAACCACTGCTGCTGCCGGCGAAGGATAGATTCACTGCCCGGCTGGCTCATAGGACATACAGGACTTTGAACTTGCTAATGCTGGTGGCCTTGATCTCTCACGTGACCACCAGCCGAGAGACGCCGATGGCTTCCGAGGCAGAGGAATTGTCTAAAACTTCCATTCTCCACCTCTACCAGGCGCAGGCCACATGCGAGGGCCGTGTTGTGGCACTGTCAGTGTTTACCCAGAGACATCTCTGGCAGTCCCAGACCACCATGTGCAAGTCCGAGAAAGCGATGCTGATTTTGGCGCAACGAGCGCCCGGGCCACCAGCGAGGCCAGGGCTTGTGAGGTGGCTTATGAGTCAGCGGGTCGGGATGTACCGATCGTTCTCCATACCCACTCTACCCGAGGTGCGGCGGCCTTGACTGCCCTTTTTAGAGGTGTCTGGGTTCAAGACATTTGTGCATCATGCAGGTAAAAATGGACAAATGGAGACGGCGACGACCAAGATGCTGCCATCTTAGAACATTACTGTAGCTTTGTAACTACAGTTCTATGAAGGAGGCATAGCCCCTTAGGGTTTTATACCCCACTGGACCCCATCAGTCTTGCTGAATTGGTTTCAGAAGATGAAGGGGACACTTCCTGGGGCTTATATACAGCTATGCTGCTCCATCCTGATTGGCTGAAGCAAGTGGATGAATATATTTTAGAACTTCTGCATACATGGTTGGGGATATACCAATAGGAGGCCTAGCCCCTTAGGGGCTGTAGTTACCGTAGTTACAAAGCAACAGTAACTCTCATTCTGCTCGCACGAGTCGACATGACTTTTGACAATTTGGGGGCGGAAACCTAGGGAAGTACTGGCCCTCTTATGATTTGTCACTTTCAACACGATCCCACCTACACAGACCTCCTTGAACCTTGATGATAGCTTCAAGAAGCCCGGAATTCACGTGACCTCAGTAGCATAGGTTAGCCTTATTTGTTTTTTTCCCTGTGAAGACCCGTGAGCAAGGATTAAAAAAATATATACAAAGTTTATTCATTAGAAATATATTTTAAAAGTCAATTGACTCTCAAAAAATCGACCAATATAAAGTTAACTCAATAAGTCTTTAAAAAGTCGCCAATTATTTAAAATTTTTTATGGAATTGTGGCAGGCCAAGAGGGGGCCGCCGCTGCAGACAGACTGTGCAGGCTCCCATCCCGGGCCACTCAGCTGCTGCAGATTCAGGAAGTAATTTAGGCTTTGTTTTTCTTTGTTTTTGGGGGCAATGCGTGCTGGAGGGACATGCGTGAGGACCGGGCGATACAAATGCTGAGCGGAGTGAGCATGTCACGGCTTCAGAGCGCCTAAACTCCACCATTCTGGTCTCTTTCCCTGTTTGCCAGCGAGCAGTTCCCTTTTTGGCACACAAGCTGCCTTTTGTTTATATTATTAATAAATACAGGCCAACAGGCACGGTTTGGCATCCAACTACCTCCTCTCTCTCATTCCCTGGCCCTGGGCCAGAACACCCGTCCACAAGTGGCACCTGGACATGATGGAGCAGCACGAGGCAGAATCCCGGACGCCTTGCCCCCCTTGTACAGATGGTGGCGGCCACAATGCAGGAGCAGAAAGCCCTGCATTTCGAGGAAATGGCGAGGGTCTGCGAGCGAGACCAAGAGGCGCTCCAGGAGAGCCATCAGCAGGAGCGCACCAGATGTGGGAGGAACGATCACCGGGCTCCCCCTTCCTCCTGGTACAGAAGATGACGGGTGAGGATGATCCCAAGGAATTCTTTGCCAACTTTAAACTGAAGGCGGCCGGCTGGTTGGACCGCGAGTAGGTGTGGTGGCTAGTTCCACTCCTCTTGGTAGAAGCCCAGCTGACGGTACATGCCCTACCCCCGGAGCAGGAGACAAGCTACGTTGTCATCCGGAGGGCAGTGATGGAACGGGTCGGGAGAACACCTGAGGGCCACTGCCTGCTCCTCCAGTCACTCTGCTACAACACTGTGGGCCCGGCGTTCCTGCATGCCCAGCAGCTCCTGTATGCGGCCCAGCTGTTAAATCCACCGGCTATTCCCAGAGTGCCGTTGAGGGCCGTCCCCTTAGTCAAGACGCCGTTCGAGAATATCGCTATGGATCTCATTGGGCCATTAGACCGCAGTGCTCGGGGCTATGGATTTGTGTTAGTCCTAGTGGACTACACGACCCGATGCCCCGAAGCAGCGCCACTGCACAGTATTACGGCCAAAAATGTGGCGCAGGCCCTGCTTCAGTTGTTTATGTCACATGCACAATTTACGGGTTACTGGGCATCCACTCAATTCGGACCAGCGTGTACCACCTGCAGACGGACAGCCTGGTCGAGCGCTTCAACAAAACATTGAAAAACATGATCCGGAAGTTCCGGAAGTCACCTCCACAATGACAACTGAAATTGGGACACATGGCTGAACCCCCTATTGTTCGCAGTGCAGGACGTTCCCCAGTCGAGCTACGGTTTTGACAGGGGTCCTTGTGGGGTGCTTGACCTGATTAAGGAAAATGGGCAGGAAGGTCCCAGCACCAGTAAAAATAAGGTCCAGTATGTCCTGGACCTGAGAGCAAAGCTATGCTACGTTTGAGCAGAAATCACAGGAGAACTTGCTCCAGGACTAGGAACGTCAGCACCGCCTGTATTACAGGGCTTGGTTAAGGCAATTCTCACAGGGAGACAAGGTGTTACTACTGCTCACTACGTCAAGTTCAAAATTACTGGCTAAGTGGCAAGGGCCCTTCATGGTCACACGACGCCCAAATTTACCACCTAAACCTTCTAAAAGAATGGAGAGAAGGTTTGCCTGTAGCACTGGCCACAGCGCTGATTGAGAGGGACAAGTTGGAGCAGGAGGTTTCAAAATCAGCCAATCGACCGGAGCCCTTTTAGGTAACCATCTCTCTCCTGGCCAGAGCGCGGATGTCACGGCACTGCAGTGGCGCTTTGACGATGTGTTCTCTCCCATGCCTGGACATACGGCCCTCAAACTCCACCATGTGGAGATGACCCCGGGGCTGAAGGTACCTCCCGGCCACATCGCCTGCCTGAACACAAACACAAAATAGTACAGGCGGAATTAGAGGCCATGCTGGACATGGGGGTAAATAGAGGAATCTACGAGCGAATGATCCAGCCCCATCGTGCTGGTGGGTAAGCCCGGTGGGTCGGTGCATTGCTGCATAGATCACCAGAAGGTGAACGTGGTGTCAAAGTTCGATGCCTACCCAATGCCCCGCGTCGACGAGCTTCTCGACCGGTTAGGTACGGCTCATTTTTTTACGACACTGGATATGACAAAGGGCTACTGGCAGATTCCCTTGTCCCAGGAGTCAAAGGAAAAATTGGCCTCCTCCACTCTGCAAGGCCTTTACCAGTTTCACATTCTTTTGCGCCCCCGCGACCTTTCAGAGACTCACGGACCGTGTCCTGTGTCCACACGTGGCATACGCCGCCGCCTACTTAGACAAGACGGCGTGAGGCACATGCAGCATGTGGGGGCAGTACTTGAGTCCCTGAGGCGCGCAGGGCTCACTGCCAACCCAAAGAAGTGCACGGTTGCGCGGAGGGAGGTACGGTATCTGGGGTACCAATTGGAGGGGGTGGCCTGCTGCACCCCCACAAGACTGTTGCGGTCGCAAACACGCCGAGACCCAAGACTAAGAAGGCTGGCCGGGCAGTATAGGAGGTTTGTGCCGCTCGGCGGCTGGGGGCTGACCAGGGGCCTGATGTGTGTGCGGAGCTGCTCGACATGTGGAGGCGCATGGAGGACGCACTGCGCCCTTGGCCGATCGCTGTGGGTTGGCTGCCACCAGGTACGGGAGGTGGGCGCACTGGGGCACGTTTGGGCCTGGGGGGGGGTGGGGTCCGCGTGGTTGCTCCATGGCCTGCTGCGCCCCTGGATCGATCCGGTCGCGACTCGCCTATCTCTCCTAGTGCCAAAACTCATTCTCAGCACATACACCACACAATAGACCGAGGGTTTGCGGGATGGCGGGGTCCAGGCTATGTGGGTGGGGATGCGGCAGGCAGCTGCCATCTTGCCTGTCATGCTCCTGCCCAAGCATGCTTCTCGTCCGTCCCAAATTTTAATCCCACTCACATTAGCTTCAAACACACAGCATTGGCACACCAATCCTACTCCGAACAACACTCCGTCGAACCAGGGTCTGCGAGACAGAAGGGGTGCGAGTGATTTGGGTTTGACTTGTCTGAAGGACTCACACCCCCAGCCCCGCAATTTTAACTGCAGTTACCAACAGCACACATTGAGCACTGGGGTTTTCCGGAGTGGACAGTCGCTAGCGGGTCGGTGTGGGGGCGTGGTTGGCCGGGGGGCGGCCGGGTGGGCCCTCCTCCCGGCCTGGCTGGAGTCCGCGGGGCTGCGGAGAGCACCACTGGGTGCCTTCTGGGGCCCCTGGGGCGACTGCCTGTCGTTGGGGTATGGGGGACGGCTGTTGGCCTTTTGCTTCTGCAGCGGGGCTTCTCTGCTGGGGGTGGTGGAGGGCCTGTATACCTGACGGCCTGCCGGCATCGCTGGGGGGGGGGTGTAACATCGAGGTGCCCCGCGCTGTGCACTTGCTGCTACGTGTATGGTCACTTGGCACTCATGCCGGGCGGGACGCCTGGTCGGCTGCGGTGGGGCGGGCCCCCCCCCCTTTGTGCGGGGCGTGGGTGGGCGTGGGGGTCTTGCCGGCCTGCCCAAACATGATGAATAGTTCTCCAGAGAGGGGGGTTGGTGGTGGCTCTCCATAACCAAAACTGTGCTCTTGTCATTCTACAGGGCATCCACAGGACAGAGTTATTGCAGCAGTTCTTGATGATTTAAGAATTAATAAAGAGTTGCATTGCAGGTGGAGAACCTGAACTCCTCTTGCAGACTAACTCTGTCCTGGATGCAAATGGCATACAAATACTCTGTGTTGTATGCCCAGCATGCTGACAGCACAGGTAAAAAAAAAAAAAGGAGGTTTGTGCCGGAGTTTGCGGCACTGTCTGGCCCCTTGACCGGCCTAACTCGAAAGGGTACTCCAGATCCGGCCCAACGGTCAGAGCCGTGCCGGCAGGCGTTTGTCAGACTGGAGGCTGCTCTCTGTGGGGAGCCTGTACTGTATACCCCTAACTTTGCACTTCCTTTCTGTCTGCAGACAGACGCGTCGGACAGGGGGCTTGGGGCCTTTCTGTTCCAGGAGGTCGAGGGTGTGGTGCTGTACCTTAGCTGCAAGCTTCTAAAGTATGCTTGCCCATTTTTCCTGCTTCCAACACATAAACTTCAAGAACTGACAAAGACTAAGACTGACTACAGACTATTACTGCCTAATATATCCCACCCCTTGATAAGTACCATTGTAACGAGATGAGCAAGGTTATTCACTTCACCTGTCAGTGGTTTTAATGTTGTGGCTGATTGGTGTACAAACACTAGGTCAGAATAAGAGCATCAGTGGTGAAATAAGCTAAGCTAACTAACAGCCTGGAGTTTGGGATAAAATCGCTGTTTTGGGAATAAACACCTGGAGGGGCTGCATCTTCAGGGGGACTGTGAACTCATGCCAAGAACTCAAAACCTATTTTCATATAAATGGTTCTAGATTTCATAAACATCCCCATTCTTCCCCATGAAGTATTGTACTTCAAATAAATAGGGATTACTAGCACTTCGAGAAGAACCTTGATGATTGGGTGTTTTTCCAGTAAATTGTCATCACCCCAAAGGACGACAACAGCCTGGTAATATGAGGTCAGTTTCAATCAAAAAGGTTGTTCGAGTAAATGCCCATTTTTTGAATAACAATATTGGGTCATGCCAGAGGATATAGGATTTTGGGACAAAACTGAAGTAATCACTACATTTTTGTTGTAATTTCCATTAACTTCTGGAGTTTAATTTGTATAAATAATCATCTGTGAAAAAATGAGATGATGAAAATTTGAATTATTTATGTTTTTTATAAATATATATAAATTTAAAATTTAATTTCTCTGAATTTTAATGATAAAAAATTGCTCCTCCGCACTGAAAAAGTACATGTCACGTCAACTACCCATATAAATGCCTACATTATGTGTTTGAATCTAAATGTTACATGTCAATGGCGACGGCTACAGCTGCTAGACAATAGCAGGTGCTGTCTGCCTCTTCCACATAGTGTTAGCCTTAGAGCAAAGATTTATTACCATGTCTACCCCATGCCAACATATAACCAGCACACACACACACACACACACACACACACACACACACACACACACACACACACACACACACACACACACACACACACACACACACACACATCCCCCATTTGTGGCAGGCAATCTATTTCAAGTCAAGGACACAGCACATTTGAAATAGAATTGCCTCTGCCTCCATTGTCGTAAAAACGACTCTTTTTTTTGTATGGGCAGGGCTCTAGCTATTTTGTACTTAGTCCACACTCGATATGTTAATGATAAGGTGCATAAAGGACAGTCTCTCTCTGTCATTCTGGCACCGCATTATGCGTGGAATTTAAAAGAGCCGGTGCATTTATGATGAAATTGATACGACTGACCTTATGGGCATTTTTTCTGCAAAGCCGCTCAAAATGTTATTTATTTTTGATTCTATTTGGGGATCGAACCACAGCTCACAGTGTACGGCTCTCTGGTTTTCCACTGACGTACAAGCAGAGATTGTGGTATTATCACAGAGGTGGAGGGAGCACCCTGTCGGTATTGAACACGGAAAAACTGCAACACCAAGGTAAATCTGGCCAATCCCTACACTGAAAAAAAGCAAATTCACAATTCATTGGTGCATCTAAAGATGAACGCCAATGTGGATCGGTATGACGGAACAGCCACCTAAAGTGACTTCAAAGTACGAATCTTTCCAATTTGTAAGTGGGTGTTTCTTTCTGCCCATGTAGAAAAAAAGGCAGTCAACATCAAGGAGCAATATGGGTCAAGTCCAAGCATTCATTTTCTTGACTTACCGACCCCTCTGTGAATCTGTTTTACATAAAAAACAACCTGAGCATCGACATGAAGGCAAAAGCTCACATTCGAAAGCCTAATTTGCGAAAAAACGCATAGAGCGGGTTTTAATGTGGTGGGTCTGTTATTGGGCTCTGTTACACTTTCAAAGTTTCAATCCAACTTTGGTGATTGGATATGCCAAATCGGATTACAGCAGATCAAAGAGTCCTGAATTGGCACTTGAGCTCTGTGGCCGGATCTGGGATCGAATCTCATGTTCCCATGCAATATTAATCAGTGGGGTTAGAGGGCATGGGGGCGTGGTTTACTTACGTAGCCAGTGAGCTTGTCCACGCTTTTTCTACTGGCCACCAGGGGAATGTGGTCTGGCTGATCTGGATCTCAGATGATGTCCGATCAGATCCGGTACTGGCCAGACCGGACAGTTAATGCGTCCCAGTGTAATCGGATCACAAAGGTCGCATTGAAAGTGGAACCAAGCCCATTGACACCAGAAGGCCTTAACTAAAAAGACAACGTAACCAATTTAGGCACTGCTTGCCAATGCTTCACTATTGTTGGATCATCTCTGTTCCCCCTCTATTTATAGATCTTTCTATCTCTCTCTCTCTCCTCCCTCCTCGCTTCATCAAAGTTGGATGACGCGGGTGTGTCAAAGATTTTTTTTAGCACCCCCACACCCCCACCCAACAATAAAGAGGGAGAGAGGTATGACTTCGAGTCTTTGTCCTGTATCCCGGTGCAGAGGTGACACCGCAACTGTGTGTGCGCTTGTGTGAGTAAGAAGGCCAGCGAAAAGAGTGTGAGTCATGGATGATGTGTATAAAGCAGCGGTAAGTCCTTTAATAATTTTGTTTTATTTAATTTGAAGGAACAACCCAGGGAGGTTGGAGGGATTTAGAAAATAACAAGAAACATTGTTTTTAATTTTAGAGATTTTTTTTAATAACTTCTTCTGTGCATTTTTGTTTGAGTTAACTAACAACTGACTCTATTAATGTTATTCTTATCATATGAAATTGGTTGGACTATGTATGTATGTGTATAAATATATATATATATATATATATATACACACACACACATACATAAATAGTATATATATATATATATATATATATATATATATATATATATATGTATATATATATATTTATATATACGGTATATATATGGTGATGTAAAGTTTTTGTAGGATTGACAGCTGTCAATCTCTGTGGTGTGAAATTACATTGCCTCTCCTTTGGTGCAAGGGTGTTAAGACTGGCAGGGTAGACAGGGTTACATTAACTGTGGTTCAATCTTGAAACTCCAGTCAAATCAATATATTCTCCTTGATTAACTGTAAACTACACAACGCGATAAAACCCCCAAGCTCTTAAAACCTCTTTATTGTCAAAGCTAGCGAGGGGTTTAGTTTTATGGATACATGCTCAAATTCAACCACCAGGGCTATTCGTAGCCACCAAAGAATACTCTAGTCGACTCTATTTTACATAAATAACGATATTCTGGATTCAAGTGAAATGGTTAATCAGCATCCCAGGTTGCTTATGATAGCTTCATACACAAAACACTTTTTGGACCGAAGAAATCCCAGTTAACTTGAGACTAAGCGCAACTCAAGGTCAGCAGAGGATTTGGGAACAGTTGAGCTCTGTCGAATGACGTTGTCCACTCTTGGCTTGTTGACATTTCTGGCATCTCTCTGCCGGACAACAATAGAACAAAGAGACAGTTGGGGCAGTCAGGTACAGGGGAAGAAGAGTGAGGACAGCTGCCCGGCTCAGACAAACCACCAAAAGCAGCAGCGTCAGTACCCGGTGTCAGAAGTCTGGTCCCCGCTTGCCAAACCACCACTCCACCAACCTCTCTGCGTCGTGCCCACCCTCCCACCCAATGGCCCACCGCAGTCCAGCCCCCACAGCACGATAAGAATAGCAGGTGAAAAAAGTCAGGCAACATTTTAGTCATAGTGCAGCGAGGGGCCGAAAAAAGGCTGAGAGCCGTCAGCCGGTTCTGGGTGAGAAGGGGTTCAAGGACAGAGAGTCAAAACAATGTGAGATCAGTGCCGCTTGCGTTCAGAAAATAATTGCGAGAAACAAAAGAAATGGAAAAAGTCAGCGTGGTTTAATTATTGAAATTGCCACTGAAGTAGAAAAGCAACTCATGCAACCACAAAAGTAAATGTCCCATTCAAAATAGCATGATTTGTGTGACGTGTGGTTCCCAATCAATGATTTATGGCCCCAAAGTTAGGATTGGTGTTTTATTATGCTACCTGTTAGCACTTGATCTCACTTTTTTCTTTTTAAGAGCTGTTTGGGAAATTGCTAATGCACACAACAAAAACTTTGGGGCTTGCACAAAGTATTTGAAAATATATGCCATCTCTTGAGAGAAAAATGTTCAGAAGCGCTTCTGTAACAGGTTCAAAACTCATGTGGAATATTATCTCCAATCCAACAGGTTGAGAACTTGACAGAAGAGCAGAAAAATGGTGAGGAGACCAAACAAGGAACCGAGATGGCCTCTCTTGATCTTGCATTGCATGGCATTCATTTCTGCTAATGCTACCATTAATGACTACTACCACAAGTAGCATGGGATTTTATACAACTAGTAACACAAACTGTTTTCTTTAGTTGTGTTAGTAATAAAAGGTAATTCCAATATCTGGATGAGAATTTCCTTTATCTATTTAATTCTGTTCTGCATCACTATTTCCCAAATTCTGTTGATGTTGTGAGTTTTAGCGAAGCTCCCTGTTTTGATTAGGAATTTGATGAGGACAGCCACCTCAGATTTTTAACAGTCGCCTTTGTCTTGTGGACTTCTTTCAGAGTTCAAGGCCGCATTTGACATCTTCATTCAGGATGCAGAGGACGGCTGCATCAGTACAAAGGAGCTGGGGAAGGTGATGAGGATGTTGGGGCAAAACCCAACCCCTGAGGAGCTCCAGGAGATGATTGACGAGGTGGATGAAGATGGTACGTCTTTGGGAAAACTACCGCCTTTGGGTTTAGAGCACATAACCGTGCGTTTAAGATTCCTGTGTCAGGGACTCTACTCTAAACAAATGATGTATAGCTTGTGGATCTTGTTCTGTCAGACAACTCGACAGTGCCACACGCCTCCACACGCCTATGGGCCGGCCTATTTAAGCAGCCGCTCCCTCCGGCCCTACCTGCCTTGATGCTTGCTTACTTGCTGCATCCCTTGCATCCACCTGTTGGGCTCTACTTGTCGATCCAATGGGTCAATGAAGTTCATCACTCCAATATTTCTAGCTCACTAAACATGCCTATGTTTGCTGTAAACCTTCCCGGGAGTGCTGAGCAGTAGAGCTCAGATGCCCAAACTCAAACGATGCAACAAAAATAAAGATCATTTTAAGGTAAATCTAAAGTTGTCTGTCAGAACTGCAATAACGGAAGCAAACTTTGAGAATCACTTGACATAGCTGAAAGGAATAACTAAAGGAATTGACGCCATGCATTTGCAGGCAGCGGAACGGTGGACTTTGATGAGTTCCTGGTGATGATGGTGCGCTGCATGAAGGAGGAGAGCAAAGGAAAATCAGAAGAGGAGTTAGCTGAATTGTTCCGCATGTTTGACAAGTACGTTTCTCGCTGGGGCTTTTGACCGCGTTACATAGGCCATAATGAAAAAGTGTTTCAAGACCTTTCTGTGAAAGAACTGGGGCCCTGCTGATATTCAAAGTTACATTTAGTGTTAAAGTCCACCTCCAGACAATTCCCCCTTCATGTTTTAGCCCTCCAGTTGTCTCAAAACGCACAACGAGCCCCTGGTTAGTAATTCTGTATGACAATACATACTGTAAGAGCAAAACCATGGCAACTGATGAAAAATGAAGCAGATTCTCAGCAAAACCAGGCTACTATCTAGCGTAGGAAATGGTGAGCGAAAGTGAACATAGCGACCACTTCAGCAAAGGTTTGGAGCTGCAGGATATTTCTCTGTATAGAGGAATATATATAGTTGAATTATTTAGAATTTATATATCACAGCATGGACTGGAATAGACAAACAATTCAATTGTGGGCCCTAAAAAGGCAAGTTGTTTAGTACAGTACTGACCCCTTTGTATTAAACAAGGAATGGAGATGGCTACATTGACTTGGAGGAGCTGAAGGCCATGCTGGAATCTACAGGAGAGTCTATCACGGAGGATGACATTGAAGAATTGATGAAGGACGGAGACAAAAACAATGATGGCAAAATAGACTATGACGGTACGGGGGGCGGGTGAAGTAGCTAATCAGTACCATGTGTAGTAACAGTGGTTCTAGAGGGTCCCTTTTCTTTTTACATTGGAGCCCCCATAAACCCATATCAACTTATGAATTAATAAAAATTATGAAATACATGTGAAATAAGCTCAAAGTAAAGGCAACTCTGGAGATACTTCCTAATTTTCTTTTTGTCTCTGAGAAGGCATCCATGCATCAGTTAGACACTTTATTTCACTTTTAAATAGTGCTGTGACTGATCACGAGCTGCCCAACTGTTCTCATAAGAATAGATTTCAATACAGTTATTTTCCAAGAATGATCCGTTGGGGTATGTTAATAATATTTAACAATTATATCTTTGACAACCACAGGTAGGGTAGGGTATTGCATTGCAGAGGGCCAGGACCCCTGGTTTGGAAATACTGCTCTGGAGCATTTCTCTGTGGGGCTACTGGGTCAGCTGTCTAGTTTCTTATGTAAATGGCACATGATTCAAATGAGCACAGTTATTCAAAAATTGGTGCACATTGGAAATGCCATCTAGTTCCCTTTGAAAGATGCTTTTACAGTACCTGTAACTTACTTCGCGTATTTTCTTTGACTACTATTACAGAGTTTTTGGAGTTCATGAAGGGCGTTGAATAATGGATCTTCAAGGTTCCAGATGTGTCGTGCAACTTCACCCCAAGTGCTCAGAGGGACACATTGAATCCACGTTTTCACGAGTGATTCAAATCATTTCCTCCTCCTTTCTGTATAGATTTGTCTGTACATTTGACATTTGCCTTCTTCAAGCATTATACTTATTGATATCAATAACTTTTATCTCAAAACAAAATCTTAATCTAAACATTATGGAATAAACCACTTTAATTAAAGATAAGCAGAAATATTAATTTATGGAATATACAATATAGTCCCCTCTGAACATTTTTGAACATTGAATGGGTTTTGAATATGTTGTAGTCCTTGTTGGTTGTTACACGCTTTGTAAAACATCTATTTGAACCACCATTTTGTATAACAATGTGTATTAACTGGTGGTTTTTATATGCCATAACCATGAAATATTCTCAAGAGATTTTGACAATGAAAGATTTTCTGGTGAATTATTTAGAATAAACACTTTCCTGATTATGACAGCAACATGAAGGTATTATACATTTGAGCAAAATTTGAGCAACACAATATATTTTCATTAAAGAGATTTTCAGTATGAGATACCTTGTCTTCTCTGTGCGGTTTAAAAACAAAATCTACCTCTATCATTCTGTTAGTAATTCAGTGTGATATACAGTAGTAGTGTGTGACAGTGCAAAAACAACAACTTATTATGAGCTTTCAATGTTCAGCTTTTGTCTGAATTGAAAATGTAACAGAAACACAATATTGTCTGATTTTCTTAACAATGACAGAAAAGAGCATCCTCATATGAGAAGACTTTCACTCATGGTGTTCTAAACAACGAACCTCTTAACATAGTGTATTCCACAAGAAATTAGATGAATTGATTGATTATTTAATGAATTAGTCACTTCCGAAATAAACTGAGGGAAAAAAACAATCAAAGCAGTTTTTGACTCAAACTAATTTCCCCATCAGCAGTAATGATACTATGATACATTTTATATCATCTTTCTTGTTTTTGTTTAATAATATAATGACAAAGTGGCTCATTTACAAATAGGGATGACCAGAAATGGGACGATCTCTCTTCGATGCCACAATTTAAAGAACATCCTTTGAATGTAAACATATATACAGTATGTCCAGAAGATCATTATACATTAATAGCATGACAAAACAAATACCCCAAATCAAATGTTTCAACGCAATAAGAAACTGTCAGTCTTGTAATTCCTAGTCCAATTTTGAAAATCATGACAGAGGATCGGAGTAATTTTTTGTAATTCAAATCCTCGTTGTATGCCGTTTTTTAAAATAAAGATTTATAAATAATAATAATAATAATAATAATAATAAATAAATAAATATAGCTGCAGGCAGCAATACAAAGGGTGCAGGGTAGTCGGCCCTTTGTTACAGTTCAGTGAACAAGGGTGCTTTGGCTCTCTGTTCCGTTGTGTTTTGTGGCTGCAGAAGTTCATTTGTTCTGGCCTGGTTAATTCTATGATCGGTGTTTGCGGCTGTGGGTGGGTTTCCTACGCCGTATCTAACAGCGGTTATCGTTCTGAAGTAGGGCTGCATCATTACGACCGAAATGGTAATCAGAATTATTTTAGTCAGTACTGTGATTATGATTATTTATCACAATTATAAATCCATTTTGGGGAACAGAATTATTTTATGGCAGCTTGTAAATCAACAGAAAACTGCCTTCACAATGATAATGTATTTTATAAACCTATAAATAAATAAAAGGTAAAATAAAGGTAAATAAAGGTCGACTTAAATTGTAGAGGATGTATAATGAAATAAATTGTGTGTAGCGGGGAACAATTTTTTCTTGTAATTGTTACACATGTTTGAGGCATCTGGAAGGGAACCCAAAAAATATGTAAAAATAATGAAAATATTTCTAAACACATACATAATAAATACATGTGGAATTCATAATATACAGATACATCTCATAAAATTAGATTATCATGAAAAAGTAAAATGTTTTTGTCACTCATTTCAGAAAGTGAAACCCATATATTATATAGATTCATTACACGTAGAGTGAAATATTTCAAGCCTTTATTTCTTGAAATGTTGATGATTGTAGCTATAGACAATGAAAACCCAAAATCAGTGTCTCAGAAAATTAGAATATTGTGAAAAAGTACAATATTGGAAAGTCATGGTGTCACACCCTATTCAGCTAATTAACTCAAAACACCTGCAAAGGTTTCCTGAGCCTTTAAATGGTCACTCAGTCTGGGTCAGTAGGCTACACAATCATGGGGAGACTGCTGACTTGACAGACGTCCAGAAGACAGTCATTGACGCTCTCCACAAGGAGGGTAAGCCACAAAAGGTCATTGCTAAAGAAGCTGGTTGTTCACAGAGTGCTGTATCCAAGCATATTCATAGAAAGTTGAGTGGAAGGAAAAAGTGTGGTAGGAAAAGGTGCACCAGCAAAAGGGGTAACCGCAGCCTTGAGAGGATCGTCAAGCAAAATCCATTCAAGAATGTGGGGGAGCTTCACAAGGAGTGGACTGAGGCTGGAGTCAGCGCATCAAGAGCCACTACGCACAGACGAATCCTAGGCACGGGCTACAAATGTCACGTTCCTCGTGTCAAGCCACTCCTGAACCAGAGACAACGTCAGAAGCGTCTTACCTGGGCTGTGGAGAAAAAGAACTGGACTGTTGCTCAGTGGTCCAAAGTCCTCTTCAGGTGAAAGTACATTTTGCATGTCATTTGGAAATCAAGGTCCTAGAGTCTGGAGGAAAAGTGGAGAGACACAGAATCCACATTGCTTGAAGTCCAGTGTGAAGTTTCCACAGTCAGTGATGATTTGGGCTGCCATGTCATCTGCTGGTGTTGGTCCACTGTGTTTTCTGACGTCCACAGTCAACACAGCCATCTACCAGGACATTTTAGAGCACTTCATGCTTCCTTCTGCTGACAAGCTTTATGTAGACGCTGATTTCATTTTCCAGTAGGACTTGGCACCTGCCCACACTGCCAAAGGTACCAAAAGCTGGTTCAAAGATCATGGTGTTACTGTGCTTGATTAGCCAGAAAACTCACCTGATCTGAACCCCATAGGGGTATTGTCAAGAGGAAGATGAGACACCAGACCCAACAATTTCAGATGACCTGAAGGCCGCTATCAAAGCAACCTGGGCTTCCATTACACCTGAGCAGTGCCACAGGCTGATCGCCTCCATGCCACGCCGCATTGATGCAGTAATTCGTGGCGCCTCCCCTTGCGGCTCCCTGCGCAATACCTTGTGTCGATTACGCACATTTTGGTATTTTTAGAGCTTATTGTGCGTAATCACCGGGTGTCATGACATTTCACCGCATATATGCATGACTGTATGTATAACTATGTGACAAATAATCTCTTGAACTTGAAAAGGAGGCCCAGCCAAGTATTGAGTGCATAGAAATGAACATAGTTTTCAGAAGCCTGACATTTATGTTCAAAATCTTTGATCTTATGTAATGTTCAAATTGTGAGACACTGAATTTGGGGTTTTCATTGCCTATAGCCGCAATAATCCAAATTTCAAGAAAAAAAGGCTTGAAATATTTCACTCTGTGTAATGAATCTATATAATATATGGGTTTCACTTTCTGAAATGAGTGACCAAAACATATGAAACTTTTTCATGATAATCTCATTTTATGAGACGCACATGAAAGTCTTAGGTCGGTCCCAAGTGTACGTGCGCCATCTTGGCGAGGACCCGGTTGTTGACCAATCACATGGACTGCAATGCTGTCATGTGACCTGAGCGTCGCGGGTGTTCCAGGTCGGTCACGTGACCATGTGTTGGCGAACACGCGCATTTGCAATGTTGGAACTGCACGAGGATGGACACGCAACGTTTTTGGTTTTTTTTCCCCCCCAACATGAAATAAAAAATTATAAAAAAAAATAGCGGAAGTAGTGACCAGGCAACTCTGGTCATTTAATGAGCATCAAAGTCGTTTTTTTATTATCATGATTTAACTCTTCTCCAAAATGGCAAACGCTGCGTGGTCAGAAAAAATGCTTGTTCTTCTCCGCGGCATGAACGGCTTCCATTTGCCAGGTGAGATATGAATGATGGTATTCGTTCAAAAGCATTTGGTTTAAAAAAAAACAAACCAAAAACATACACTCGTTGTTTGATACGCATGCGTGCCTATGCCGGGCAGGGTCGTGCCGCGCAAGGTGCCTTCGGTTCACGGTGGCCGGTCAGCAAGTCGGCTGGATCGCTCCTCGCGTCGCGTCCATTTTGGCAGCTCATCCACAGGTCTTCGAGCCGCGACACGGGGGCGCAATTTCGCTCCGCTCAAACCTCGGCTTGTACGCCTGCAGATCGGAGGCCGTCGACACCGTCCTGCGCACCCTGAGGGACACCGGCTCACTGAGTTGCTTGGAGGCATGGAGAGATGAGGCGAGTGTCGTTCTTGGAGTTACATGCACACATTTTGGACTGTACAGACCTCAGCGCTCCCTGTCTCTTTTACTTGCTTCCTTGACAGCTAGATGATTCTGGGTTTGAATCCAGGTTTGCATGGTCTTTGCATGTTCATGTGGGTTTCCTCCCACCCTAACAGACATGCATGTTAGGGTTACACACTCCTGCCAGTGCCTCTGACCAAAGCCGTTGGCTCTAGATCTTGAGTTGGTACCCTGGTTAACTTTGATTGCTAGGATGAGTGAAGGGCTCCATGGGCATCAGTAAAGTATCTTCTTCTTCCAGAAGTGTGACGTGATGGCAAGGTTTTGTGACGCTCCTTTGATGGGGGTGGAAAGGGCTGCCATGGGTAAGTTTGCAGAGTGCGCAGTGATTTACGAATCAACGTGCTGACATGGCGATACAAATTTGTTCGTGCCAATTGAGCAGGTCTTTTTGGCGTGAAGAAATACGGAGTGCACATCAACGGGTACAGTCGGAGCGACACCGGGGAGCTCTGGATGTGGCTGGCACGACGCTCCACCACCAAGCAAACATACCCTGGAAGACTGGACAACCTGGTGAGTTTGCAACTGTCATCCCATAAGCTGTAGTGACATTGGACAGTGTTTACAGGAAGCTTAGTCCAACTGGAAGCGCAAACTGTAAAGAACCTCACTGATTTAACACCATTATCGCTCCATTAAAACTTCTTGATAATTAATATATCTTCTGAATCTCTCAAGGCAGCTGGTTGTTTAGCTGCGGGCATGAGCGTCAAGGGAACGCTGGTGAAAGAATGCGAGGAGGAAGCCTGCATCCCTGCAGACATTGCCAAGCTAGCTCGCCCCGTGAGCACTGTGAGGTTGGTGCGATTGAGCCTGCCAAATGTGAACAGGGTTTTATCAAACAATGGGGATATAGTCAGAGAGGAGTTTCAATTTGTATAAACATATCAGATGCTTCAGTGGTAAGTTTAGCATTGGCAGCTCTGCATATCTCCTTTTTTTCCTTCTGGTGTTCATCGGAGGTCGTGAAGCACTCTGAACACCAAGTCACCATCTCAGTTGCTAGAAGTTACCAGAACATGTGTATGTGACCGTTTTTCCATACAACATGGGGTCTGGGTAGTGAGAATTGGCTCAGCAATCTGGAACCGATTCCAACTTGCCAGATATAGCAGAATCAGTAAGCCACCATGCTTGAGGATTCTTATTTCAAAACATGTAAATAAACAAAAACGCTTCTGTATATGGTTTGAGAGAGGAGATTAAAGATGTTTTCTTGGCTTCAACATTTGCCCCATTGGACTGAGTGGTACCACTGAGCGGTAAGGTTCTCAATAGCAAAGCCTTCAGTGAGGGAGTGCTATGAACAGTTAAACTATGGGAACCTAATGTATATTTGGCTTAGGTTGATAAGTGGCAAAACTATCCTTTTAAGGACAAACAGTGTATGTTTCTATCCTTCGATGTGATGTCAACAACATTTTCCATACCAACTAAGACATCATCTTATTCATGAATGAGTGAATTGGGAAATCTCTGGAGTTCTTGGAGACATGCAACTGCTTGGTACCGGACAAATTGCAGTGTGCTTAGTATCTTGCAAGCTAGTGAATTTAACTTTTTTTTTAAGCTACACCTATGAGGATGAAGAGGGTGTATGCCCAGAGAGTCAGTTTGTGTTTGACTTGGAGCTACCTCCTGAGTTCAAGCCCAGAATTGGAGATGGCGAGGTGCAAGAATTCTATCTCTTGCCAATAAATGAGGTTAGTCCTTTACTGTTTGTTTTGGGGTTTTTTTGGGGGGGGGGCATTAACAAATTAGTACTTGCAATAATTGGTTTGAAACATTTAGACACGGAATAATTATTGCAGTTTAGCCTCCTGAATCGGGTTTCTCAATTCCGATGAAATGCATTTCTGAATTGACTCTAGTTATGCTCTTTGTCGGATTTTTAGTTATGTTGTTTGAAAATTGTTGCTTTCTTTTTGTTCACTTTTAGGTGAAAGAGCTGCTGGTCAGTGAGGAGTTTAAACCAAACTGTGCCTTGGTAGTCTTGGACTTTCTTATCAGACACTCCTTCATAGAACCAGATACCGGTATGTTTCCACTCAGCAGTTCATCAAACATTTCCCCTCCCTTTTTTGTAAGAATTAAGATCCATTCTACAATTCTCATGATGCCTCCCCCCCACCCCCCAACAGAACCATTTTATCAGCAATTTGTGGAGGCTCTCCATCAGGCGGTATAGAATTGGAACTGTGGAAGATCTGGTGTCTTTATGTCAGAGAAAAAAATCTGAAAATAAATGAAGCTTTTAGTAGAAAATTGTTGCCTGTTCCAATTTATTTCCTGCAGAATCCATTTTTAAATAGGCAAAGACCAATCACTAAAAAATGTTTTGCCTATGAATATTTACAGAAGACAAGATAATCTTATTTACTTGAAATATGCTTTTTTTTTAGGTCTTTATTTTAATCATTGACCCTTTTTTATTTTGTCTGTTTCGGTTGAATTAAAGATATGTAACTAATGCAGAATTATATGGCAGTAGAATGTCACAAAAAAAACGTAACATAGCATTAGTACCGTTAAATAAAAGTGGAAAGGAAAAGTTGTAGACATCATTTGTGGAAATCTGTCGAATTCGCCAAGTATCAAATTTTCAATTCCATGCTTTTGACAGTCCACAAAGAGTTGTTTCATTATGGCTCACAGATGCCACCCTCAGGTCAACTAAAAACTAAAATTAATACACAAAAAAAGCACATATAAAAATCTGTTAGTCTCGATATCCAAGTATGCAATTGTAGCTTTTATCGTCAGAGGAAAATAAAAATTGAGTTATTTTTAAATAAATCAAGTCACTTTGTATCAAATGAGCTCTTTTAAAATTGCACCAAGGCTTCGTAAAGAGAAGAGCTGGCCCATGGGATAATAGGTCAGTCTGTCTGTCCATAGGGGGGAAACAAAGAAAGTGTAAAGACGCCTGGGGAATGACGGGACGGTAAATGAAAGAAGAGTACAGATAGACCCACCGCAAGCTGCGGCGGTCACTGAGGAAAGATGGCCGAGTCTGCGTCATCTTGGATGCAATTATGCCCATTAAGGCCATGGTTTTAGAGAACGGGCAGCTCTATTGAAAGGGTGCTCTGCAAGATTTACTTTAAGTGGAGTATATGTTTTTCAGGTTTTTTTTTTTTTAAGTCAACCTTCTCTCAGGTGAGGACCTAATTAAAAAAACTTAACTGCGTGATGGCTTTCGCTTGAAACAAGGTGCCATCCATCTCGGCCCTCAGCGTGTTCGTTTTTCGCGAAAACAAAAACAAACTCCCATCTCTTATTTCCTTTGGCCTGGTTGATTCACTTCGCCCGCCCCCCCCCCCCCCCCCCCCCCGATCCTAGTGTGACCCTCACACCATGCCCGCGTAGTTGGGAGGGTAGCCGGAGAACATATCCCCCCCCCACACCCGCGGATCCCAGGCTCTCTATAGCAGAAGGCAGCCACTCTTTTTGCCTCGTTTCTTGGCCTGCAGTGCCGCCCTGGTGGCCATCTCAAACACTTCTCTCACACCGTCCTTCGTCTTGGCTGAGCACTCCAGATAACCAAAGGCGTTGATACGGTTGGCCATGTCCCGTCCCTCCTCGGGCTTCACTGGTTCCTGTTTGAGCAGAGAGACGGATTCCATGACTCAGATTTGCCTTTTAGACTGCATTTAAACACAGTGAGAAGTTGCAGCAGATTGGTGGAGTTGTAGTCTCTCAATAGTAAAGCTATCAGTGAGGTTGTGCTATAAACCGAGTATAAATGACAGGAACCAACATTTTAAGGCCTGATTTGAAAAATAGATAACCTTTAATAAAATGTAACAAGCAACGGCATGGATCAAGTCTTCAGGAAGAGCTGTAACTTCACCTTCTGGGGGATCAGCAGCAATATTCAGTCAGCATGCTTTATACTCTTATCAATAGCTTACAGAACTATTTACGTCGCAAAATATTTAAAATCATTTCTTGTAAACTGTAGGGGGTTTCCGTTAAAAAAATTTTTGGTGCCGGTCCACGTGTCCTTGGAAATTTCAATATCCCGGACAAATAGGAGAAATACCGGTCAAATATTATCTGTTTATTAAGCTTAAAAACAATCAATAGGCAGGCTATAAAAATGAAATCATGAAGGCAAGTAGTCATAATATTTTTTATTGAATATTCACAATAAAATAAGTCCTGTCAGTTAACGGCATTTTAGAAGTAAATAAATATTACTTATGAAATCAAATAATTCCTGTTTGTGAACAATAAGTATGTGCAGCTGCTTTATTTAACATTTCACTTGAATACAATTCCAATTAAATCAAAAACAAAATAAATATGGCAAGTAGGTCTGAATAAATAATAAAGTTTGTGGTGTTCTCACCTACATATTTTACAACACAATGGATATTGTGCTTTGGGTCTAACTTAAATATCCCCCCCCCAAAAGAAAAAAAACATGCCCAACTATGGATGTATGTGGCCCTGTTGTCAACGATACATAATTTTTCTGCTATTCCTCCGAGTTTTTGAAGCTGCCACCCTGTGTCCACTCCAGGTGTACTGTATTTACAAGCGCAACCTGTGGGGCGGGGCTTATTTCTATATTGACAAACACGATTGGTTAGAGGTGAAAGGTCAGTTTTAGATTATTCAAACTGATTGGCTTTCTGTTGCAACTTGCAGAATGCGGAAATGAACAGATCTGCAGAATTTATCGAAATGATTGAGTCTTTTTTATTTTGACATTGGGGAAAAAAATATGGCAATAATTGTCGTTATTGTTTTATTGGCCAGCACTAATTCAGATTGTGCTGGGAGGGAATTATTTTCAATGACTGGAGAGATTTAAATATCTGACTTCAACAGATTTTCCCGATCAAAAACCAGCAATTACTGGATAATGGAAACACTGATCCCTAGAGCAATTTCTTGTGCAGAACAGCAAGGTAGGCAGTTTAATTTTCTATCTGAGCTAGAAATAATGCGACTAAGTGAAAAAGTGGTTCAAGCCATTCAAGCAAGTTCAAGAGATTATTTGTCACATACATACGGTCATACATACGTATATGCAGTGAAATGTCATGACACCCGGTGATTACGCACAATAAGCTCTAAAAATACTAAAATGTGCGTAATCAACACGCAGAGTTTGCAAAAGCACAGGCAAAGTTGTGATCCAAAAGTGGCAGTTTGTATCCCCGATACTAGTCTACCACTACTACTACAACAGAGACTACAAACAGATATACTACAACAGTAAAATGTAGGCGTTGTGTTGCCAATGTGACTCCATTGATGATTGGCTTAAAATAAAAAGGGGGGGGGGGGGGGGGGGGCTACTATTGGTTGAATGATCACTTGTTAGTAGTAGTAGTTAATGGATTGTTGTTCTGGGTTCTCGTATATACAGCTTATGAAAACACGATGCAATGTGTGTAAAATTACAATCCACAGGTTGCTATACAAGTTGTAGATTAAGTGGATTTAGGATTTTTCAACAATGTCATACTCAAACGGTGTGTGCCAACAGTAAATTTCAAACCATTGCAATGTGTACTAGAGTTCAGCCAACAAAAGATGTTTGAAAAATTCAACTAGTTTTTCAACCAAGTACATATTCATGTCTACCACTTGTTTTATCTGAAAGAGGTCATCCCTCATTTCCATTAACCATTAAAACAGGAAGTCCACTGCAGTATTTCATGAAAATAACCATAGATTCTGTAACTCTGTGACCTGGTCTGAACAAAAACACCTATGTTTTGAAGCCCTTATTAAAAAAAATATATATATATATTTCAGTGAGGGACAGCAGTACGAACCTGTTTCATCTTAGCCAACTCCCGACGTGTGTGCTCATCATTCCGTAGGTCCTTCTTGTTTCCCACGAGAATGATGGGGACGTTGGGGCAAAAGTGCTTGACCTCCGGGGTCCATTTCTCGGGGATGTTTTCTGTAGAAAACACGGGAGCACATTTTCAACATTTAGCCATCACATGAAAAAAATAAATAAACTGTTAAAATTCGATTTATACCTAAACTATCTGGGCTGTCGATGGAAAAGCACATTAGGATGACATCAGTGTCTGGATAGGAGAGAGGCCTTAGTCTGTCGTAGTCCTCCTGACCAGCCGTGTCCCAGAGAGCCAGTTCCACCTGTGGGATTAAAATCAGAATCGGGTTTTATTGGCCAAGTACACTTCCACATACAAGGAATTTGACTCATATACAGAACAGTTAAGAATGAAGATAATGAAATCTTTTTAAATAATAATTAAAAAGACAATAATAATAATCTTAAAAAAAAAAAAAGATAATGTCTCTGAGGTCCCCAAAACACATTTTTGAAGTTTTTTGCTGAAAATACCACTCAGATTAAGCATTCTAACATGCCTTTTAACCATTCTGTTCCAGGGTGGGCTGTTTCCGTGGGGTAGCACCCCCTTCCTGAGCCCACTTAGTTCTGCGAGCCAATGGGGTTTGAGCACAAGTTCCAGGTTCTGTGAGCCAATGGAGTTTGAGCTTTACTTCTGGCTTCCGTTGTATTCACCTTGTCAGTCCACCAAAATCTGTCTCTGAACAAATTTGAGGTGAGAAATAAGCAACCAAATTGCTGAATCTACACTCAAATTAGATCTACAAGGCCTCATTTAAAAGTTTGTTCCGTAAGGCCTTACTTTCGTCACACAAGGACACTGTTGCACTGCCGGCTGCACCGCACGGGACACCGAACATGGCTTTTTTGTTGAATTCACAAAACGTTGTAAAATAAAATAAATACATCGACAATAAAAACATACTCTTTTTATTGGTTTTGTTTCTGAGAAACACAGTGGATCATGTGCTGCAGCCTACAGTCTATCTACCGCATACTTTTTTTTGTTCTTTTTGAAGAAACATAGTAAAGTTATTTTTTTAAATATTTACATTTCCATCGCCTGCAGTTCACTGACAGTTGGTATTAATTGCTCTTTTTTTCCAAAAGATTTGTGCTGTTCTGTAAGCCAACAGAGCAGTTCCCAGTGGCACTTGTTATTCTCCAGCCATGGGTGGAGTTACTGAAATGGGCGGTGGTTATAATTATGCTGAAGCCCTTAATAAGGTAGATAAAGGCTGCAGATCTGAATGGGTTGTTTCACATCTTTTCTGAAATAGACAGCTCACAAAAAACTGACTGAGTTGTCCTATTTCACAATTTAGGTGTTAGTAGGCCCAAATGTATGCCCACAAGCACTGAAAAAGTGAGTATAATAATTCCAGAAAGAGTTCCATAATAGGACCCCTTTAAGGTTTTCTTTTGGTTGCATATTTGATTTTATTCATTAAAAAAACATGAATTTGCAATCATAGACACAACATTGGGGTACTGACAACCCAAGTTGAGCATCATAGCTTCCTTGTTAAATTACAATTTAGAATGTAAGGATAATCTATTCATTGGTGTAAAGTTGGTCTCTGCCTTTCCCTCAAACGGTAACACCAACATAATCATTTGTAAACGCGACTGGCTGAAAATAGGGGCCATGTGTTATACAGTTGTAAATGATATACAGTTCAATCATTGTAATCGTATACGAAGTTAATGTGGCTCTCCTGTATATGCTATATATACTTTTTAATGGCTATTCTACAAATCATTGGAGTGAATTTAAATTGAATCTGCTTCTTTCCCTAAATAACAAATAATTGTGCTGTTGGATTTTCCTGTAAGCCCAGTTAAGGTGTTTTGTCTGTAGCTATTTGGTAACTTGAAATGAGTTATAATGTGGTTGCAATATAAGTCATCAAATTCCTTCTCAACTGAATCATTTGACGGGACATGGTATCTGGTCTTTAATAAGTTGAGTTTTTCTTTATGAATGCGCTTCGCTTACGCAGTTGACTGGTGCGGTTGTTGAATGCGGTTATTCATACACACTGATCAGCCAAAACATTAAAACCACCTGCCTAATGTTGTGTAGGTCCCCCTTGTGCTACCAAAACAACTCTGACATGTTGAGGCATGGACTCCACAAGAGTGCTGAAATTGTAGGTACACTTTAAAAGACGCAAGAACAAAAGACGTAAGAACCATGTCCCAGAACATTGTCTGCAGGATACTCAATAAGAACTCTGCGGGGAAAGGAACACGAAAGTGACAGCGAGAGGAGTTGGCAGTGGTTTTGCTTTACATTAAAATGAAGAAATAGTGAAATTAAACCCAATGTCATTGATTGACAGTACCCATATTTCATGAAATTGTGACCGGGGCTGTTATTTACCTCAACTGCCAACTGGGTGCCGTGCTCCTCAAATTAAATAAATAAATAAACTGGCATTTTTTTGTTTCGGAGACACGGGAACAGCCAGGACGCACAGTAGGCCAGATATCGCTCTCACATTACGCAATCCACTGTCCTGATGCAAGGCAGAACGTTCCTTGATTTAAAATAAGTAGAAACTAACTAAAATAATAGATCTAATATAAAAAGACAGTAAAACCAGCACAGGAACCACACGGGATGCGCGGTGCGGTGCAGCACTGGAGAAAAAAACACACACACAGATTCAGCGTTGTTTGCCGTTTTGTATTTGAGTATGGGTTTAAATTTCAGGAGATACGGTATATTTAAACATGCTTCAAATGTTGCGGCTCTAGAAAGCTTGTTGACCCGGGAAAAGAAGGAGGTTGAATTACCCGGAAAGGGAGGTCTGTCCCCTGCCATGACCCAACAGCATTTGGACCAATCACGACAAGGGGAGCTCTCAGAACGAAAAAGACGAAAGATAAAAGTTTGCCTCAGGGGCTTGTGCAGGGAACACAGCAAAAACCCAGATCACCGCGTCAATTTGTTCTTATCTTGTTCTGAACACGTCTTTTTGGTCAAAAACTTCTAATTCCTGAAGTGTACCTCCACCTTTAAGGTGTCCTGTGATGTCTGGCAACAAGAAGCTAGCAGCAGATCCTTTAAAGGGGACCTATTATGCTATTTTCCACTCTCTATATTATTGTTCTGAGACTCCACTAGACTGGTTTTGCATGATTCATAGTTAAAAAAAATACATTATTTATCTTATATTGGCCCTTTATGCAGCCCCTAAATTCAGCCTCTGCTGAAACGAGCCATTTTACTGTAATGTTCATGTTACTATCTATTTCAGGCCCCACTTCCTAAAAGCCCATTTTCTTCTGATTGGCCAACTTCTGGAAGCGTGCGGAGAAGCATACCCTCTGTAAACATTCACTGATTTCACCTTATCTGTCCACCAGAATAGGTTTCTAAACAAATTTGAGGTGGGAAATAAGCAATCCAGTTGCTGAATCTTCACTCATATTAGATCTACAAGGCCAAATTTAAAAGTTTGTTCAACTAGTGTAGAGGCTGGAGCAGCGCGGGATACGGCTTGGCTTGGGGCTTTTTAGTTTAATTTAATTATGGAAACGTCACAAAATCAAAAACCTCAAGTGGACATACACTCAGCAAATACTTACATTTACCTCGTCTGCAGTTTGGCCACGGACGAATGGTATTAATTCCTCTTCCTTTTAAAAGACTTGTGCAGGTCAGTTATACTTTGTTTTGACTTTCATTGCTGTTCTCCAGCAATGAAACGGTGCAGTGTCTTCTGCTGGACACCGCCTCGGGGATCTCGAACGTAGGGATTTTTTTAATATGTAAACATCAGAAAAAAATATAAATAAAATAAAATAAATACATCTACAATAAAAACACTATTTTCAAATTACTTTTGTTTGGAGAAACGCACAACAGATCTGATGCAGCAGATTACCATAAAAGGAAATCTGTGACAATCTGACGTCGGCTCAGTTTTTTCTACTTTGCAAAGTAGAAAAAACAGCCGAGCCTTCAGAGCGGTTGGAAGCCTCAGCGTTTGGTTCACAGTGATTATTTTGTCATTAATTTACCTCATAATTTGACACTTTGGCCATGTATAATATGAACATCCAACATATAACATGTAACTACATACATACATACATACATACATACATACATACATACATACATACATACATACAGAAAATAAGGAAAAGCATAATAGGACCCCTTTAAGTCCTATAAGTTCTGAAGTGGGGCCCCCATGGATCGGGCTTGTTGTTCCAGCACATTCCACAGATGCACCATCTGATGGAGACCTGGGGAATTTGGAGGCCAAGTCAACACCTTGAACTCTTTATCATGTTCCTCAAACCATTCCTGAACAATTTTTGGAGTGTGGCAGGGCACATTATCCTGCTGAAAGAGGCCACTGCCACCGGGGAATACCGTTGCCATGAAGGGGTGTATTTGGTCTGCAACAATGTTTAGGTAGGTGGTATGTGTCAAAGTAACATCTACAAGAATGGCAGGACCCAAAGTTTCCCAGCAGAACATTGCCTACTGCCACTGCCGGCTTGCCTTCTTCTCATAGTGCATCCTGGGGCCATCTCTTCTCCAGGTAAACGATGCACACGTATCCGGCCATCCACATGATTTAAAAGAAAACATGATTCATTAGACCAGGCCACCTTCTACCATTAGTCCATGGTCCAGTTCTGACACATTGCAGGCGATTTCGGCAGTGGACATGGATCAGCATGGGCACTCTGACCGGTCTGCAGCTATGAAGCCCCATTCGCAGCAAGCTGGGATGCACTGTGTATTTTGACACCTTTCATCATAGCCAACATTAACTTTTTCAGCAATTTGTGCTACAGTAGCTCTTCTGTGGGATCGGACCAGACAGGGCTAGCCTTCACTCCCCACGCACATCAATGAGCCTTGGACGCCCATGACCCTGTCACGGGTTCACCAGTTGTCCTTCCTTGGACCACTTTTGGTAGGTACTAGATCTGCCGTTTTGGAGATGCTCTGACCCAGTTGTCTAGCCATCACAATTTGACCCTTGTCAAAATCACCCAGATCCTTATGTTTGCCCATTTTTTCTGCTTTCCAACACATCAACTTCAAGAACTGATTGTTCACTTGCTGCCTAATATACCCCACCCCTTGACAGGTGCCATTGTAAAAAGAAGATCAATGTTTTTCACTTCACCTGTCAGTGATTTTAATGTTGCAGCTGATCGTGTATTTACATTACACTCACAATGTGGTTATATGCATCTCTGACAACCTCTGACTGTGGTTTTAGGGTACGGTTTTACAATAGGTGTTTTCACATCTCAGGAACTATTTCATAGTTATAAGAACTTCTGCTCCGAATTCAGGGCAGGGACTTATCGGCACAAGAGTGCACAGTGATTGGTCCAGACATAAGTCCACTGTCACCTCGCCTCCGGCGTACTGAGGACAGTCCGGTCTATTTGAGCCGCATCGCTCGGTAGGGACCAGCCCACATATACTCTGTGACAATAAAAAAAAAAATCTAATAACAATAAAAATTGTATTTTTATTGTAGATGTATTTATTTAATTTATCTTATTTTCCAATGTTAATTTAATGAAACAAAAAAAATCCCTTTGGTGTCCCAATGCAAGCCCTTACCTTACGAAAGTCAGAGCAAACTTTTAAATTACATCTTCTGATCTAATCTAATCTTACTTCTCGCCTCAAATTTGTTCAGAAACAGATTTATACTAAATACAACAAGGAACACGAACTTGTGCTGCAACCCCATTGGCTTATGTTATTGCAGCGTCATGTCAGCGTTCCTACTAGCGGTGAGAATGCAACCAGAAAAAAAGCCCTTGAAGGTATTTAGTTCTCTTTAGTTCTCCTCCACAGTTCCTAGTTCCCTTCAGGAGTCCCCAGAACTGTTGGGTCTGAAAATAGCCAAAGTTATTGCCAGGTTTGGATGGAGTATGGAGATGTAGTATATTTTTGGGGCTTCCAAGTGAAATTCCACCACTACGCAACATATGTGAAGTGAACAGAGTGGGGATTCAATGGTATATTGATTTGTATCGCACCATTTGGGACAGGACTGTTGCTTGGTTGGACCTGCCCATTAACAGAATTTCCTTGTGGTCGTTGTTGAGTTTTGTTTTCATGCAGCTGTATATTCAATAAAAGGTTAAACGATAGGACCCCATCACATTAGCCGATCTCATCAGTATGCCGAATGCTAATGAAAATCCAAGGTTTGTACAAGTCCCTCTTTCAAAAATGTCCTGCTTGGGGAAATAATGGCTTCCATGTCAACTATAGCCATGATGGGCAGAGAGTGGTGGAATCAGATGAAGGGAGGTTTGTGCAATGTCACACCCCAAGGAATGCTGAGAGCTTCTGTGAGTTACTTCTATGGACAACCAGTCCTATATATGTTTAAAACTGCCTGCTCAGTTTTTAATTAGGTTGGTTCCAATATTACATTTGACCAGTCAAACAATTGAAACAAAGTCAATCCCAAAACAATTGAAACAAATGAATCCCTTAAAAAACAAACAACTTCAAAAGCATGTTCAATCTTCCGTCATTAGACTGATGCAGAGGAGAGTATTTTGTACTTTTCAAAAGTTTACAAGTAAACTAGCTTACCTGCTTACAGTCCACTTCGATATCCGCTACATAATTTTCAAACACTGTTGGCACGTACACCTCGGGGAACTGATCCTTGCTGAAGACTATGAGGAGGCAGGTCTTTCCACAAGCACCATCTCCAACTATCACTAGCTTCTTACGAATTGCAGCCATCTGAAAGGAAATGGTACATGTAAAAAAAGTGTAAGAAAAAGGTTTACAGATTCATAGGATTGCCCCTTGTGGTAGTCGGGTTGAAGACCTATATAGAAACAAAGCTTGGAGGTGTAACCCCAAGATTACTGCCGTTCTTCTTTTCAACATTGGTGTACATCAAGACAGTCAGTAGTTTGAACTGAAGGTTTCAGAGATTCTAACTTGCTTTGGGGACAAAAAGTTGATCTGGACATCTGAAATATGGTTGTTTCAAATGGACATTAAAATAAGACCTTATTAATCCCAGAGGGAAACTTCCCATACTCTGCATGATTTGTTCCTGGTGTGAGATTTTACATACCATTCGTCCTGTATTCAAACTGAAAGTAGACCAAGGATGAATTAAAGGACTTCAGAAAGGTAAACAAGTTCCGTAAATACACATCATTCGATTGATTCATTTTCAACCAGTAGAGCTCATGTTCAGCATTCAAAAGTTCTACAACACTGATGTGGTTTTACTTCGAGGAAGTAAAACTCAGTGTTATCAGTATACCTGTGGTTAATCACTAGTATATAAAGTCTATGGAAGTGAGTTTATATTTCGAGGACAACCCCATAAATAAATCCACGTTGTATCTCAACCTTTGACTGAATTGGGGTCTGAAGGCATGGGGCTAACATTTGAATGACATATCTTGTAAGGCTGCAAATATTTCTCTATAATCCCATTCAAATTTGTATGCTTTATTATTTTTAATATTCAAATATATTCAAATTTTTAATGCTCAAATTTAGTAGGGGGTGCGTGTTGTCCACAGTTCCGCAGCTCCGATCAAAGCGATCTTTCTCCAAACAAAGCAAATACTAACTCTAGACGTATTTAATTTACTTTAATTTAATGCCCCGTGGCCCAGCACGGTCCGCAAGTTGGTGGCTGGGAACCTCTGCACTAGAATACATTCTGTCTGTGATGGTCGGGTTTATTTCCCACTTTCATCGCTCTCCTGTGTACACACAGTGAAACACCAGGGGAGAGGGAGACCCACCGGTGCGCCTCCGCTGACACAGACTTCGCACAGCGGGAATATTTCTCTCTGTTTGTTCACTGTGCAACAAACTGGATTAACTTATATTGAACTTAATTTCTCATCACATGTGAATTGATTCGCTAACATTAGCCAAAACACTTATAATCAATTATTTATCAAAAAATAAATAAATAAATACACAATGTAACGGCAAATTGAATTTTCAGCATTCAAATAATGTCAATTTTTAAAATATTCTAATTCTATTCTAATTTCATTCCTGCAGCCTTTATATCTTCAGGGTTAAGGCCTTGCCCGCTTTACACGCTGCATGTACTGGGAATGCATAGAATGAAATAGGGCAAATGCGGTCTCTCCATTCCAGAAGTGCAGGATTTATTATTTAGAAATAAAGTATTTACACAAAACATCCAGTTTTTACTAAATTAAGTCCCATAGCAACGAGGAGACCTGCGTGACATGGCACGGGACAGTGGGGACGCAAAGGTTTTTTTTAGGAACAGGACAGTCCCTTAACTCAGTTTTGTTTAAAAATGTTGTTTCATACATGTAGGACACAAATGAAAATAAATAGATCTAAAATAAAAAGACACGCACAGGAGTTGGGAGCCGGTGTTGCGCGCGCACACTGCTGTCTAGGTTTACATTTTTCATTTTCCATATACAAATAAGAAACTAGGGAAAAAAAATAAATCCCCCTCTGAGATTATATCATATATTGCAACATTATAATCACATGGTTTGCATATAGAGCGAGGAAGTGAGATCTGATCACAAGTGGTTATTCGACAGCTCTGAGCGGAGAGGGCGAGAGCCTCTGCCCCCGGTTTCGCTAACTCTCTCCATCTCCGCTCCAGTTTCAGAACACGGTAACAGCACTTACACTGTTTCAATGCTCGGATAAAAAAATAAATAATAATAGTGTGTCATCAATGTCAATCGCGCTTGATGGAATCAATCGCCCATTGACAATTTACTACTAAATTTGGCCAAGCCTAGCGCACACACATAACTGCTATACTTGAGGAGCACAAATGTAAAAACGGAGAACAGACAGAGTTTTGTGGTACTCCAACATGCGCAAGAATGTATCTTCCTGCAAGAGGCCAAATATATTGCAATATTTTGACACCAAAACAAACATGGATTCCATAAAGGTCGCTACAGTGATCGTGCAAACTTGCAGTGCTGACAATATACACTAATTAGACCCTCAAGAGAAGTATTTAAGAACTCCACACTCGGCCGCTTGCTGCTCTCTTCGGCTTCACCATCGTGCAAGCGCACGATTTCAATGGCTGTTGAAAATTGCCATTGTGATTTGAGGCTGACACACAAAGGATTTTGGAAATGCTAGCCCAGATAAAATCAAACATGTTTGACTGAATCGTGACCTAGCCGATTGAAAATGTATAGATAGCGATTTGAGTCGTTCACTCACATACATATCGATGACAGCTATGATTCTACAGCGCGACTAACTCTGAATACCCAGATCCCAAATCATTGCCAAATCAGCCTTGAAAAATCACATGATGTGACCCTAGCTTAACAAATTGTTGCAGTGCATTGCACTGCTGCCTCACAGCAAGAAGGTCCTGGGTTTTATTCGCACCTGTGGCGCTGTTGGCACCGTGCTCCAGCAGGTTATCTCCCGATTAGGGTCCTTTCTGTGTGGAGTTTGCATGTTCTCCCTGTGCTCACATAGGGTTTCCTCCTTGTAACATCAGTAAGGACCCCCTCCAAAAACATGCAGAACGTCGTCTGACCAGCGATGGACCTAGCAGGTAACTGGTCCCTGGGCGTATCGCTGTATGCTGCCCACTGCTCCTGGCTGCCCCCCAGAACAAGGACAAGCCAGGATGGGTCAAAAGCAGAGACCTAATTTTTACCGGCCGTAAGTGTGTGTCGCTATAAGTACATGTATTGTGGTGTATGTGACAAATCAAGATTCTTCTATTAGCTCACAATTAACGATTTCCAAATTTCAATAGAATGCAGCATTGGGCTAGCTATGCAAATCAGCCCACTGCATTGGCAAGATTTAGGCTAGCTGTGCATGGTAGGAATTGGTGCATGGACAAGGCGCTGTTATTATATACATATATCAAATATATGTGTTATTCAAGCTTGCTGTCTGTAAGCATTGGTCGGCAAGTGTGACCTATACTATCCTTCTGAAGATAGTCCTGAGTTGGGCATACACCGTGGTAAAGCCACTGCAGGTAGGCATTATGTTGATGTAGGCTATGTAACACACAATGCAGATATTTTCTTTTTTTTATTATTATTATCATCACAAAATGGCGCCTGTAATGTTATAAGAAAATCTGTTTATCCAATGAAATTTTGTACTTTGTATTAGAAGTGGCAGCAAGTTAACTTTTTTCAAATGAAGAGAGTAAAGAATGTTTTACTTTGGAACGTGTATTAGTACCCGCCCTCGTGTACCATATATACTGAATAAAACTGTGTCCCAAACGAAGTCTTTTTACAAAGAAACTACAAGAAAGCTTATTTTGACAACGGGTGCGTCTTACCAATCCATCCGCCCTCTCATCGGTACGGAAATCAGAAGGTGTGAATATTTATATTCATAATATGAATCATACTGTATATTCATAACATGAACAGACGTTGTCTGTCGAGTTCCCTTTCCGTCCTGCTCAACGTTAGCTTCGTAGTTTGTCGGCTCAGCGGGGCCTCATATCAGGTCAAAATAAACGAGAAAAATCTTTAGTCATCATTTATTCGCGTCGTTTAGCCGGGACCCTATTCGTGGCGGGTAAACCGGAGGAGTTGTGCGTTAAGAGAACGTTTATACCGTTATTTTCCGTACCGTTTCTCGTTTGAGTCCTCGCCCTCCTTTTCTTTTCCTGCCCGACCCTTCAAACCCCGCCCCCGTCGATGCCACGGCGATAACGTCCCGCCCCGTGGCGTCGAATTGGAGCCAATGGCAGACCGTTAAATTGTGAGTGACGGTCCGTTGAGCAAATCGACCGAAAACCAAACTGGCCTATCCGAAGCACGTTTTCGTACAGAAACCGGAAGTAAATAGGGTCTTCGTCGTTTTGCGTCCCAATTTGGAGATCACTGTTATTTTAAAAATACCCGGCCCTGAAGGGTCAGCGTGGAAAAAAGTCAAATCTGCATTGTTCCTGTTTTCCACAAATAGAATAATACTTTCACAAATCAGAAACTGCGATATAAATGCGATATGGGCTTCATATTATAATTTAGTCCAGGTTTGACAGCTGTAGGTACAGTCGTTTTTGAAATATACCTGGTTTTATGTGACCAGTATGGAAGCAATACAGTAACATCCACATTGTTCCTGTTTTCACGAATAGAATAATACTTTCACAAATCAGAAACTGTGTTAGAAATGCAATATTGATATATCATATTATGATCTAGTCCGGTTTGACAGCTAGAAGTTTACATCTACATTTACATTTAGTCATTTAGCAGACGCTTTTATCCAAAGCGACTTACAAGGGGGAATAACATTCAAGCTACATTGCGACAGAGATTAGTGTAACAACAACATTTGTGTAACAATAAATACTGCAAGGTATAAGAAGTACAGTAGTTTGACTCCTATAAGTACAGATCTAGACATGGTTTTAGGTCTGCGTTTAGAAAAAAGAGGCCAAAATAATTTGAGGAATTTGAATGCGCCATGAAAACAGGCGGTGTGCATCAGCTGTTCACGTCAGCATTAAGTTGAATAGGGAACCTAACTTCAGCGTTGTGTCGTTGAGTGTGTAGCCGAGCAAAATGTGAAGAGTAGATTCGGTCGAAGTTAGGCATGTTTTTAAATAAACACCCATGCAAAGGGAATTTTGTACACAAGTTAACGATGTGTGCAGTCATGTTGCCATGACATCAAGTCTATTATCTTGAACCTGAAGAAATGCAGCATTAGGATAGAAGAAGGAAGTCCCGAAAAAAGTATTTTCGTTTGTTTTCATATCAATTTATCGATACATTGACAGACCTTTTACTTTTAAGTAAAATTTCAAATACCCTGACACTAAATTAGTCTGGTTAAAGGGAAAGTACCACAATGCCATTTCTACTTAAGTGTAAAAGTACTTGTTATGAAATGTACTTAAATAAATTATTGGATAAAAGGATAAAATGAGTGCTAGGGAATATTGTGTATTGGAATATTGATTTTAAAGTTACCTCATGTGACAAGACATTTTCAGTCTGAATAAATAGAACAATGGCTCAAACACTTTCAATGGGTTAAGTTATTTTTCCATCTTTTAAAAAGGTTCATGTGTGAAAATGTCAAGCTGTACTCTTTTGCCGAAAACCTGTTTTTAAAAAACACAAATTCAGGTAACAAGACTTTCGAGTTATGCGTCTTTACGTTAAGAACATAACAGATAGCCTCTGCGCCATCTGTTTGTGGGAAAATGCTTATCCACTTCCATTTGTCAAATGTGGCACAGATTGGGGGTTTTCTGGTTTCTTCATAACCCCATCGTCTTTTAAGCAGAGCTTATTATGTATATTCTTTTCATTTGTGGCTTGTTAAGGCTGATTCAAATACTAAAACAGCAATTACATGTGAATATTTAGCAAACAAAGTTAGCACCTATAGCTGTAACACCAAAAACCCTCTAATGTACATATTGGTTCAAAAGCCAACAAGTAGCAGGAGGAGCCTGGGATCGAACCAGCAACCTCTAGTAATCTAATGGTTGCTGGTTCGATCCCAGGCTCCTCCTGCTAGCATGCTGTAGTGTCCTTGAGCAAGACACTTAATTGTCATTGCTCCTGATGGCTGCGTCCATCGGTGTTTGAATAATTGCAAGTCGCTTTGGATAAAAGCGTCTGCTAAATGCAATGTAATGTAATGTAAAAGTACTGTATATAACAAAACAATGCAGTTTGCATAAAAAAAAGGAAAAAATACAGGATTTGCACCTAATTTCTGTTATCGCTCGAAGTCAGTGGTTCCAAATTTAAACCTTGAGACACCAAAGACAAAACAAAAGCAAATTCCAATAATTAAAAGGAAATATTTATTACACAATCTTGCAATACAATGTACAGCTGAATGTACGTGGCGAAGAGAACCCTTAATTCTTCGGACGCTGGTACAGTCTACTCCTCTCTGGCTCCAGGCAGCACGATCTTGCTGGGGTCGTAGTAGTTCTCTTCTATGAGAGGGATGCCAGCAGCTTCTCTCTGCATGATCAGCTTTTCGGCTTCCCTCCGGGCCCATTCTCGCATGCTGAGGAGTAAAGGATTTTTGAGTTAGATTTGTTTTTTAAAGCTGCATTAAGGGGAACATCTAGTAAATAACCAAGTTCAAGTTCAAGTGATTATTTGTCACATACATATACATACGGTCATACATATATGCAGTGAAATGTCATGACACCCGGTGATGACGCACAATAAGCTCTATAAGCTCTAAAAATACACCAAAATGTGCGTTATCGACACAAGGTGCTCGCGCAGGCAGCCGCAAGGGGAGGCGCCACAATCACGATTCTGGGTTCTATAATTATATAATAGAATAAGTTGTTGTTTAGTTTGTTGTATAGTAACCACTGATGTAAACTAACTCCAATTTTTTTTTTTACCATGATGGCCGATAAGTAAAGCATGAGAGGGAGGTACGATGCCACATAAAATTGTAAAAAAAAAAAATAAATAAAAAAATAAATAAAAAATAAAACACACACACACACAGTGCGGCAAAAAAGTATTTAGTCAGCCACCAATTGTGCAAGTTCTCCCACTTAAAAAGATGAGGCCTGTAATTTTCATCATGGGTACACTTCCAACTATGAGAGACAGAATGGGGGGAAAGAATCCAGGAAATCACATTGTAGGATTTTTAATGAATTAATTGGTAAATTCCTCGGTAAAATAAGTATTTGGTCACCTACAAACAAGCAAGATTTCTGGCTTTCACAGACCTGTAACTTTTTCTTTAAGAGGCTCCTCTGTCCTCCACTCGTTACCTGTATTAATGGCACCTGTTTGAACTCGTTATCAGTATAATAGACACCTGTCCACAACCTCAAACAGTCACACTCCAAACTCCACTATGGCCAAGACCAAAGAGCTGTCAAAGGACACCAGAAACAAAATTGTAGACCTGCACCAGGCTGGGAAGACTGAATCTGCAATAGGTAAGCAGCTTGTTGTGAAGAAATCAACTGTGGGAGCAATTATTAGAAAATGGAAGACATACAAGACCACTGATAATCTCCCACGATCTGGGGCTCCACGCAAGATCTCACCCCGTGGGGTCAAAATGATCACAAGAACGGTGAGCAAACATCCCAGAACCACACGGGGGGACCTAGTGAATGACCTGCAGAGAGCTGGGACCAAAGTAACAAAGGCTACCATCAGTAACACACTACGCTGCCAGGGACTCAAATCCTGCAGTGCCAGACGTGTCCCCCTGCTTAAGCCAGTACATGTCCAGGCCTGTCTGAAGTTTGCTAGAGGGCATTTGGATGATCCAGAAGAGGATTGGGAGAATGTCATATGGTCAGATGAAACCAAAATATAACTTTTTGGTAAAAACTCAACTTGTCGTGTTTGGAGGAGAAAGAAATCTGAGTTGCATCCAAAGAACACCATACCTACTGTGAAGCATGGGGGTGGAAACATCATGCTTTGGGGCTGTTTTTCTGCAAAGGGACCAGGACGACTGATCCGTGTAAAGGAAAGAATGAATGGGGCCATGTATCGTGAGATTTTGAGCGAAAACCTCCATCAGCAAGGGCATTGAAGATGAAATGTGGCTGGGTCTTTCAGCATGACAATGATCCCAAACACACCGCCCGGGCAACGAAGGAGTGGCTTCGTAAGAAGCATTTCAAGGTCCTGGAGTAGCCTAGCCAGTCTCCAGATCTCAACCCCATAGAAAATCTTTGGAGGGAGTTGAAAGTCCGTGTTCCCCAGCGACAGCCCCAAAACATCACTGCTCTAGAGGAGATCTGCATGGAGGAATGGGCCAAAATACCAGCAACAGTGTGTGAAAACCTTGTGAAGACTTACAGAAAACATTTGACCTCTGTCATTGCAAACAAAGGGTATATAGCAAAGTATTGATGAACTTTTGTTATTGACCAAATACTAATTTTCCACCATAATTTGCAAATAAAATCTTAAAAAAATCAGACAATGTGATTATCTGGATTTTTATTTTCCTCATTTTGTCTCTCATAGTTGAGGTATACCTATGATGAAAATAACAGGCCTCTCTCATCTTTTTAAGTGGGAGAACTTGCACAATTGGTGGCTGACTAAATACTTTTTTGCCCCACTGTGTGTATATATATATTTTTTTATGAAAATAATTTTAACATTATAGTACATACATAAGATTCACTACATTTTATGGTTCAGGCCTAGGTGAAGACAACACACAAATATTCACCTCTTTTTGTTTACATTATCAATCACAAACCAGTTCCGTGGTGACATATCCACATCAAAAATGCAAAGAACCTCCTCTAAACACGTCATGGGTGTTGTAGCAGTTTTACCTGCCACACGTCACCCTCGTGGCATATTCAGGGCCCTCCGGCACAGAGACCCAAACAATGAGATTCAAGATTCAAGATTCAAGATTTTTATTTGTCACATACATATACATACTTCCATACATATATGCAGTGAAATGTAATGCAACGCACCCGGTGATAGCACACAAGAAGTCCTAGGAAAAAGTACAAAAATAAAATAAAATAAAATAAAAAGTAGAAAATTCCTTTCTAATAGACCGACTAACTGACTCCTAAAACGTAATACAGTAAGTGGAATACTTATAGAATAAGATAAAAAATATATAGAATAAAATACAATAAAAAATAAATTGAAATAAAATGGAATAGGTTGAAGGAATATGGCTATGTATATACAGATATGTGCATTTAAAGTGGCATGTGAATTAAAGTGGCATGTGAATGTGAATAGTGTGAGGTAGTGTTTGGGATAATACAGCACAGTATACAACAGTACGGCGCAGCAATACGGCATCACGAACAACCCTGAACAGTGACACAGTATGCGGTACAGTATGCTACATACAGTACAGTAGGTAGTGGAGCCTAGTGCATGGCTCAGTTAGGACCCCTGGTGAGGTCAGCGTTGACAGTTCTGATGGCTTGAGGGAAGAAACTCCGTCTCAGTCTCTCTGTTCTCGCTGCGTGACTGCGGAGGCGCTTGCCTGACCGCAGCAGCTGAAACAGTCCGTTGTTGGGGTGATGAGGATCCTTCATGATCCTACGGGCTCTGCTACTACACCTCCTGGTGTATAACTCCTGCAAGGGGGGGAGGGTAGTTCCAGTGGTACGTTCAGCTGAACGCACCACCCTCTGCAGGGCCCGCCTGTCCTGGGCAGTACAGTTCCCAAACCAGGCAGTGATGTTGCCTGTCAGGATGCTCTCCACTGCTCCAGAGTAGAAGGACTTGAGGATCCTCACCGAGACCCGGAATTTCCTCAGCTGCCTGAGGTGGTAGAGACGCTGCCTCACCTTTCTCACCAGAGTGTCTGTTTGAACAGTCCATGTTAAGTCCTCTGTGATGTGGACTCCCAGATATCTGAAGCTGCTCACCCTATCGACAGAAGTCCCATTAATCCACAACGGCGCGTGCGTCCTCGATTGTGATCCACGCCTAAAGTCCACAATCAGCTCCTTGGTTTTGCTGACGTTCAGGTGGAGGCTGTTGTCCTGGCACCAGAGTGACAGGTCAGCCACCTCCTCGCGGTAGGCCTTCTCATCGCAGTCGGTGATCAGGCCCACGACCACGGTGTCGTCAGCAAACTTGATGATGGTGTTGGAGCTGGACCTGGCCACACAGTCATGTGTGTACAGGGAGTACAGTAGGGGGCTGAGGACGCAGCCCTGGGGGGATCCTGTATTCAGGGTGAGGGAGCTTGACATGTACTTCCCCACCTTGACCACCTGGGGGCGGCCTGTGAGGAAGTCCAGGATCCAGGTGCACAGCGGACCATTCAATCCTAGCTCCAACAACTTGACAGCCAGTCTGGTGGGGACGATGGTGTTGAAAGCTGAACTATAATCAATGAACAGCATTCTCACATAGGCCCCCTTCTGGCCATCCAGGTGCGTGAGCGTGGTGTGCAGTACCTGAGAGACCGCGTCATCCGTGGATCTGTTCTGCCGGTACGCGAACTGCAACGGGTCCAAGGTGCGGGGGAGGGAGGCGCAGATGTAATCCTTAATCAGCCTCTCGAAACACTTCATGACCACCGAGGTGAGGGCCACCGGACGGTAGTCATTCAGGCAGGTTGGAGAGGCGATCTTCGGGACAGGAACGACGGTGGACCTCTTGAAACAGGACGGGACCACTGATTCAGCCAGGGAGATGTTGAATATTGTGGTGAACACCGGAGCTAGCTGGTTAGCACAGGTCTTCAGTACTCGTCCAGATATGCCGTCTGGACCCGCAGCTTTCTTGGTGTTCACCCGCATCAAAGCCCTCCTGACCTCGTGCACGGACACAGAGTGCGCGCTCGTCCCCAGCGGTGTAGCTCCAATTAGCCGGCGAGCTAGCGGTGTTGCTGCCAGACTCGAACCGCGCATAAAAGGAGTTCAGTTGGTTGGCCAGGGAGGCGTCCGCACTCGTGGCTGGGGAGGAGCTGCTCTTGTAGTTTGTTATTGTTCGCAGCCCCTCCCACAAGCGTCTGGTGTCCCCCCGCTCCATCTGCAGCTCCACGGTGTCTCTGTACGTCCGTTTGGCGTCCCTCACCGCCCTCCGCAGATTGTACGACGCCGCTTTGTAGTTGTCCATGTTACCAGATACAAGTCCGTCATTGTAAGCGGCTGTGCGAGCATTCAGAGCGCAGCGGATGGATTTATCAACCCATGGTTTCTGGTTTGGAAAAATCCGAACTTTCACCGTGGGAACGATTTCATCCGCGAGCGTAGCCACGAAACTCACTACAACCTCCGTAAACTCGCTGACGTCACTTGAGCTCGCTTGGAACACGTCCCAGTCTACGTCAGTCAGAGCGTCCTGAAGCGCAGCCTCTGATTGGTCCGTCCACCGCTTCACTTCCCTCGTCATCACCAGATCCCGCGCGATCAGAGGCCTGTAAACAGGAAGCAGCGAGATCGCGGCGTGATCTGATTTCCCGAAAGCAGGAAGCGACACGGGCTTGTATCCGTTCTTGTAAGGAGTGTAACAATGGTCCAGAGTTCTGTCTCCCCTGGTGGCACACGTGATGTGTTGGTGGAAATTCGGCAGAACTTTTTTCAGGTTGGCCCTGTTTAAGTCCCCAGTCACCACCACAGCCGCGTCGGGATGTCTGTTCTGGAATCCGCACAACACATCGTGCAGAACCGACAGAGCTGCGTCGGTGTCCGCTTGCGGTGGGATATAAACGGCTGTAATGATGACCGTGCTGAATTCCCAGGGGAGATAAAATGGACGGCATAGTATGGTCAGCTGTTCCAGGTTCGGCGAGCAGGAGTGGGAGAGGAATTTGGTGTTGTTGGCGTTACACCAGCGGTTGTTTACCATTAGGCAGACGCCTCCACCTTTGGATTTCCCCGACTCTCCCGTTCTGTCGCCGCGGAACACGGAGAAGGCCTCGGCTGGACGTATGGCTTCATCCGGCACCAGTGGGTTCAGCCATGTTTCCGTCAGGCAGAGGACGCAACAGTTCCTCGTGTCACGCTGGAATTGAATCCTCGCTCGAAGTTCATCCATCTTGTTCTCCAGGGACTGGACGTTCGCAAGAAGGATGCTTGGCAGAGGTGGACGGTAAGGTTGCGTCCTCATTCTGACCCGAATGCCGCCTCGTTTACCTCGGTGCTTCCTCCGTGGGCCGGCTCGTGGAACAGCGACTCCATTTTTGTTGTTGTTGCGAGTGTTCCCGCGTAGGATTTCCGCCGGCCACTCTGCTCCCACGGATAAAAAGTCCCAAAGTTGTTCGTTTAGGGAAATTTTTATATCCATGAGTGCATCGCGGCCGTATGAGTTAATTGTTGATGTTTTTCTGGCGAACATTGTGATAAAAAAGGAAAAAAATACTAAAGAGTAAGAAAGAAACCGGAGCGCCGGCGCAGGCGACCGCTAGGGGCGGCGCCACTATCGCCAGGTTTAAGAAAACACAAGTTTATTGTGGAGAGGGGGCTTGATAGAACAAGCCCCGGAGCAGATGGACACATGACATGACAAGAGCTCCTCTCCTGAGTGTGTGTGGGGATGGGGATTTTACCTGTTGCTCGTTAAACCAACCAACAAGCAACAGGTGTACAGCCACACTGATCCTGGGCCCCAATTGCCTAGACCCAGGACAGGTTTGGCTGCTCAAACCATACCATCCCCACACCACAGGTGTAACGACAGTTCATTGTGAAAGTTGAAGCAAAATCCAGAATAAAATCTACTCATTTTCATTCCTATTGATATAATTTTGATGGTTTTTTTTTTTTAACATTATCAATTCCTTGTCTGAAAAGGCACTTAGAGCTGTATGTTATGTACGTAAGGCGCTGTACAAATAAAGGCCATTATTTGTAAGTATACTGGCAGCGTTGCACACTTGCTGTTGTTGCACATCATATTATTAATACAGTCAAATTTTAATGCAGTACTCTATTCACACACACACTCACTACTCCACAGTTTTGGAGCCAGATAAAAGCAAAATATATCACCATGATGAGCTTGATCTGGATGGATGTGCCTTTACTTTTTGGAAGGTTTGGGAAGTGTTTACAATCTCTGAAAACATGAACAGGATTTAAGAGATTACAGTTTGGAAAAATTAGTTACCCATGGTCTGGGAGGTAGTGAACAAATGCTCCCCCAATGACAAGCACCACAGAGACTCCCAGGAAGAAGGCTATCCTCATGTTCCATTCGTCCACCACTGGATCACTGGAGAATCCATGATAATCTGGGTTCTGGCAAAGGACAAGAAAAATAAGTCACAAATCAGCTCAAATAGGGAGAGGACATGATTTTTGCAAAGAAAACTTATGGCAGGGATACACCAAAACACCTTCAAAAGACTTCCAAAACTCTAGCAATGGATATCAATGCCCACAGAATTGAACTTCCTTATATTGAGAAATTGGGACATGTGTTATGCTAATTAGACATTGCTGGCCTGTCAATTTAGAATGATCCAGATTCATGCAAGTGGATAAGAACAAAACTGGCTGGTAGGCACACATCTTGAATACAGCATAATCATCTTCTTTCGGCTGCTCCCGTTAGAGGTCACCACAGCGGATCATCTGCTTCCAATACCTTCTGTTCTGCGTATCTTCCTCCCTTACACCAACCGCCTGCATGTCCTCCCTCACCACATCCATAAACCTTCTCTTTGGCCTTCCTCTTGCTTGGCAGCTCCATCCTCAGCATCCTTCTCCCAATGTAACTCTCATCTCCCCTACACACCATGCATGTCCAAACCATCTCAATCTCGCCTCTCACTTTTACACTAAACTGTCCAACCTGAGCTGTCCCTTTAATGTCCTCATTCTTAAATCTGTCCATCCATGTCACTCCCAATGAAAATCTCAACATCCTCAACTCTGCCACCTGCCTTTTTGTCAGTGCCATAGCCTCTAAACCGTACAACATAGCTGGTCTCACTACTGTCCTGTAGACCTTCCCCTTCACTCTTGCTGGAACCCTTCTGTCACAGATCACTCTGGACACTCTTCACCACCCACTCAACCCTGCCTGTACTCTGTTCTTTACCTCTCTCCCGCACTCTCCATTGCTTTGGATGGTCGACCCCTAGTACTTGACCTCATCCGCCTTCTCCATCTCCACTCCTTCAGCTTTTCGCTGCTCTCCCTCCCATTCAGGCACATGTATTCTGTCTTACTCCTGCTGACTTGCATTCCTCTAATGCATGCCTCCAATTCTCCAGGCTCTCCTCAACCTGCTCCCTACTCTGGCTACAGATTACAATGTCATCTGCGAACATCATAGTCCACAGAGCCTCCTGTCTGATTTCATCTGTTAACCTGTCCATCACCATTGCAAACAAGAAAGGGCTCAGAGCTGATCCTTGATGCAATCCCGCTTTCGCCACGCCTTCTGCACACCTTACTACTGTCTGACTGCCCTCATACATATCCTTTACCACTCTTACGTACATCTCTGCCACCCCCAACTTCCTCATGAACCCTATCATATGCTTTCTCTAAATCAACAAAGACGCAGTGCAACTCCCTCTGGCCTCCCTGAACGTTTCCATCAGCATTCTTAAAGCAAACATTGCATCTGTAGTACTCTTTCCTTAATGAATGAAACCAAATACTGCTGCTCGCTGATCCCCACCTCTCTTCTTAACCTAGCCTCCACTACTTCCCATAGCTTCACGCTGTGGCTGATCAAGTTTATTCCCCTGTAGTTACAACAGCCCTATACCTCTCCCTTATTCTTGAAGATGGGTACCAGTACACTTCTCCACTCCTCCGGATCCTCTCCCTTTCCAGGATGGTGTTAAAACAGTCTCATTAGGAACACCACTGCCATCTCACCCAAACATTTCCATGCTTCCACAGGTATGTCATCTGGGCCAACTGCCTTTCCAGTCTTCATCTTCTGAATCCAGCATAATATTCATATGTATTTTCACTGCGTAAGAATTAAGTGTGTAATTCACATATTAGTTAAGGCCCATTGTACTTAAATACAATCCAATGGGGCAAACGCTTAAAACCCCAAGATAAATCGTATTAAAATCGCAGGGTCGATATTAGGGATGTTAATAATTAACTATTTAACAGTAAACCAACAATAAGAATTGTGACCTTTTATTACTATCAGTAAAAACTTTTTTTTTTTTTTTTTTAACAGTTTGTTGCATGATTAAAGAAAAATACAGAAAATCTTAAATACAACTCATGGGGGCGACATGTGCGACCACAAAAGCCTTTTATTTCAGGCACGTAAGAGGGCAACATTGCCCAATTCTGAAGTGCCGGCCACAGTAAGCTTAGATGTTTACAAACAAAACTAACAAAATGAAAATACTATATTTATAATAAACTTTTAAATAAATTTATGGTGTGTGACTGGATTATACAGTGGGGCAAAAAAGTATTTAGTCAGCCACCAATTGTGCAAGTTCTCCCACTTAAAAAGATGAGAGGCCTGTAATATTCATCATAGGTACACTTCGACTATGAGAGACAGAATGGGGGGAAAGAATCCAGGAAATCACATTGTAGGATTTTTAATGAATTAATTGCGAAATTCCTCGGTAAAATAAGTATTTAGTCACTTACAAACAAGCAAGATTTCTGGCTTTCACAGACCTGTAACTTTTCTTTAAGAGGCTCCTCTGTCCTCCACTCGTTACCTGTATTAATGGCACCTGTTTGAACTCGTTATCAGTATAAAAGACACCTGTCCACAACCTCAAACAGTCACACTCCAAACTCCACTATGGCCAAGACCAAAGAGCTGTCAAAGGACACCAGAAACAAAATTGTAGACCTGCACCAGGCTGGGAAGACTGAATCTGCAATAGGTAAGCAGCTTGTTGTGAAGAAATCAACTGTGGGAGCAATTATTAGAAAATGGAAGACATACAAGACCACTGATAATCTCCCTCCATCTGGGGCTCCACACAAGATCTCACCCCGTGGGGTCAAAATGATCACAAGAACGGTGAGCAAACATCCCAGAACCACACGGGGGGGACCTAGTGAATGACCTGCAGAGAGCTGGGACCAAAGTAACAAAGGCTACCATCAGTAACACACTACGCCGCCAGGGACTCAAATCCTGCAGTGCCAGACGTGTCCCCCTGCTTAAGCCAGTACATGTCCAGGCCCGTCTGAAGTTTGCTAGAGAGCATTTGGATGATCCAGAAGAGGATTGGGAGAATGTCATATGGTCAGATGAAACCAAAATATAACTTTTTGGTGAAAACTCAGCTTTCTTTGTCCTCCAAACACGACAAGTTGAGTTGAGTTGCATCCAAAGAACACCATACCTACTGTGAAGCATGGGGGTGGAAACATCATGCTTTGGGGTTGTTTTTCTGCAAAGGGACCAGGACGACTGATCCGTGTAAAGGAAAGAATGAATGGGGCCATGTATCGTGAGATTTTAAGCGAAAACCTCCTTCCATCAGCAAGGGCATTGAAGATGAAACGTGGCTGGGTCTTTCAGCATGACAATGATCCCAAACACACCGCCCGGGCAACGAAGGAGTGGCTTCGTAAGAAGCATTTCAAGGTCCTGGAGTGGCCTAGCCAGTCTCCAGATCTCAACCCCATAGAAAATCTTTGGAGGGAGTTGAAAGTCTGTGTTGCCCAGCGACAGCCCCAAAACATCACTGCTCTAGAGGAGATCTGCATGGAGGAATGGGCCAAAATACCAGCAACAGTGTGTGAAAACCTTGTGAAGACTTACAGAAAACGTTTGACCGCTGTCATTGCAAACAAAGGGTATATAACAAAGTATTGATGAACTTTTGTTATTGACCAAATACTTATTTTCCACCATAATTTGCAAATAAATTCTTTAAAAATCAGACAGTGATTCTCTGGATTCATAGTTGAGGTATACCTATGATGAAAATTACAGGCTTCGCTCATCTTTTTAAGTGGGAGAACTTGCACAATTGGTGGCTGACTAAATACTTTTTTGCCCCACTGTATATATGCACTACTATATATGCACTACTCAAAAAGTTAGGGATATTTGTCTTTCGGGTGAAATTTCAGGATGAACCTAAAATGCACTATAACATTTACAGGTGAACTTAATTTGACCTTCTCTAAACTTTTGAATGCACATGTCCAACTGTTCAGTGTTTCAGTACTTTTTGCACAACTTAGTGTTCTCCAACAAGGAGCTGAAAGGAAAATTGACAACAGGTGTTTGATCCATGAATCGGCCAATACATTTCCTGGTTCAATTAGAATTGAACTCAGTGGGCCTCAGTGCTGTTCTCTGATGAAAGTCGATTCATGTTGAGCAGAAATGATGGCCGCCAACGATGTTGGAGACGTCAAGGAGCACGCTATGCATCAGCCACTGTTGTCACCAGACGAGCCTTTGGTGGTGGTGGTGTTGCAGTGTGGGCAGGTGTGTCTAGTCAATACAGAACTGCCCTACACTTTGTGAATGGTACAGTGACAAGCCCAAGCTCACCGTTCTTGTGATCATTTTGACCCCACGGGGTGAGATCTTGCTTGGAGCCCCAGATCGTGGGAGATTATCAGTGGTCTTGTATGTCTTCCATTTTATAATAATTGCTCCCACAGTTGATTTCTTCACAACAAGCTGCTTAACTATTGCAGATTCAGTCTTCCAGCCTGGTGCAGGTCTACAATTTTGTTTCTGGTGTCCTTTGACAGCTCTTTGGTCTTGGCCATAGTGGAGTTTGGAGTGTGACTGTTTGAGGTTGTGGACAGGTGTCTTTTATACTGATAACGAGTTCAAACAGGTGCCATTAATACAGGTAACGAGTGGAGGACAGAGGAGCCTCTTAAAGAAAAAGTTACAGGTCTGTGAAAGCCAGAAATCTTGCTTGTTTGTAGGTGACTAAATACTTATTTTACCGAGGAATTTTGCAATTAATTCATTAAAAATCCTACAATGTGATTTCCTGGATTCTTTCCCCCCATTCTGTCTCTCATAGTCCAAGTGTACCTATGATGAAAATTACAGGCCTCTCTTATCTTTTTAAGTGGGAGAACTTGCACAATTGGTGGCTGACTAAATACTTTTTTGCCCCACTGTATATATGGATATATAGGCTTCTACAGGAGCATACACCGGTCAGCCACAACATGAAAACCCCTGACATATGATGTCAATAACATTGATCTTCTAGATACAATGGCACCTATCAAGGGGTGGGATATATCAGGCAGCATGTGAATAGTCAGTTATTGAAGTTTATGTGTTGGAAGCAGGAGAAATGGGCAAGCCTAAAGATCTGAGTGACCTTGACAAGGGTCAAATTGTGATAGATGAGGGGTCAGAGGGTCAGAGCATCTCCAAAACGGCAGGTCTTGGAGTGTTTCTGATAGTTAGACCCTATCAAAAGTGGTCAAAGGAAGGACAACTGGTGAACCTGCGACAGGGTTATGGGCTACCATGGCTCATTGATGTGTGTGGAGAGCGAAGGCTAGCCTGTCTGGTCCGATCCCACAGAAGAGCTACTATAGCACAAATTGCTGAAAAAGTTAATGCTAGCTATGATGAAAGGTGTCACACAGTGCATCGCAGCTTGCTGTGTTTGAGGCTGCGTAGCTTCAGACCGATCAGAGTGCCCATGCTGACCCCTTCCAACACCGAAAGTGCCTACAATGGGCATGTGAGCATCAGAACTGGATCATGGAGCAATGGAAGAAGGTGGCCTGGTCTGATTAATCACATTTTCTTCTACATCATGCAGCTGGTCAAATGTGTGTATTGCTTAGCTGGGGAAGAGATGGCAACAGAATGCACTATGGGAAGAAGGAAAGCCGGTGGAGGCAGGGTGATGCTCTGGCCAATGTTCTGTTGGGAAAGTTTTGGTCCTGGTATCCATTTGGATATTACTTTGACACGTCCCACCTATCTAAAAATTGTTGCAGACCAAATACACCCCTTCATGGTAACGGTATTCCCTGATGGCAGTGGCCTCTTTCAGCAGGATAATGCACCCTGCAAGACCACAAAAATTGTTCAGGAATAGTTTGAGTAACAAAGAATTCAAGGTGTTGCCTTGGCCTCCAAATTCCCAGGACTCCATCTGACTGAGAATCTGTGGGATGTGTTGGAACAACCCCGATCCATGGGGGCCCCACCTTGCAACTTACAGAACTTAAAGGACCTGCTGGTAACGTCTTCAGAGATTCAGAGATCTTGTGGAATCCATGCCTCGACCGGTCAGAGGTGTTTTGGGGGCACAAAGGGGACCTACACAATATTAGGCAGGTAGTCTTAATGTTCTGACGGATCGGTGTAGACAATCGTTTCACAATCTCATAGCTCTTCGTAAGTCTACCTTGGATGGTTACGACATAATGGCTAACAATCAAAATCCTCGATTCAGAATATGAATGGGATTTTCACTTCCGGAAACTCACTGCTGAGCTCTATTAAGGCGTTTCGCACCTAACAGTTCTGGGGATTCCCTGAGGAAAACTAGGAACTGGGTAAGTCCACCGAGAACTAGATAACATCAAGGGTTTTTTTCTGGTTGCGTTTGTACTGCACTGGGACTCTGAAGTGACGTCAGCCAATGGAGTGTCAGCACGTCTTCTGTGTTGTATGTACTCCGTAACTTCACTTATTTCACCTTATCCACCAAAATTCGTTTTAACAAATTTGAGGTGAGAAATAAGCAGCCAGTTGTTGATTCTTCACTCATATAAGATCTATAAGAGATAATTTGAAAAAGTTTGTTCCGACTTTCGTAAAGCACAGGACAGCGCACTGTTTTTTTTTTTTTTCCTTTTTTCATTCAACTCGCGTCAGAAAATAAAATAAATTAAAAACCTCTAAAATAAAAAATAAAATGGTTATTGTTTTTTATTGGCTATATTTTATTACCGCTGAGTGTACATGAGCTGGTCCCCACAGAGCAATGGGACTTGACTGGGCGGGCTGTCCTCAGTCCATGGGACCAGCGAGGGACCGTGGATTGAGGCACTCAGTCTGCACTACTGTTCATACAGTTTTGGAGCCACATACAAGCAAAATATATCAAAATGACCGGCTCGATCCTGACGGGTATGCCATTACTTTTTGGAAGCGTTTACAAAATATTTCACTCTGTGAGCCACAGCTTGCCCGAAAGGTTTTCTACGCGAAAATAAAAGTGGGCCAAGGAAACTCAGACATCATGGACACAATACCCCAACACAAGCAGTGTAGAGTGGAGTGGACATAGATTGAGACATTTTGACACACATCCTTACCAATTTTGCACATATTGTCCATGACCAAACATCTAGCCAACAGTCAAGTCATCGTTTTGAGCCGAAGTGCTTTCTTTAAAAAAAAAAAAATGTGCAGCAAGGAAAACCAGTCTTTGTGATGTCACATCTCTTTAATAGAGTGGGGCAAAGAAATACAGTTGTGGAGAGTAGCACTTACAAACAAAATGGGTCAGCACAGGAATTGTAGTTATCATCATCACCACCACCACCTATGGGATGGAAGAAAAGTGCCTGGGTGCACACTGCGCTTTATCATATCGTACAGTGCAAAGTACAAGACCATCTGACAGTGAGTTGTTTTGTTGCGACTGAAACATCAGCGCCATCACGCGGGAGATGGCGTGGCTTGCTCGCGTCAGCCCAATTAAAGAAGCGACAATTTATTCCATTTTTTTTTTCTGATATTTCTAAAAGTCGACGCATCGTTAAAACACCCCAAAATACTACGCTTCTGTCCGGCTGCGGGTCGGGCTGTTCGCAGTGGAACGGGGACTCACCTTCACGTATTCGCTGACCTCGGCGTGTCCGTGACTTTCCGCGACGCTCGGATGTCGTGGTTCCGACAGAGTGGCCGAACCGGCGGAGCCCGCTTGTTTCGACTGGGAGACGAACCGAACCCCACATGTGCGACCCCACAGAAGCGGGGGCAACGCGGGCCGGAGCCCTGCGAGACGTCCGAGCATTTTGTCCGCCTTGGGTTCAACGCGAGACGAAACCGTTGACCCGGAAGCGGAAGCGACGGTTTCCTTAACCCTATCTGACTGTTTATTTATTTTTTCATTAATGACTCAATTCTTTTTAGTTATTTATTTATATGTAGACCCGAAAGAAGATTTTTTTTTTTTTTTTTTTAGGTATTGCCGTTTTTAATTTATTTTATTATTCTTTATTTGGGCTCCATCCCTATACAGTATTGAGTATCGACCGTAACGAGAGCACAGCAGCGTCACCGCCGCTGCTCCAAAGTAACAAACGTGCACAGATCGGCTAGTCGATAACTCTGCAATATGACACGTTTGCAATATGACACGTTTGCTTCCGACTAAATGTATATATACTTCTTGGTACTTGAATAACTACCTGGCTTCAGGTGCCGAAATAGCTCAGTTGGGAGAGCGTTAGACTGAAGATCTAAAGGTCCCTGGTTCGATCCCGGGTTTCGGCATTTTGCTGCGTTGAGCGGGTCCAGACTGGGCTACGGGGAATACCTTTTATTTACAGATCTTATTGAAATTACATTTTTTTTTGTGCACAAATTACATGATTTTTAAAATAAAAATGTAACTACTTCATACAAATTCCATCAATTATCAAGATAATTAAAATTTAATTCAAGAGCACATTATGCCACAGTTTATGCACATTTTAATTTAAATCAAACACTTGCATGTCAAATTTGCATGTCAATTGTAAAAACACTCCCCCTTTACAAGTCTGTTGCATTGAGTACATATTTATTTGGCCACGTTATACAATCAATGATACATTATGTGCCGTATGATTAAAAAGTTCAACTTTTGTGCACGTTTCTAAATTAACCGAGAAACAAGTCAGAATTTGTACAAATGCGCAAATTGCAAGAATTGGGGCTTGCAAGTTTCATCGATTGGTTGTGAATATGGACTGAGGCTCATAACATATTATTGTACAAAAATCAGACAATGAGTTGGTGTAGTCATTCTATCAATAATGGCAAAGGTCTGCCTAAATACAAGAGTCAGTTTAGTCCTTGTTTCAACAACAACAAAAATAATTTGCTGTTGTTGGGGTAATCGTGTCTAAATTTCCAGCGCTTCTGTATTAGTCTGGATTCAAATTAGGTTGGGAAGCAATCAAGACAGGGACCAAAAACACACAAAATAAATAATTTCAACAAATACATAATTAAAAAGAATCAAACCAATCATGTGAAAAATACAAATTACAATAATGCATGAACACTTGGAAAGCACCCAATAATATCCGCTCTGTCCCATTATATTAAACTCACTGCTCACAACATGTGAGCAGATTTAGCAACATGGATCTGCTGCCTTGATCAATAAGGGCTGCTTTTGAGTTTTATTTGATCCTGCAATGGCATCCTTGATTATACAATGTAATGCAAAGAAGTGCAGAGATGCTGGGTACACAGAACAACAAAATAGGCAAAAAGGCTACAGGTTTAGAAGAATTCATAATGAGGCACTTCTCTGCCAGGACGTTGAACGTGGGCTAATGCTCATCGTGTGCCATTTTTAGAGGTCTCGTGGGCCAACCAAAGTAGCTTCACTTCACTGTTTGGCGTGTTGAAGACACAGAAAACCGGCCATACCAGCATAAATACTGTTTTTATGTGACTGGCCTCAATTGTAAAGCTAGTCACACTTCAATCAGTGGCAAGCAATAAAAAGAAGCATCCATTGGTCTACTTGGGAGTAAAATTAATGCCACAGTGACTTGGACTGTGACAGACAGTCAAGACAAGCTTTCAGTACAAATAACTTAATGGTTGTGCTTTGGCACAAAAAAACAAACACATCTTTAAAATTGAGAATGGAACAAACAAAATGGGTCTTTGGGAAACAGCAATTCAAGATTAAATTAAAATTCATACAGTTCTCCACTGAATGTAATGAAAAACATCTAGTTACACTTAAAGACTCAAGAGTCTTCAACTGAGAGAGACATAAGCCACTTTCACTTCCCTGCCCCCCCCTTAATTCTTCTTCAAAGAATTTGCAATTTAACCTCACGCAATTACAACACCATGACAGCCAGGGTTAAATGAAGCAAATTCTCTCCAACACTAAGCTATTGGTAGCGTCAAAAATGGAGAGTAAAGATAGCAACCACAAATTGTAGTGTTGAGATGGAGGATTCTTCTACATAGAGAGATGACTTGCTTACAAGACTGGCCATTAGAAGGCTGCAGGTCATTCTGTTGCAAAGAGGCAGAATGAGTGTGAGAAAACGGTTTTATTTCATGGTGAGTGGGCGTGCCACCTTGGATAATCACATGTCACTTAAGTAAGTAGTTTTTCATATTTGTACTTAAAAATGTAGGCTGGTGACTCTAGAATCAAACTATTGCAGAAAGGGGTGCCACAGCAAATAATTTAGCAGCAAAACATTGGAGTTCGCTTTTATGATGTCCTGAGCTTGTCGCTAATGAAGTATACCACCCCCGCCGCCCCCCCACAACCCTTTTCTTCCAAATATCTTCACACTGCAGCTAGCGACCAGCTAGACATACTGTAGGTCCTAGCTCACAATTCAAAAAGTAATATTTCTATAAGCAGCAAAGACGATACAATCATAATCAATGGGAAATCAATCATAAATCAAGTATAGTTTTGAAAGGGTTCATGCATGTAAAGATTCCACTGCACTTGGCATGTACACCATTCCTCCGTGAGAAAATTCAGAGTGAGAGCAAGCAATGTACCAAGTCGTATTCATGCTAAGGATGACATCATTTTTCATGTTGAACGTTTTTCTCTCCGATAGATACCCTGTCACCGCCTGGTATCCAATATCCCGTAGCAGAATTTCTGCACCTCTAGACACAAAATAACACCCACGCTTTAGACAGGACAGACTCTCTCAAATCGCAAGCGCAACGCAAATGGGGTCAGAGAAATAAAGTGGCATTGTGTTGTATAGACCAGTTTTAGACAGATGCCGCCGCCCCCCGCCAGGGGTTCGGCCATTTGCAGATTCCGTATGGATCCCAACCCTGCTCATCCTGCTTTTTCCAAATTATCCCGATAAACTGGCTTTAAAATACTGACAGTGCTTTCCGACACCAACCAACAACACTGTCACTGGTCTATTGCAGTTAAAATTGTATAGATTTGAATGTTTATATTCTCTCCATTGATATAAGTCCAAGTACACTCACTTTTACCAGTATCTTCCGTGCTTACCGTATGGAGAATTAGTTTTTTTTTTCCCCGCAGCTCTCCATTAATACATACAGCACCAGCATATACACAAACGTGTTCTACAGAACTCCTATATTGCTTTGATGCAATTACAATTTCAGAATTACAGTCAACTGATGAGCCAATACAGCCAAATATATAAACACCAATGACGAACAAACAATAGGACTACATTTTAAAAGTACATTTTGTCGTTACTCAAAATCAACAACGTAGTTTGGTTGTAAATCTACTCCGATTGAAGAGTATATTGCTGACAGCCATGTATGTCTCGTGAAGACACTTTGGGGACCTAAAAAAAACCAACTTGTAAAAAGTCATTTTAAGAGGACAACACAGGCTAAGTGCACAGAATGGGCACAACGAGAACTCAAGAGAAGAACGATGGTGAAACATACTGTCATGAGCAGTGGTGGAACTTGCAGGTTCGGAAAAATAAAAAGCCCTCCCCAGTACTTTGAGTCAATTGGATTTGCTCAGTAGCATCACCTAGAGGCACTGAACTGGTAAGTTAAATAAACTGGCTCAGTGCCTGGCAGGAGGAAAACATGGCAGGCCTTTTCACTCCTCCACGTGGAATTGTTTTTTTCTCTAATTATCCAAGAATTGTACAATAGTCCTGTTAGCTTTCCTTCTAAGGATAATCCGGAGATTTATTTTGTGGTAAACTAAGATAAAAAAAATATATAATAAAAAAAAAAAAAAATCTTAATGACTCAATAAATAAGTTATCTGAAGTACATATAGAGTAGGAAAAGTAGCATTAGTAATTGTCCGATTAAATATACGGAAGGCCATCAAAATTGGATAAACACTCCCAATAGGCCACAAAATGTCAATTTATTCCAGATCCTGTGCCACTAACCCATGAAGCCGTCAAGACGATGGCGAAAGAGCCACTCGGCTGGTCGGCGATGGAATCGTGGTGGCAAGGTTATAGGTGGAATTAGGAAATGTGGGGGAGGCGGGAGCTAAAGGGCTGAAAACGGGCCTGGAACCAATGGGTGCCGGGGAAGCAGGGGAGTGAGGTGGAACAATGTCGGTGGTCGGGGAGTCCGAGCTGGCCTCGTCCCCTTCTTCCGAGTCCCACACCTCGCTCTGCAGGTAGTCGGCGAAAAGCGCCTTGGCCCGCTGCAGCACGCGAGCCAGGTTGTGGCGGCGGACCAGGCGGTCAAAGTGCATGGCTAGCTCGTTGTAGTCTAGGCTGTTCTTGATGATGTGGTCACGGTGCTCCAACAGAATGGACAGGCACAGAAACAGCATGAAGGGGTTTCCTTTGCCGAACTCCTGGGGCGGTGGCAGGGAGCAGGGTTTGAAGCTGTGTGCACCCTGAGACTTGGTGGACATGGGCGTGTTTGCGGCAGCAGGGGACTGGCTGCCTGGGGAGGGGAGGTGGATGGAAAATGGCTTGCCGCCTGATAACGAGGGGCCCCTGCCAAAAGACAAAATGGGCGAGGAGAGCAAAGAGCGACTCTGAGGGTGGGATGGCGAAGGGGCAGAGGGTTTCCCAGTTGCGCATGCGGAAGAGGTGGCTGCTCTTGTAACAGCCCCCGGTGAGGTGACATGGCCACCGGTTACGGCTGGACATGTGTATTTCGGAGGGGGGGAATCCGGAGAGGCACCAGCCCAGCTGGAGGGTGAGGTGGAGGAGGTGGGCGATGGGGAGCAGCTAGTTTTTGCTGCCAGGCCATTGGGAAACAGCGGACTTGAAGATACTGGGCGTTTGTTGGAGGAGGGGTTGGTCTTCCCATCGAGCTCGAGGCTCTTGATGAGCGGGGCGCTCTCCCCCTGGTCCTCCTCACTGTCAACCGTGGACTGCCGGCTGTGGAGGCTCGGTGCCTTGGAATATGCCAGCTCCAAAGCTTCTCTCGGTGTTTCGGCGTCCTCCATATCAAAGCTGTCCTCGTTGCGAGCGCTATAGTATTTAAACTCCCCAAAGCTGGACTGCTTCTCAAAAGGAGAGGCGGGCGGAGGCGGCTCATCTATTGTATTAAACTCTATACCGCAGTTGGCCCTCCTGTCCATTCGGGCCCCTGTGCCGGGCCTTTCATTATCCTCAAGGCCGAGCCTCCCGCCCCTGTCTGGCTCTTCTCTTGAAGGCCTCAGCATGTGGCGTCTGCGCTGCCTCTCCTTTTGTTGGTCCTCGCCTCCAAGACCTCCGTCCACTCTGAGGGCTTTCTCTGCGTAAGGTACCACATCGACTGCCTCCAGCGGCGGACCCAAAAGTTCCACCTCCGTTTCAGGGGGGTCCGGAGGCAGAGAGCTCCAGGTGACTTCCAGCATTCTCAGGGCGTCATCAAAGGCAAACTCCCGCTTGAGCTCCAGCAGGAGCCAGCGGTAACAGAAGAACAGATCATCAGCGCCCCGGGACACCAGGTAGGAGTAGAATTCTGGATCAGAGTACTGCAGGAGCAGCTTGAGGTGTTGAAACTTGATGGACATGAGCTGCCCGTCTGGCCGGAAGTTGCCCTCCAGGCGTTTCATTATGCCACAAAAGCAAATGAATGCGTGGGCCTCGTTGTCCATGACCGCAAGTATCGGGGAGGCAATGTCACTCATGCCCTGACAGTACGATATCTGCAAAATATGAGTTTAAAAACATTTGTGTCGTATAAATAAAGCAAACTGTATATTTCATAAACCCTTAGAGAAGACTTAAAACTGTTATTTTGAGGCAATGCATTTTCTGTTAAAAAAAAAATATATATATATATATATATATATATATATATATATATATATATATATATATATATATATATATATATATATATATATATATATATATATATATATATATATATATGGAATGTTAGACATCTTATTTTTGCATCCGTGATATTCCCCAATACTGATTTTAGCTGGATCGGACCAATCAGACCAAGCACTTTAGGTCAGTGGTCAAGCGCTGGCTACCAAATAAATGGAATGGAAGAAAAGTAGTTAATTATCATTTTGGTAACCATGTTTTTCCTTTGCTTGATTTGACTGATAACCAATAATGATCAGGCTTTTTTTTTTTCCTCCTAGATTAGGCTCTCTTAATCTTGCTTACAATTGTTTTTGTATTGTATCTCTACATGTGCAGCCAGACAGGAAGAGAAAAGCGGTTGATTCCTCAAAAAAAAAAATAAAAATAAAATAAAACTAGATCACTGGTTAACTAATTAGCAAATGGGGGTAAAATGGGTAGCACATTTATCAGTATATGGGCTCTTAAATCATACAGAAAATGATGTCTATAGGAATATATCAAAGCAGTTTTTTGAAAAACAAAAACAAATCCGTTACAGAAAATTACCCGTAATCCACTAGTGATTCGCGCGGTCAATTCAAGATGATGAGGGATAGTTGACAACCCTTCACGCACCTCTGGGTGTGTAATCGCGAATGTGGTGAGCAGGTCAGTGAGGGCGGTGAGGTGAGGGCTATCCTCTGAGCCCGCATAGTAGGAGTGGGCGCGGTCCGTCCGCAGGACATCTTTCAGGACGTTGCCGCGTATAAAATCCAGGTCCTCGCGGCTGACCCGGGCTGTCCACTCCCCCTTCAGCTGGTCATACTCCCTTGTCTTCCTTTTCATGTAGTCCATTCTCTCCTGGCCAGTCAGACCATCAGGGTAAACGTTGAGGAGGTATCGCCAAACAACCTGAAAGGGGAGAAAACAATGAACAGCATATTATGAAAGTTGGTAAAGACTAGGAATCTTCTAGTCATGATTAGTTTCCATTCAAACTTTGTCAAAAATATTGTGACTATCCTACCATAAACTGTGTTCCGTGTACACTGTATCATACCGAACCTTGAGATGATCATTACACTCTTTAAAGAAGATACATACAAACGCCTTCATGTCAAGATGCAGGGGTTTCTCTGTAACTGTAGCACACGCAGTATTGTTGTTTCGTGACAGTGTTCTTTGGAACAACATTGTGAAAACTGCGTCATAAGTGCATCTACATACCCAACAACCACCAACTGAAACAGAAAACAAACCTGGCAGAAGCACACAGATGGAAAACGGAGTAGGTGGAAGAGTGACTTGCAGAAGAGGTTCAACGGTGTGACTGCTCTTAAAAACATTACATTCAGCTCTAAATGCTGCACTCTATATTCTTGTACTTGGTCTGCACTTCAACAAGCACTCGGAAAAATATTGTAAAAGTCAGAAGACTTGTCAACATTTTGATGAATGTATTATTTGTATGTTGATATAATAACAATTTGATTATATTGATTATTCAAGGGGAACTGGTGAGTCACAGATAAATGTGAAATCCCTGTTGTGGTGAATAACAAATTTGCTCCAAACAGAGGTGATATCTGTTGCACATCCAGAAAAGGGATAAGTGTGTCTCCTCTAGCAGCCTCTACAGGGAACTGATGAGGGAATCTTCATCAGTATAATAATATAATACAGGTACTCCTCACATAACGACCCACCTGTTTAACGACCATTCGGACTTATGACCAGCTCTCTGACCAGTCTGTATTGTACGCAGCGTACAATACGCCGCAGTATTGTACGCAGCGTACAATACGCCGCAGTATTGTACGCTGCGTACAATACCACGGCGTATTGTACGCAGTGCGGCGTCTCAGCATCAAGCATCTCATCATGCATCACTCTTTCTCAGTCTCGTTCCAGTCTGTCTGTATTCTCTACATTAGCGTTCGCAATCTCCAAGACTGAAATAACATTAAGGGGGGTGGGTCCTCGCTGATCGACCAATTCGCTTAACGACCTGGTCGTAGGAATGGAACTCGGTCGTTAAGTGAGGAGTACCTGTATTTGATTGTCGTGGCTATATGATATGAAACTTACATCACACATCCTATTTTTGAAGATGTTTTTGAAATGTTTTTTCAAAGCATAAGTTGGCTTAAGTACGTTGCAAGTAGCTACCAGTGCACCTTCCTGTTTCTAGTCTCTTACACTAGCTTTAGCAAATTTTTAGCACAAAGAGTCTGTAAAACCCTGCAAAACCCAATAAAATAAATGGGTTCCAATGGGGTTGTAACATATAAGGATAAATGGAAATGAACATGTTTTCTAAGTCTTAATCGTTGGCCATGTTGTACTGCATTTAAGCACAGTGAGAAGCTGAGGCAGAGTGGTAAGTTTCCCGAGAGTAAAGCGTTAAGGCTGTGCTGTAAATGACGCAAACTACATTTTGTTTATGCCTGGGTTGAAAAACAGTGAACTTATCCTTAGTGAACTCTCATATACATTTTTCCACTTCCATTTTCCTTCCAAATACAAGAAACCCTTTATTAGCTTCTCACATGTGAAATTCATCCTAACACTAGGCAGATTAAAGATTAAATCGTCAATCAGCAATCGAATCCATCGATCGCCGAGTGACATTAATGACAGCTGATTTTTTATTTATTTATTTTTTAATCTGCCTAGAAAAATACAAGCATTGAAACAGTGTGAGTGCAGTTTACCATGTTCTGAAACTCCCAAGAGTGGGAGCGGCAGGGAAGAGAGGGGGCGGAGCTCTGAGCCCTCCCCACTCAGAGCTGTTTTGGATTTATTATTGATTATTTGTAATGTTCATTGTGTAAGTGTTCTTGTATTGCATGTAAAAAAACATTTTTTTGATTCCCCCCCCCCCCCCCCCACCCCCACCACACACTCATGTTGTGACTTTGTGTTCTTCCAATGACAAGTTCAGACTATGTGATTCTGGCCTGATTTTCCACTTGCTGACATGTTTTTGGAGATAGCCGAGTAAAGCTCTAGATCGGAGGAAAAATCATAGCGTGCTCCCGTGAGCGACGAGCGTGTGAACTGCTCACAACGCCATCTGACTGCTAGCAGACGCCGGCAAGATATCAAGCAGGTTTAATATCTGGTCGTGTCAGGCGCGACTCGGGAGTGACGCAACGAGCTACAGCCAATGAGAGCAGACACGGGGTGGGGAGTCATTAGGAGAGACGGGAGTGCATGGTGCTTTTCTTCTCTAGGTTTTTAATATATTGCTTATTTAAATTCTGCTTTTATTGAGTTTTCTAAAGTGATAAAGAATATAATAAAAAATAAATAATCCTGTCCTGCACATGGTATCGCACCATTTCTGGCATTTGTTTTCGTGACAAAAAGGTAGTTTGGAGACATGACAGACTTGTCTGGGATTCCTCTTCGTGAAAGATCTTTAATGTGCAAAATCTCCTGTGCAAATCTGATAGATAGATCGATAGATTGATCGATAGATAGGATAGATACTGACTATAATAAAGCAATATATTATATAATGTCATTGTGAAAGATTTTAATTTATTTTGTTTCCTTCGTTTCATGGAAAATGAAAAACCTGAACCTAAACCAGAGAATTGGAGCAGAGTTCATTTTTTTCCCTTCCAGACAGCAGTGCGCCGTACACAACGGTTCCTTACTTCCGTACTGGTTTTCCTGCGTTTTATTTTCGTTGTTTCCTCCTTGTATGAAACGTTCCAAAAAATACCGGTGTCCTCACTGTCTCGTGTGGCAAGTACACTCTCTTTTAAATGGCCCTACCATTATATGTAATTCCCTTTTTGACGGCACAATATAAATGGGCAGACACGCAACTACAACAGCAGGCCTTTGTTCATTATATAGCTCCATTGATTATTTTTTATTTTACTTTCGGCAAAAATCACAGTAAAAAAAATACCCAAGTCTCGTCGGGTCTCGTGTGCGTTTGTTCGAAACAGCAGCTGTCTCCCGTGGCTAGTGTAGAATCATGTAAAGTGAACACTCAGATCTGGGACGCATTGTGCAGTGCGAACACCCCAGCGACATCAGGATGTAGAAAGTCGTGTAGTCTCTGGGCGCAATTACGGGTATGACTTGCAGATGTCTGACCTTACGCAGTGATGGCTCCACGCCACCGTGGTAGATGCGCAGACGCAGTTCCTCAGGTCGTGTCAACTGCCCCTGTCCGTTGAGGTAACTGTGGAACTCGGCGTCACTTAGCGGGGGCTTGAACGGCTTGACCTCCTCCCCGTAGGACCAGCTTAATGCCTGCTGGACTTTCGACAGGGTCCGGCCCATCTGTACATGGAAAACAAAATAAAACACAAGAAAAGATACTGTGAGCCCGGGGCAGCTCTTTTTGGGAAGAAACAAAAGAGAAGAGTTAAGCAGCCAACACCATCGAGCAGACCTGACTCAATGCTGCCGTCAGTGGCTGGTAGAAGAGATGGCTGACTGGGTGGGGGGAGTCATCTGTGACCTGGGCCAACAGGGACTGGGTGAAAGGAAGCGTGATGGACGCCAAGGGCCTAGGCTTCTCCCCGGGGAGTTGTTCAGAGCCAATCACGTCTTTGGGGCTTATTATGTCCCAGTCCTCAAGCACAGGGCCTGCAGTCAGATCAAAGTAAATAATGATAATGACAGAGAAAATAAATAAAGAAAGGATAGTGAGAAAAGTCAAATTTCAGTTGTATTTAGTGGTTATAATGTTTGGGTTTATAGCACAATTAATATACACACATACAGTATAACACATATTACTGTTCCGTAGTTTTTAACCAATTTCAATGGACTCTACTACTTATCTTTTGAAATTTAGCAAAAAATAGTGTTCCTTAGATTGCTGACTTTGACATTGTTCCAACAGTTAATCATGTTTAATTAATATTGACAAATATAAATGAACACATATTTGACAAATAGATATGTTTGCAATATGCCCCAAGGATCAAATACAAAATCAGCTTACAACCATAAGCTAGGGCATAGAAACCCCTCATTGCGTACAGCAGGTCGACAAGCATGAATACAAAGTCGTATCTGCTGGTAAAAGAAAGTGTTAAAACTGACGAAGGTCACAGATAAACAAAATAAATGGGTTTTTTTATAAAAAGGAACTTCTGTGCGCCAAAGCAGGTATTGACAGGAAGAATTTGACCACTGAGGACAGGGCCACTTACTGTCTTCTGAAGGTTTAATGTCAATTTTCAGCTGCAAATAGGGCTTGGCTGCACTGACAAATGCAGCATCTAAATCCCAGTCGGACAAAAGAGACAGATAGATTTCGACTCCACTCCGATCCCTAGCCAGATAACTGATCCCAAAATGTTGCTTCCTGTATAGGAAACAAACAAACGGGGACACAAATTGTATTAATAATATTACAATACCCAGCAACGTCACTCTTTGGTCTGATTTTACAACTAGTTCATCAGTACAACACTTCTGTTTTTCTTCTTTTCCACTTTACTCACCCGTTCAAATCGAAAGCTCGAATGAGTATGTGTTGCAGCACCTCCAGGGACGTGATCTGTGGATCCACGGCAAACGAGCGAAACTCCGCCGGAAGCCCCCCATCACATTTCTGGAAAAAAAACAAGCAATATCAAAAATCGACTTGTTTTTCGTTAACACTGGTATTGGTTATCAGTTCCAAATAATGTGCTCACAGCTCAGAAATGGGAACCAGATAACAACGGCAACGAGAACGTTGCAATAAGTTCATATTTCATGTTTGTCGTAATTGTGTGGTTCATCAAAAGTGTATAAAGTGATTATTTTAATAATTTCAATTCACAACTGTCATCACTGACTGATTGGAGGGACCATAATGCCACTGACATCATAATCAAAATTATTATATTTTTCAAAGTATATTTGCACATACAAGGAAAGGGACATGATAGGGTTGGTGCATAAAAGACAAAAAGTAAAAAGCAAATATAAGCAAAATATTAAGATGAGTAACAAACATGAGTCACAACAATCATTTGAATGCAGCCATTTAAATGTTTACTCGGCAAAAAAAAAAAAAAAAAAAAAGGCAGACAACAGTCTGATCGTCACGGTGAGCAAATGAACGCCTCGTCCAAGTGTCAGATAAACCACCTGAAGTGGAGGAGCTGCCAGCAGGATGTACACAGCTCCTGTCATCATGACATCAGCTCTAAAGCGGCTAAAAGCCCCCACACACACACCACACACACAAAACAACTACCCGTTCTGGACAAACGTCCCGTAACCACTGGGTGAAAAATAATTCCGTTTAAAGAGGGACTGCCACCGCCGTACAATAATGACAGCATCGTGGTTTTTGCCAATTGCAGAGGGACAAAACAAATAACCTAATGTCAATAATGAGCAGATGCAGTTAACACAACTAAACGCGACCCTCGCCCTTGGACTATCAACCCCACCGGGAGATATTGGTTTGTTTGGCAGCTTTTTATCACTAGCTACCAGCTGGCTAACGGGTTAGCGGGCTAGCCACCAGATGACGTTATCCAGGCTCCGGTTAGCTGCCGTTAGCGGACCAGAGCGTTTGAAGTCGCTTTTCGATTTTGTTTGGTTTTTTTTTTTACCTTGACTTTCACCCGCACCACCTCCCTCTCCTCCTCGCCCGCCATTTCCAGAAGAGACCCCCCGCTCGGGGTTAGAGCAGTGAAAAACAGGGGCTGTTCGTAAACCCTTTCAATTAAAGCGGCATCGTGATCAACAACACCGACCGATGCGGCAGGCCATCCCCTGTACTGATGAGCAGGAGCCCCTTTTTTATGTTTTCTAAGGCGGTTGACATCCAGCTCAAATGTATATTACCGCCACCTACTGAGCTGGAGTGTGGGCAGAGACCGCGATTTCTGACAGTTGAAGAGACGATTTTATGGTGAACAATATATTATAGTTATTCTTGCAAAATTATATACACAAATCTAGGTTTATGAAAGTGAGACCTCAATTCCTCTAAAGTGTCTATCGCAAAATCAACTTTGCATGTGAAAGGTAATATATATATATATATATGCACTCACAAAAAGTTAGGGATATTTGGCTTTTGGGTGAAATTTATGGAAAATGTAAAAAGTTCACGCTACAGTGATATATCATGAAAGTAGAAGTAAGTATGTAGAAGCATGCAATGGTGATTTCCTCATCTCAAACAATTTATTGAAACAAAAGGCAACAACAGTGGTGGGTATACCACAACAAAAAATGTCAATGTCTCAATAACTTGTCATGTGCCCTTGAGCATCAATTACAGCTTGACAACGACGTCTCATGCTGTTCACAAGTGGACTTATTGTCTGCTGAGGCATGGCACCCCACTCTTCTTGAAGGGCGGCCCTCAGGTCATTGAGGTTCTGGGGCACAGAGTGACGATCCTCTACATGGCGACTCAGCTGATCCCATAGGTTTTCTATGGGATTCAGGTCTGGAGAAAGTGCAGGCCACTCCATTTGAGGTGCCCCAGTCTCCAGCAGCCGTTCCCTAATGATGCCACCTCGATGAGCTGGAGCATTGTCGTCCATGAAGATGAAATAAGGCCTGTGTTGTTCATGCAGGGGCACAATGACTGGATTAATGATGTTATTCAGGTAGTATGGGCTTGTCACTGTACCATTCACAAAGTGTAGGGCAGTTCTGTATTGACACACCTGCCCATCTGGTCGTCTGCTCGTCTGGTGACAAGTGGCTGATGCATAGCGTGCTCCTTGACGTCTCCAACATCGTTAGCGGCCATAATTTCTGCTCAACGTGAATTGACTTTCATCAGAGAACAGCACTGAGGCCCACTGGTCCCTCATCCAGCGTAAATGCTCTCTGGCCCGTGCAAGACGATGATGCCTGTGCCTGGTAGTGTGGTCAGGTACCCTTGCAGGTGGTCTAGCACGCAGACCACGCTGATGTAAACGGTTTCGAATGGTCTGACGTGACACTTGGGTGCCTCTCATCTCCCTTAAATGTGCCTGGAGTTGAGTACCATTCATCATTCGGTTCCGCAGGGCACTGTTCACAATGAAGCGGTCATCAGTGTGGGATGTGGCCAAAGCACGTCCACTTCTATGCCTTTCTGTGACTCTTCCAGTCTCTCTGTATCTCTGTTGGAACCTGCTGATGACACTCTGTGACACTCTAAGCTCAGTGGCCACTTCCCTCTGACAACATCCTGTTTGAAGCCTCACAATGGCGAGGTACTGTTGATCAGTTGTTAGGTGTCGTCTTGGTCTCATGATGTCAAAATGTGAACAGCATCATGAAGAGGACTGTTTAAAAAACAATTCTAATTGAACCAGGAAATGTATTGGTCGTACCATGGATCAAACACCTGTTGTGAATTTTGCCGTTCAGCTCCTTGTGAGAGAACAGCAAGTTGTGCAAAAAAGTACTGAAACACTGAACAGTTGCATTCAAAAGTTTAGAGAAGGTCAAATTAAGTTCACCTGTAAAGGTTATAGTGCATTTGAGGTTCATCCTGAAATTTCACCCAAAAGCTGATTATCCCTAACTTTTAGTGAGTAGTGTGTGCACACACACACACACACACACACACACACACAGCGGCAAAAAAGTATTTAGTCAGCCACCAATTGTGCAAGTTCTCCCACTTAAAAAGATGAGGCCTGTAAATTTCATCATAGGTACACTTCAACTATGAGAGACAGAATGGGGGGAAAGAATCCAGGAAATCACATTGTAGGATTTTTAATGAATTAATTGGTAAATTCCTCGGTAAAATAAGTATTTGGTCACCTACAAACAAGCAAGATTTCTGGCTTTCACAGACCTGTAACTTTTTCTTTAAGAGGCTCCTCTGTCCTCCACTCGTTACCTGTATTAATGGCACCTGTTTGAACTCGTTATCAGTATAATAGACACCTGTCCACAACCTCAAACAGTCACACTCCAAACTCCACTATGGCCCAGACCAAAGAGCTGTCAAAGGACACCAGAAACAAAATTGTAGACCTGCACCAGGCTGGAAGACTGAATCTGCAATAGGTAAGCAGCTTGTTGTGAAGAAATCAACTGTGGGAGCAATTATTAGAAAATGGAAGACATACAAGACCACTGATAATCTCCCACGATCTGGGGCTCCACGCAAGACCTCACCCCGTGGGGTCAAAATGATCACAAGAACGGTGAGCAAACATCCCAGAACCACACGGGGGGACCTAGTGAATGACCTGCAGAGAGCTGGGACCAAAGTAACAAAGGCTACCATCAGTAACACACTACGCCGCCAGGGACTCAAATCCTGCAGTGCCAGACGTGTCCCCCTGCTTAAGCCAGTACATGTCCAGGCCTGTCTGAAGTTTGCTAGAGAGCATTTGGATGATCCAGAAGAGGATTGGGAGAATGTCATATGGTCAGATGAAACCAAAATATAACTTTTTGGTAAAAACTCAACTTGTCGTGTTTGGAGGACAAAGAAAGCTGAGTTGCATCCAAAGAACACCATATCTACTGTGAAGCATGGGGGTGGAAACATCATGCTTTGTGGCTGTTTTTCTGCAAAGGGACCAGGACGACTAATCCGTGTAAAGGAAAGAATGAATGGGGCCATGTATCGTGAGATTTTGAGTGAAAACCTCCTTCCATCAGCAAGGGCATTGAAGATGAAACGTAGCTGGGTCTTTCAGCATGACAATGATCCCAAACACACCGCCCGGGCAACGAAGGAGTGGCTTCGTAAGAAGCATTTCAAGGTCCTGGAGTGGCCTAGCCAGTCTCCAGATCTCAACCCCATAGAAAATCTTTGGAGGGAGTTGAAAGTCTGTGTTGCCCAGCGACAGCCCCAAAACATCACTGCTCTAGAGGAGATCTGCATGGAGGAATGGGCCAAAATACCAGCAACAGTGTGTGAAAACCTTGTGAAGACTTACAGAAAACATTTGACCTCTGTCATTGCAAACAAAGGGTACATAACAAAGTATTGATGAACTTTTGTTATTGACCAAATACTTATTTTCCACCATAATTTGCAAATAAATTCTGTAAAAATCAGACAGTGATTCTCTGGATTTTTTTTTCTCATTTTGTCTCTCACAGTTGAGGTATACCTATGATGAAAATTACAGGCCCTCGCTCATCTTTTTAAGTGGGAGAACTTGCACAATTGGTGGCTGACTAAATACTTTTTTGCCCCACTGTATACACACACACACACACACACACACACACACCTGATTGCTTGAGAAAAGCAGGAGCGTCAATTTCTAATTTTTTTTCAGTATACAGTCCTGCAGTGTCACTTACCGCACAGGAGTGTGTAGAAGTCTATCTAGTATTAGTGAGGAAAATAATGTTATATAAATATTACATTACGCGGATATCAAGAGATCACGCAGGCATCAGTTTGAAATTAGCATGATCTTTATATGCATTAAAAATATACCAATTACTGCAGGTTTTCAGATATTGTAAAAACATATATACACTTTGAACAAAATATTCAAATCTCTCTTCTCAATCTCTGTATCCTGATACACCTACATGTTAAGTGATCAAACAGACCCGTACATCTATTTAAATACACCATTTTCAAACCACTTGATTAATGGAGATGCTTTGGAGTCACAATTTGAGCCCGAGTGGCAGATATCGAATCATTTGGAGTCTGTGGCCAACAACAACAAAAATCATCAACTGGGTTTTCTGCTTTTCAATTTTAATTTACAAGTCAGTTAATAGGCAATGAGGCAAGATCGTTTTAAAGACTGACAATCATTCTTATTTCTATCATATACCATATTTGATCCATTAAAAAGTCAGAACGAGGCTCCAAGACTCGAGAACAAAATAATACTGAGTCAACGACGGGACTCCAAAGCAGCATTTGAATTTGCGGCGTATAAACGTGATAAAAAGCAAAGACAATCTTATAGGATCCTAGTAACAATGGCGGGGACTACTTGTGGCCATGCTAAACCACCAAAATGGGTTAATTAAGTTAGTTAATCAAATATAAAGACCATTGCAGTGAACTTGGGGGGGAAAAAGCCACTTCCTGTTATGTTCCGCATCAGTCTCACAAAGATGCAGAATGGAGGCGGACATCACATCGTTAAATATTGGGTGTCAATTTTCCTCTATGGCAAGGTACTTTTTTTATTTCCCCTGCTGGTGGCATTGGCGCGAGATCCCGTTTTAAGGCATTTTTTTTAATTAAGGGTCATTATCACGCTTTAAGTGCGGTTGGGTATAAAAATTCAGTACCTCTATCTACTTGTTGAATCCCAGTGATGGTATCGAATATTTAACCATTATGTAGCTGGATACCTGGGTCGTTCATCTCTTGAGCATCAGTGAAGTTATCTCAGTATTTCCAACATAAAAAACAATCAAATTAGTATCAAAGTCAAGGGCTCACACATTTTCAGAAACCTGATTTTGCTGTTTGAGGCAAAAATAGTCACATGCAGTGAAATCAAATTTCGCTTGCCAACCTCAATAGTGGAACGGCACCAAAATCGGCGATGACTTCCCCTATGTTGCCAAAAAAGTAAAAAATAAAATAATAATCAGGATTAGGTGGGGGGTGATTTCTGTGGTTTAGTTTCAAACCACAGGTGAAATTTCTGATCGACGCAAACATTTGTTGTGGATGAAAGCGTTTCATACATTCGATAGGAATGCATATAAACTCTGGAGTACAAAAAGTGGAAAGGCATCCCTTGTCGCTTACCCCCAGCGTTTGACGATTATCTACAGAATCTACGATACCAGACTGCGGTGTCACGGAGAGCGGGAAAATAGCCTCAGACACATTCCAACAAATGTCCTTTCCATTTACCGTGGGTTTTTGTGCATCCAAAAAAGAAAAAACAAAATCAAGTGAATTACAGTTACACCAGAAAAACAAAAACAGAAATCTCCAATTGTTCAGTTTGACACGCAGTTGTTTGGGTGGGTTATGGTCACTTCAGCCCTCTCGTACTTTGGCCGCCAGTGCAGAGTTCTCCTGTCGAATGGCTTTGTAATCTTCCAGGATCCTCTCCAAGTTAGCCACAGTCTTATTGCCGTTTTCAGTCTCAATCTGTCAAAAGCCATGTAACTGTAACTGGACAAGCATTACTGTTTCCCTTGGGCACTATTATTTATTAAAAAAAAAAAAAAAAATTCACAGCATGACTGCAGCATTTCGCTGGGAGATCAAAACGCCATCCTACCTGCTCCTCTAGGTCTCGAATCTCCCTCAATATTGTCCCAGTGTCTTCAATTGTCTGAATCAACTGGCTGCAGTTCTATGAAGAGACAACACGAGGTAAATCAGGTAGAAGACCCCGTCATGCATCAGATAAAGGATGGGAGTACGCTTGACCTTACTTCATGCAAGGCGGCCAGGTACTTGTAGGACTTTCGGACAGATTCGTCTTTTTTGGCGTCCTGCAAGAAAACATTTATTAGTTTTTAAATTCGGCTCAATCGCTATACCTGTGTCCAGTTCTGTGAAATCCAGGACCGGCACCTGCCGCATCTATTCTGAAAGGGCCCAGTGGTTTAACACCTTTCACTTAAGCGCAAGTTTGTTTTTGTGTTTATTTATATGATAAGATCTCCATGCAGGGTTCCTACACATTTTCAATTTCAAAATTCCATACTTTTCCAGACTCCTCTAAATTTTTCAGACTATATTTCACATCTAAGTACAAATAGCTAGATATTTATTATATAAATAAATGATTTTAAAATCCAACTGTTAACAAGTATGTTACATTCTGACAATGTGTGCTAGCTTATTATGTTACTATAATTGCCAGATTGTAGCTAGGTACTGCAGCTCATACAAATCAATTTACACCAAACCCAGACAAGTTCGACCAGGAATTGTCAAGCAAGCCGCCAGAAAACTTGCACCATTTACCCATTGTGTCCAATAGGTCCATACCCCTACGCAGAAAGTTAGACAACTTTCCACTGTCAAACATCTCTGCCCAAAGAGCAGGTAAACTAACCTATAGTTATTTTCCCTTAATACTGATTATTGCTCCCCCCATATTTTTTAGTCTTTTATAAATAAGAACTGAAAATTAGATGTGATGCTATGTATCTATGCAATTCAAAGACATTGCCGCTTTTTATTTTAAACTAATTTGGTCGCTGATGGCCAGATTTGGTAGTTATAAGGCTCTTGGGGCAGAGCTGTTTTGTGATATACAGACATAGAGGCAGCATTGTGTAGGAGTGTGCGTTCAGTCGCACACCATACTTCTTGCCTAGCTTGCGACAACATCATGTTTGTTCCGGCCTGTGCTCTCTCACACAGTGGTAAACATTTTGGCTGCACTGGCTGCCTGTAACAAACACCATGAAAAACACTCTGCTTGTATGATCAATTAATTTTTTTTTTAATTCAGAATTTTATACTTTAGGACAGAATAGGGTCAATAATCTGGAAACAATTATTTTTTCCATAGTCAGAAATCGATAAGTATGGGGAAACTGAATTTCCCCATACTTATCCAGATCTGGAAATTACTCAAATCAAATTCCATACTTTTTCATACAGCTTAGGCACCCTGTCCATGCACACTTCTGAACGTTGATTATAGCATTTGCACTATGTACAATAAATCTGAAGGCCATGGAATTTTAGGCCTACACATGCCAAAAATATTGTATCAATATTGATTTTCTGATCCTACACAATAAAGCGATTGATTGCCTGACAGAGTTTCTTTATTATTCATCTTGTGAAGAGTGGCCTCACGTTGCCAGTTGAGAAGGGCAAAAAGCTCAGACATAATCGCACCCCAACACAAATCGGATTATTCGGCATTCACATTAACCTAACAAGAGATCTGTAACAGTGAGAACTGATCTGAAAACAGTTATTTTAAAAGACTCATAAGGCAGGAAGTGCTTGTATCCGTGCGGCAACTCAAGCACGTGTATCATCTGGTGCTGACTGTGGCAGAACAGAAGTCGCTGATTGAGGAATTTCTCACATTTCACTGTCTACCTCATCTCCTCTCATCTAACCATTTCACATTCTTCTTAAAGAGATACTCCAGCTTCTAGGGAAATCGGGGGGGGGGGGGGGGGGGGGGGTAATCACCTAGGCTCTGTGAGATAAACCTTCTAACATGAACTCCACAACATCTCTAAAGGTGTCCTGTGGTTTCTGGCACCAAGACGTTAGCAGCAGCGTAAAGCAGACCTATTATGCTCCTTTTTAAACAAGTTCATATAGCTCTCTGAGGTCCCCAAAACATGTTTTTAATTTTTTTTGCTGAAAATGCCAATCATATTATGCATTCTAGCCATTCTAAAATGCGTCCAATCCACCCTGTCTGAAAACAGACTGTTTCAGTGGGTGGAGCAACCCTCCCGAGGCCAACGGCGTTTGACCTTGGCTTTTGGATTTTGTTCTAATTACTACCCAACTTTCGCTTATTTCACCTCATCAATCCGCCAAAATCTGTCTCTGATTTGACACAAAAATTTGACACGAGAAATAAGCATTCTAGTTGCTGAATCTTAACTCATATTAGATCTACAAGGCCTCATTTCAACGTTTGTTCCGACTTTGGTTGCTGTCTCAAAGCTGGAGGGACACGGACACCGCACCCGGGATGCACCGGGACTTGCCCCAGATTTTGTGTTTTATGTAAACGTTCAGAAAAAATAAAACATTTAAAATACATCCACAATAAAACACAGTATTTAGGGAAACGAGCACGCGCAGCGAAGCCCAAATGCGTAATGGATAGGGGTGTCATGATTCTGTTTGAATAAATGCACAGTGGATCGGATGGAGCAGATTAAAATATTAGGAAATCCGTAACGAGTTGATGTCAGCTCGTGCAGAGTAGAAAAAACATTTGAAAAGCGAGCGTTTTGAAGCCTGAGCGTTTTGCTCACAGTGATTACTTTGTCATTAGTCTGCTTAATTATTTGACACTTTGGCCATGTCTAATATGAACATCTGACATTGTAATTATTATTCCTTATTTTGACAGAAAATAAGGAAAAGCATAATGGGTACCCTTTAAGTCCTGTAAGTTGCAAGGTGGGGCCCCAGAGGATTGGGCTTGTTCTTGCACACGCACCCGGCCATCCACACGATGTAAGAGAAAAACGTGATTTATTAGACCAGGCCAATTTTCTGCCATTGTGCCATGGTCCAGTTCTGATGCTCACTTGCCCATTGAAGGCGCTTTTGGCGGTGGACAGGGGTCAGCATGGGCACTCTGACCCTTACGCAGAAAGCTGCAACGCACTTTGTGTTCTGACACTTCTATCATAGCAGCATTTACTTTTTCAGCAATTTGAGCTACAGTAGCTCTTCTGTGGGATCGGACCAGACGGGATAGACCTCGCTCCCCACACGCATCAATGAGCCCATGATCCCATCTTCCTTGGAGATACTCTGATCCAGTCATGTAGCCATCACAATTTGGCCCTTGTCAAAGTCGCTTAGATCCTTACTCAGATCGCTTGCCCGTTTTTCCTGCTTCCAAAACACTTAAACTTCAAGAACTGATTGTTAACTTGCTGCCTAATATATCCCACCCCTTGAGAGGTGCCATTCAGAGCACCTGTGAAGAGATCTATGATAGATAGATCTATATCTATCTATCTATTTATTTATTTATGCTTAAATGTTTATCCCACTGTACTGTGTCTAACTAAAAAGTCAGACACTGCAGCAGAGTACAGTGACAGTGAGGCCATAAAGAGTTTGAATTGATGGTCTGACAATTTAATACGCCTGGTTTGGAAAATTGCTAACCACCGTTCAAGTCTTTGTGTTCATTACCCGCCTACCTTGAAGACCAGTTCATCAGTTACAGCAAAGGTCCTGTCCAGTTTCCCCGTCAGGCCGTTGATCTCCTTCTGGAGTTCTTTGGTGTCTAACAAAATCTACAAACAAGCACAAGTGATAATATATATCCAAATGTTGCAGCCTTTTCCCATCTTTAGTGACTCAATTATGTGATGATTTTATGATGGAAAGTGATATGAACTTAAAAAAAACCCCAAAAAAACACAACATTTGATATTCACACAGCACAAACCCAACAAAGGGTTTGGTGAGCAACGGTCTTTAGCTTTAGACTTGTTACAAGCCCTACGCAAGCTACAATAGGCAAACGCAGGTACATGACCTTATGCAACTCTTTTGCTTACATACCTTTTTTGGGGACTTGCCAGAATAATAAATGGCTAATCCACAAGGATTCACCAAAATCAATCATTTGGTAGGAGGAAGCAATGAGGAGGGGTATTTAAAAATGTTGATCATTTAAATACAACAAGAACACAAGATGGAGAATATTAGTCACTCGTCTTCTGCTGCTGCCATTGCCATTTAAATTGTTGTTTCCCGGAAACGGCTACCTCTTCAGTTGTGTTGTTTGTAGAGTAGTACAGGTACTACTCACTTAACAACTGAGTTTCGTTCCCACAACAAGGTCGTTAAATTAATTGGTAGATAAGCTAGGACCCATGTTATTTCACAGTAAGTAGTGAATACTGACAGACTGCGAGACTGAGACTGAGAACGGTGATGCCCAATGAGATGCTTGACGCTGAAACGCCGCGGTATTGTACGCAGCGTGCAATACAGACTGGTCAAAGAGCTGGTCTTAAGTCCAAACGGTCAAAAAATAGGTAGGTCGTTAAGTGAGGAGTACCTGCATTTGTATTTAGCACCTCTATGGGAAGCAGGAGGAATTGCACCACAGGAGTTTCAAAACACAACTCACACAAAACACAAAGCATACATTTGCTCTGCAAGAGTGCAGGTAACGCCCCTTGCATTGCTTTTCGCGTTGTCTTGGGGAGGGTATGTGACAGGCCTTAGCCTTAATCACATTTACTCATTTACATTAGAGGACTTTTTGAATCAAGGAAAATGTTCAGTTGGGGTAAAAAAAGCCTATTTTAGTTTTAGTCCATCTTAGTTTTAGTCCATTTTAGTTCAATTCCATCTTTAGTCAAATACAACCTGACTTGCAGTGGCCCAGCATTGCAAATCAGGGTGTGTTTAGTGTGGATATTGGTGGTAGAAACAAATATTCAAACGAGAACTTTGAAGGCCAAAGTTGAGAAGGTTTGAAGAGAAAAAGCAGTTGAACATGGGTCAGTCAGTCCTAAGAGATTGTAAATGCGACAAGTATCTTGGGGAATTTTGAGACACTTAAAAAATGCAGAAGTGCAAAAGTGCTTAATCTGGGAAGCATTTTTTTTGGTTTGGTACCTTTGTGATCTCCTCCTTCTGTTTCTTGATGTTGCCAACAATCTCTAGGATCCGCAGGGTGTACGCCGAGCGACAGACATCTTTTGGGAGGTTCTCCAGCTCTGTCATCTGATTGTGAGAGAGAGGCGGTGAGCAAAAGCCTGCAATGTGGGGGGGAAACCAAATCAACTGAAAGTGGACTGGTACCAGCTGTTTGCATAGAATTTCCTTCTTCTTGGCCTCCTCCGCAGACTGACGGATTTTGTCATGCAGGTCCTTGACTTCAGAAAGTTTCCTCGATGATTCCATCTGTGGGGGGTGCGAACAAATTCTGGATTTCTGAGCCTTAAACGAAGAGATGTTCATCTGCACCACGCAAGCGATGGGCTTACATCCTGATTAGTGCAGAGTTGTTTGAGCCTGCGGTGCTCGTCAATGAGTGGCGCACGGTGCTTCTCCCACTGCGACGCCAGGTTCACCACTCGCTTGGCACTTGCTTCCACCAGCATCTTGTGGGTGGAACACACACACACACACACACACACACACACACACACACACACACACACACACACACACACACACACACACACACACACACACACACACACACACACACACACACACACACACACACCTTCAAAATTAGAAGCGTGGGAATTTCGATTTTAAATATTTCAATGAGCCATTATTGTCATTCCACCGTGACAGGTAGATGGGAATGGCTGTCTCTCTCCTCCTGGAAGCGCACTTATTTACATAATTGACAATATCTGGAAAATACTTCTCACACTGAGCAGCTAATAGTCTTATAGGTCAGATGATGATAATAATAATAATAATAATAATAATAATGTCAATATATATAATAAAATCTCATAATATAGCTCAAATTCTCCAGCGCTTTACGCTTTACACAGCGCTTTTTTTTAGTAATTATATTTGACTTATTTCCGCTTTGATACTGGCTGAGAGGGTTGATATTATATTTCACATCAAAATAATTTGGATTCAACTTTTCACAACCAAAACAAAACACTATATGTTTTTTCTGTAAATATGGGACTCTTTTGCACTCATTTTACATTTGTCACAAGCAAAGACGACCGTTCTCCTACCTGTAGTTTGGCTAAGTTGTTCTCTGCGTCGGGTAACAGGTCCACAGTCTGTTTCTTAACCAACATGGTGTCCTCCTTCTCTCGGTTGCTCACCTCTTTGTGCTTCAACTCGTCCCGCACCTGTGCAGAGGTCACGGCTGTGTCATGCTGATGCAGCGGGCCAGAATACCCTCTTATTGCTTTAATGGAATTAACCTAAATTTCAGGAAGTTATCCAAACTTTTTCTATTGCAACTTGAAAGAGTGCAATTTTCAAATTGCAAAAGCTGCAAAAAAGAACTAATTTTCAAAATGCAGCATTTATGGTGCTGGATACCATTATAGTGAAATATGGTGCTTAAAATGATAAAACTAGAAAGAAAGAAAGAAAACTAGCTGGTCATAGATGGTCTATGTTCGCCGTTTCCCTCAAATTATTCTCTTTCAGTGCAGCTTATCCACACATTTTGCTGCTCAAGAAAAAACAAAAAATCTTTGGCCTGTGTGGTTGCATGTCACCTGTGCAATGGTGATGTTGTTCTGTTTAGTGTCCTCGGTCAGCTGGTCAATGTTGAGCGCCAGCTGCTGGAGCTGCTGCTGCAGCAAGGACAGCTCCTCCTGCTGGCCAACCTGGACATCCCCCTCCGACTGGCCACTACTGGGCATAGAGCTTGCCACCGCAGCCATCTGTTGGACCAACTTTTCTGGCTCCTGGAACGCATGCAGGCACAAAGAAGCACGCACAGCACAGCAACATATCATCAACACACTGCCTTTTTGTATTCTTCAAATGGAATTGGGAATTTTGCAAATTAGCAGAGGTGGAGAGCATGTATAAAGAATTTGTACTCGAGTAAAAGGACCACTGCGCACCAAATACTGTACCTGACTACAAGTTTAATTGATGAAAAAAAGAACTCAAGTGAGTTAAAAGTACTAAACTCAACTCAGATTACGCAAATTTTTGCCTCCAGTTAGAGGTGGGCATAACTCAATATTATGTTTTTATCTTCTTTAAGTGGTATGTTAAGGAAAAGGTTAAAATATTGAAAATATTTAAATATTATAGGGTGTTTTATTCTAAATGTAGTTTTGATCTGACAAACGTTACCGTTACCAAAGAGTTCAATGTGATCAACATCAGTTAGATTGATTAATATTGTGATAATGTATACATCTATATCGTGAAAGATACGGTCCATTTTTGAATGAGCCTAATTCAAGGACAAGGCCAGCGAACATTTGCACCAAAATCTTGATGTTGGAATAACTATCCAACAGCAAAACCAAAATTAAGTATAGAATATTCAGGTTTCAATACTTTACTTATACTATCACCATCCCACGCTATGGACCAAAAATGGGAAGTAGCCCTAATCAATTACGTAGGCTGGACGTTTTATGTTTGAGCATAAAGTCAAAGTTCAAGTTGAAAGATTTAAGTCAAGGACGTCTGAGACAGAACACTGCAATTAGATGTTATAGCGGGGTCAATTAAATTACTATAATTAGATTGTCCGAATTTACAAACACAAACTGTTAGCTCCTCCAACCGCTTTGTATAAGGAGTATAATTCACCTGGGTGAAGGTAAACCTCTGGGTGTGGGTGAAGTGTGTGCCCTTGGTCAGGAGGTCTTCCATGAGCGTGGGGCCCTTGAAGGACTGCAGCAGCTCTGACAGGTCAGAGATGGAGCGGGGGGCACCTGGGGGGCCACTGTGTGAGGGCTGAGTAGCGGCCGAGCACAGCTGCTCCTTGATGCGCTTGTGTAAACGGTTTTGTTTCCTCAAGCGGTACTCCTGTTGGATCAAAAAAAGCCAAAACAGAAAAACAGAAATGTCAGTGTTTAAAACTGCAGTGCATCTCAAGATCGAGCCCACGACTTATCACAGTAACATTCACCGCAGGGCGTAGCTTTGTGTATTTTTCGCACAGTATGTGAAACGCACACCTGTGCTTATTACATATTGGTTGATAAGACTATAGAGGAAGATAACAGAAACAGTGATGTAATAGTATTTGATTTAAGTAGTTTAATGTCTATTGAAATGACTACTGCAATAAATTACTGTTGAGTGAGGATATGCATTATATCACCACTCAGATGTGTCCATTACCCCTTACTACTGATGGCATAATAAGTATCTCATATCGGCAAATAAAACCTAAAACGGAGAGCATTGGATCTGCTCTGATACCAAAACCTGATACCAACCAAAGGTTCCGTTGCTGCAGTGTCCTACTTTTGTCGTCTTACTTTATATTTATTCTATTTGATTTTGTTTACAGTGGCAATCCATAACATCCATCGCACTTCTGGTCCCAGAAGTGGCAGCTTTTTTTCTTTTTTTAATCGGGCCATACTTAAAAGGTGGACCCCACCACCAACAATGGGAACAGCATATAAAGGAGCACATGCATCACGCAAATTGAATGGCTGCTTCCTATAATGTGCCGGCTAAATAAGGTTTTTTTTGCCCCTCCCTATGTGCTTTCCTCTAACACTCCCCTTCTCTTCCTGCTGGCCCCTCCTGGGTGTTACTATAGCGAAGGGGCCACTCATCAGTTACAGATGTCAGCTGTGTGTCGGTTGGAAAGACAGACGCCCTCTTTACACCCTCAGAGAATCATTGGAGGACATGCCTCGCTACATTGATCTCTATCTCAAAAAGTATAACTGGCACAGTTTAAACTAGACAGAAGAGGTTCATGAACAGTTTTATGTAGGACTTGTCCAGTTGGGTAAGAATTTAGAAAGTTATGTACAGTCAAAATATTTTTTTGGGCTTCATTCAGCTTGAGTCGGGATGTACCGATCATGACTTTTCATGGCCGATTCCAATTGCTGTGTTTTTTTTACAAGTAAATGGGCCAATTCGATTGCCGATTTTTAGCTCTTTTTTTAAGAAACCGACAAGAAAGAAAGAAGGAATACATGAATACGATTTTTATTTTGAGAAATTGTGAAATTAGAGGCAACAAGTGCATGACCATATGTATATGCATTTGACAAATAATGTCTTGAACTTTAACTTAAGCAGAACGAGCAAAGTACATGTAGCATCAGCGGTTGTTTTTGTTTTAAATTATATTTTTGTATACTTTATTAATCTCTCTGAGGGAAATTAGTTCTCTGCATTTACCAATTCTAGTATATTGTATAATTTCAAGATTTAAAGCAAAAAAACAGAATGGTCTGACAGTCTTATTTTGGGAAATGATTCCAATACAGCTTGTGTGCATGGAGCACAGTGGTGTCACTGGAGGGGTGCGGTGTCACCAAAATGACTGTCTATAAACTGTCTGTACAGTGTTTCAGCAGAAATGTATTGTTTTTTATAAAAATGTTGCACGCATATGTCTACATACATCCTCTTTATGGAGCAGGAGCCAGCCAGGAGCAGTGGGCAGCATACGTGGACGCGCCCGGGGACCAGGTGATAAGTGTCCATCGCTGGTCAGACGATGATGGGTGCATGTTTTTGGTGGGGGTCCTTACTGACGTGAGGTGGAGGAAACCCCATGTGAACACGGGGAGAACATGCAAACTCCACACAGAAAGGCGGGTTATCTTCCAAAAACAGGAGCCTTTCTGTGTGGAGTTTGCATGTTCTCCCCGTGTTCACATGGGGTTTCCTCCACCTCACGTCAGTAAGGACCCCCACCAAAAACATGCACCCATCATCGTCTGACCAGCGATGGACACTTATCACCTGGTCCCCGGGCGCGTCCACGTATGCTGCCCACTGCTCCTGGCTGTGCCCCCGGAGGAAGGACAAGCCAGGATGGGTCAAAAGCAGAGGAGCCATTTCACCGGCCACCATCAAGCATGTGTGTGTGTGTGCAAGCATGTGTTGTGGAGTGTCGTGTGATGATTAAAGACTGTTTCTTTCTTTCTTTTCTTGTTTCTTATGGGCGCAAGTGAATGAGCTTTGTAAATGACCCGCTCCCTGCACTCTGCTGCTTCGTCTGTCAATCTCCAGCGTCTATCGCTCTCCGGCGTCTGTGTCTCGGCACACCCAAGCCAAGAGTTTGGGGGAAACATGCCTCCTCCACACATTTCCAGAAGAAAATATGTCTCTAAAACTGGATTTATGTGAAAAATGATTGTTGACTCCTTCTACAAAGTAATAACCCCCCATTCCCAATCGAGCTGCTCGATTTGATGTATTTCGCACCTCTGTAGCTTGAAAATTCTGGGAGAAGCAGCGCAGAAAACGTTTTTTGAAATAACAAATGATGACAATTGACTTAAAAATGGCATTTTCAATTTGTCTGGACCTCTAATCTGGTAACATGTTGAGGATAAATCGTGATGAATCAGTGCCAAACTACCTCCGGTGTGAGACGGGAGAGTAAACCCTGGCTGTTCCATTCGCTCTCCCAGTCCTGGGCAGCGCTGAGCTCGGCCGTGTGCTGTTCTAGAAGCGATGGCGCCACTGAGGCGTAATGGGGGGGCTGCGCCGTCACAGGAAGCAAGATGTCCCGCTGGTAGTCCTTCAACTCTGGTGTATGGAGACAAGAAAGGAAAAGGTGCATGCATATAAGTATTCTCATGACTGCAATGCATGTGGCTTTCTTTTGGTTAAATTAGTCACTGCAGTCCAATGATTACGTGACTAAGTCCAGAGTTAATGTAGCAATCCATACAACCTTCTATGCTGAGTGGACACTGTTTGTCACAGAATTCCATTCAAAACTGCAACAGCTTTTTTTTCCCCACTCCATAATCATCTTTCTAAATTTTCATCCATAGCAACAGTTTACTGAGTTTACTTTGCTGCAGCTACCTTTCACTTCTTGTATATGCCCTATCTTTCCATTCGTGCTGGGAAAGTAGGACCCCGTCACAATCAATGGAAACAGCATATAAAGGAGCACAATACATAACGTAAATACATAAACTGGCTGTTCCTTAAAAAGTGCGAGCTAAAAGAGTATAAAATGTGATTTTCTTTTAACTAATTATCTTATGGATTACCACTTTAAAGCAACTATACATATAACAACAGAGGCTGTAATAGTTGGTGACCCAATCATCACTGTTATACAACAAAATGTAAATGCTTCTTTTTTCAAAAAATATTGTTTCTCCACATTTGCAATAAGCCTGGGTCTCAGACGTGTCTGATTTTGTAGAGGGATGTCCTGGACAAAAAGACAAGACAAAAACAACTGTGCCGTGTGCCTCTCATGATGAGCAGTCAATCGAAACGGATGGGATGGACTCCACCCATAAATGTTGAAAGAGCATATGTGAAACATCAGTTCAAATTACAGGGTTTAAAGTGAACAATCTGTACTCCTGATTATTATTTTATCCACGAACTAGACAATTTTTTACCCCAAGAAATCCTTCCAGCTCTGTTAATAGCAAGGATGTCATGCCCTGTCTGGCATTTTGGTGTTCACGGGACTGCGGTCAACTCAAATTGTGAAAATTGGATTAGTTCAGTGCCACGGGCCAAAATCCTTGGGACAACTTTTGGCTGTTTGGTAAACACGCCACCTTGTCTGAGATCTACCATTAATTCTCATCATTCTCCTCAACTACAACAGGTCTTCTGTACAAGTGCTTCTACAGATCTACCATATAGTGGGAATTTATCCAGAGAATATGGAAGGGGATTACATGACCAAAATTCTGACTTCAAACAGGCTCCCTGTAACAGGACTCATTTTAATCATGATTTTGTTCAACCACCATTGATCTCATATGGCTATATTTCAATATAGCCATATGAGATCAATGGTGGTTGGATCTTCTGACCTGAAGATCCAACCACCAGTTGTTTGGGTGGCTAGGAGCTGCTATGCTAACACTAATGCTGGATATCATATAAATACGTTTGTTAGCCTTGTCACAACTTTTTAATGAAAGGTTGAGATTCTTTCCAAATACAATCATGTTGCAAATTCTTCATCTTAAATATTGGATTTAACAAACAACTTTAAATATTTTATAATTTACTATATTTTTAAATGCTTTAAAAAGAAGGAAAAAATCATGTCTAAATAAAGGAAGGATAAAGCACAAACAACGCTTCCACAAGAGACGCAATGAATGCAGAGCACGTTAAAATGAAGAGACTGGGCTTCACACATGTTAATTCACCTTCATACAATTCAGAGCATTAGGAGGGGAGTTGCTATATTGTTATCAGGTACAGGGAATCATGAACATACATCTGAGGTCAAGGACAGAGAAGGCAGATTTGTAATGATAACAGGAGGAACATTGGTGAAGTCCCTGAATGCGTAAGCTCCACCAGATAGTGACTAGTGATTTTTATAGAAATTTTTTGATTTAATGGTTACAAAAGCTCAGGGAATTTTGATTTGTGGTGGGGATTTTAATGTATGCTTAAATCCAAGATTGGACTCTTCTTGTGGAAATCCAGATTTTAAAGCTGAATTATAGAAATTGAGACAATTGCATCGGACTAGTCAGGATTACACCTATTAACCCCTACCCCCCCTTATACTACATATTAGAGAACAGATATTTTTAAATTTACAATAGAGACCGGCATAGAATAGTGAAATGGGACCGATTGATCTTTCGAATCATAGTCCTGTATACATGTCTTGGTATCTCAATAGAAAGCCATGGTCTACAATTTGGAAGCTGAACTCAAATATTCTCAATAATTCGCAGGACAAGGAAAGGTTAAAGAACGAAATAAAAACATATCTTGCATAGAATGATAGCGATGAGGTGATGAGGGGCCGAATCATTGCCATTATAATCCATATAGAAATTTGGACAATAAAGGATATAATGCTCATAATGTGAATGATCCTTTTTTTAAATAAAAACAATTTCAACAATCCTGTAAAAACTCATAAATTTGATTGGGTGAATTCATACTGGCCATATGACAATATTACTAAAAGACAATATGAGGATCATTTGGAATTGACCGAGCCCTTACAGACAATATTAATTAGCACATTCTATATAAAACACTGGTAAGCATTTAGTTAAAACTTCACTTATTATTACTTTCATGCAAAACCTTGACTTCAATGAATGCAATTCTCTTTGTTCGCCTACAAGTGAAATGAACACTACTGCTGGTCAGAGAAGCCTACCTTTCGACAGCTTCTTTCCTTTACTGCTGTACGGTAAACTTAGCACTTGAGATCGGAAGCTGTGACATGGTCCTGGACTCTAAAAAAGACACAAACACAAAAAGACAAACAATACCCATACTGTCTGGAATCCAAGTTCCTTTTATAAAAAAAAAAAAAAAGGGACACTGACAGTCAAGCGGTACAGCAATTAAAGTTTCTCAACATTAACCTGCAGTTTTGCAGCCATAAGTGATTATTCATCGTAACTAGGTCTGACGCTGTAATGGCATGAAGCACACGTTATTCCCACTTGATCTTTTGAAGTTGTTATTGAAGGTCACCTGTGTTTTACAAAGGAGGGGCAGTCTGCAGTTCGGTGGGAGCCAAGGATGGGCAAGCTGGCCTTTGATCTTATTGGCAATGGATTTCTGGAGGACCACTGATTTACCTGGCGAAGCAATAGGACATTTATCAGACCTGTGGTTATGGTACATGAAGGTCCATGGTCTTGGAGTCAGAGACACACAAGCTACAGTACAAGGTGGAAATTCAATAGAGAATGAGAGTACGGATCCCCCTTTGTGCAAGTATTTTTGTCTGAGGGTGAGGGCTCTTGTGAAAATGTACGATGATGAATGCAGAACATATACACTGTGGTATACCTGCTGGCTGGTCTGAGGCTTCGGCACTTTCTCTGGGAAGTTTTTCCACTAGGAACATAAGCAGGGAGCGGATCTCCGGCTCGTTACTGTACAAGAAGGTCTGGTAGCCAATCTCACCCTTGTAGCCGAGGTCCTGGAAAGCAGCACGATCAGGTGTTATAGTTATACTGTATGTGGTAGCGAAGGGAACATTTGCCGGAACGTTTTTTGCGGCCAGACAGTCTGATACAGGCCTGCATATCATTAGTGGTGTACAGATTGCAATGGTATTATCTATCAATTATTTTATTTTCTTCCTCCTGTATAAATCCTCAGAGATACGACTAATTAGAAATGTCTCACCATGTTTGCAGCAGTCCCACTCATGCTTGAAATAGTTAGGTCAACAAAAGGGGACTCAACGCACAAGATAAAATAAATAACAAATTACATCTTTAGTCAGCACAAAGTGTTAGGTATCCAAAGCGTATCTAGCTAATTTACATTAAATAGAGGAATTCCTAGTGTGGTGGTTTTATCAGATCTCTTGAATGAGGCAATGCGGTACCGGTTCCACTCTCCAAGTAGGGTTGTTGCAGTTAGTGGTGTTACACTGTGTTCAGGCATACACAGGTTACATTGAAAACAAATAAAAACATTTAGTTAATTTCATGTATCAGCGGCCATGTTCATCAAATAAAAAAAAAAAAATTGCAAAATTTGTAAAATACTAAGCTTGCTATCAATACTAAGTCAGATGCAACAAAATAGAGTGAAAGTGGCTGCTTCATGTGTGCACAGCAGAGTCGCAGCACAGTCTGCGGAGTCAGATTTCACTTATCACGGGTGGAGAGGAGAGAAGGAAGGCTCTAGAAGACCTTAGACCAGGTCTCGATCGGGACCTGGTCTCCCTCTCCATGCGTAATTTGCCGCCGCGATCTCCGTCCGCTGATCTTCCCCGTTCCTCTCAATAACACATTGAGAACATTGTGTTTTTATTTTAGATGTATTTTATTTTACTTTGTTTGTAAAATGTCTGGTTTTACCGGTAACACAAGTGCAAAGCAACACTTCAACTTCTGCAATTGGCTTAAAAAATGGGTGAGGAGCCAGTATTGAGACACTGAAATTACCATTTGTTAGAACTAGGAGTGTCACAATTCTGATTCGAAATGGAAAACCGATCAAAATGAGAGTTTGCAAGTAGGTTCACGATTCTCACCGTATTTTTGTTGGTAATATTGTCCGAAATGGTCACCATATTGGGGCAGTAAAGATCTGCTGGTAAACAAATGCAGTGTGCACAGGGGGGTGTGGACCCCTTTGCGGAGTCTGTTGTCGCTCTCTGGCGCTGGGGTGCGGACCGGGACCACACCGGGTGACTTCTACTGGACTGTCCCTTGGCCCATCTATTCCAACATTATCACAGAATGTGTGAAAAGGTAGAAGACGGAAATATTTCTGAATGTTGCTGCATGTGTGAATAGTGAAAGTCACTAGCAGTGCCGGAAAAGCTATCCCTGTCATTTGGAACCATGTGTAAAAGGGGCATAACCGTCAGTGCTGACGTCAGTGCTTTAGGTACATATTACAGTTTTTCGGGTCCTGTGAAACGCAGCACAAGCTGTCTGTCTAAATGTCGTACTCGCAAGTGGCAGGAGGGGAATAACTTCCGAGAGACGAAGCTTGGACTTTCATAACTTGGGATGATGTCATAAAGCTGTCTGCGGGCGATAGTGGCGCCACCCCCTGCGGTCGCCTGCGCTCCGGCCAACTTTGCACTTCTTAGGTAGCTACTGCGTTCAGTCTAGGACATATTGTGTGTAATCACCGTGTGCGTTGCATTGACATTTCACTGCATATATGAAAGTATGTATATGTATGTGACGAGTAAACCTGTTGAATCTTAAATCCTGAAACGAATGAAATTACGACAGTTTTTCACTTAGTTGTGCACCAAATGTAGATCAATATTGAACAAACTCGAACGACAAGATGTCTGAAATGTCCAGGTTCTAACAAGACTTCAACAATGTCTGTACATACTGCCGTACTGGGGTCTAGTCCGGTCCAGATACGACGGTATCTGGACCGGACTAGACCCCTAATAGTAATCTCTTCTTCTTCTTTAGGCTGCTCCCGTTAGGGGTCGTCACAGATCATCTGTCTCCAATACCTCTAATAGTTATAATAATAATTAAAGCTGCAAGCAGCGTTGACCGGGTCCTGAAAGTGCAAGTGTCGGCGGGACCTGATAAATCGGATTGGAGGAGTCCGTGAAAGTACGGAGCATGAAAATGACCAAAAAGCGTCAAAAAAGTAAACAGTGCCTTTTCCAAAATGAAATTCAAGGCTATGCCATACCGTGTGACGAAAACCAAATCATTTAATTACTTTGAATCGTAAATGTGTCTTGTAGACACTCACCAAGTTTGAAGTCAATCCGATAAACGGCCTAGGAGGAGTTTGTGAAAGTACAAAGCATGAAAATGACCAAAAAGTGACTTAAATTGCACCTTTAATCCAATATGGCCAACTTCCCGTTGGGTTTCGGTAATGGCAGCAATAATGTTTTTATTTTTATTTAGTCTAGTGATGTAACATAAGTATACTGAATTCTGTGAGATTTTTTCAAATGGTAAAAAGGGAATAGGTAAGATTTTTTTTAATTTTAAAAAGGGCCTGGTCGGCCATTTTGCCACGTCCATGCATGGGACCCATATAATATCGATGGGAAAACCGGCATGGACTAATGTGTATGCAAAGTTTTGTGAGTTTGAGTTTCTTAAGGAGCCCAAAAAGCCGACGCAAAAGGCTGAAAAACAAGAAGAAGAATAAACAAAGCAATAACAATAGGATCCTCATCCTACATTCTGTAGATGAGGACCCTAATAAACAGAGCAATAACAATAGGATCTCCTTCCTACATTCTGTAGCTCGAGGACCTTAAATAACAGAGCAATAACAATAGGATCCTCATCCTACATTCTGTAGATGAGGACCCTAATAAACAGAGCAATAACAATAGGATCCTCATCCTACATTTTGTAGATGAGGACCCTCATAAACAGAGCAATAACAGTCGGATCCTCATCCTAAATTCTGGAGATAAGGACCTAACAAGAATAAGAATAAACAGAGCAATAACAATAGGTTCCTTGTGACACATTCTGTGGGACGAGGACCCTAATAATTCCCTTGTTGCTACTTATGTGGACGCAGCACTGAAATTACTTACTGACAGTAAGTACTTATGCCATTCCAGGCTACAAGCCGCAGCCAAGGGATCCAAACAGCCTTTTTTACATGCAGGTCTCCTACCTGACAGGCCTGTGCCAGGCTCATCCCCACTCGGAAGCGGGCGGACATGCCAGGGGGAAGAGAAGATGACAGCCCACCGCCCAGTACAGGGTTGATGACTCGCACACATCTCACCACCGCCTCCAGAATCAGCTCACTAGTGAACTGTTTGACACTCTGTATATCTTCACCCACCTCCCTGTAGTGGGTAATGACAAATAAAATAAGATGGTTTCAGCAAATGTGTTTAAATGCATAATCAAGTATTTTGAACAAACACAAGCACTACAAATTGTGCGATATATTGTAAAACGATTGTACAATAAATACATTGCAATAATTTTGACTAGACATTGTAATTTCCAAGAATGCAGCACCAAGTATTGTGACGGCGCCTTTGTTTGGCATGGCCGCCCTCTTGGCAACAGCTACTGCTCCCTTCCTTTTTATTGTTGTTCTGTTCGCGCCCCAGTTTACTATAAAAGTCGTTGCATATCTGTGATTCTGCCTTGGAGCTGTGTAGTTGGGACCCAGGGAAGAACATCTTGCAGCCTCCTCCGTACCTTTCCACCCCGCGGGAAATCTGCCATCCGGGCTGCCAACTACACCGGAGGCCCGGGAGACGCCGACAGCGACCAAGGAAGTGCATGGAAAAGAGCCGGTCTGTTGGTTTGGCTGCAAAGGCAGCAAGACTATCTCATGACCAGCGGTCCTGTGGATTACCTGTGGCGCCCACCGCTGCCTAAGCACTCCCCTGTGGTTAGACTGGCCTGGTTCCGGCCCATCTCTGCTCACAAGTGTTCTTCCCCTCCACCTTTCCCCGGAAAGACAATCGCTCAAGTCCGGTGGTGTTGACTTCAGGAACCTGCTGCCCGTGGCTTGGCAGTGCAGTCCGACATCACGAAATCTCCAATTAAGATGGCTTTAATCAACATGGGGTTGGGATGTAATAAATCATTATCCTAAAGGAATTATTTGTGTCTCATGATCTTGACTTCTTGTTGAGAACTGAGACCTGGTTGAAATGTGGAGACAACATGGCCTTGACTGAACTGTGTCCCACGGACTGCGACTTTGTCAGTGTGTCTAGGATGTCCTGTCGAGGAGGAGGCCCAGCTGCTGTTTTCTTCAAACAGTTCAGGTGCCGCACTGTGGACATCAGTGTTTAACACTTTTGAGCCGCTTATGCTTAGGATTGGATCAGCTTATCCTCTCTTCTTCGTGTTGTTTTACCACTCACCTGGTAAAATAATGTCTTTCTAACTGAATTTGACAAAGTTATGATTGTTGGTGATTTAAATATACATGTTGATGATGCATCTGATAAGCTTGCTGTTGAGCTTTTAAGCACAACTCAGTCTTTTAATTTAACCCAATATGTATAAGGGCCAACACACAATCGTGGTCATACTCTTGATTTGTTTTTCACTTTTGGATCTGAACCTTAATGCTCTATGTATTGACAACTTATGTGTCTGACCATAAGTGCATTATTTTTTTACTGTTTTATAATGCTGATGTCCAATCAATCAAACATACTTCCAGTTCTCACACTCTCAATAGCCACACTGCTGACAACTTCTCCTCTGTCTATGCAAAACTTAGCAACGATATGGCTTTCCCGGTCAAAACCAATGACTTAGTCCGCTCCTTTAACAACCTCTGTTTGTCAACCTTGCTCCTTCTAAACAAATTGATTTGTACTGAGATCCCACCCCCTTGGATGAATGACAATATACATCGTCTCAAAAGAGAGTGCAGAAAGGTTGAGCGTAGGTGGAAAAATTACTAAGCTGGAGGTTCACTTTATTTACGTGAAGGAACTACTTTCATCTTTTAATTAGAAAGTGCAAGAAGCAAGAACTGCCTATTCTCCCAAACTGATTTACTGTAACAAGAAGATCCTTGAGCTTTATTTAGCACAATCGATAAACTGGTGAACCCTGACACCGCCCCCTCGAAATGGTCGTTTCAAATGGTAACTGTGAAATGTTTCTATCATTCTTTGTGGATAAGGTCACTCACATGAGAGCTATAATTTTTCCTTCCTGTAACCCTGGGGTTGACTGTCCGACCCATGTTTCTCTACTGAGCCAGCTTGCCCCAATTTCTTTGGAAGAGCTCATAGCCATTGTCTCCCAAATGTGCCCCAATTCTAGTCCTCTTGACATTGTTTCAGCCTTTTCTTCTTAAAATATGTTTTCGGCTCCAGCTCTTCATTGGTTACCAATCCACTACAGAATTTATTTTCAAATTCTCTTAATCACCAATAAAGCACTACACAGGTTGGCCCCACGTTACATTTCTGAACTTTTATGTCGTCTGGCTCTCAGGTCTTCTGAACAAGGCCTTCTGGCTGTCCCCAAATCAAGGTTGTAAACTAAGGATGACGGAGCCTTTGCTGTTACAGCGCCTACTCTCTGAAACCATCTTCCCTTAGCTGTAAAACAAGAAAACGCAGTCGGTGAATATTTTTAAGAAGCTTTAAAAAAAACCCATCCATGTATTGGAAGCACATTGTTTTGTAATGTGTATTTTCCTTCTGTGCATTGTTTTATGTGTTTTATATTGTTATTATCTGTACTTCTGTTTCTAACTTCCTATTTTGATTTATATTTTCTTTAATGTTTTCATTAGATTCAACTTTATTGTCATTGCACAAAGTACAGTGCCTTGTTAGCCTTGTTAGGTTTTGAAAGGCACTTAATAAATAAATAAAAAAGTATATAAAATGAATTCAACTCACTTGTGTCAACCGTCAAATGATGTAGTTACTCTCATCTGTGTTACCCTTCACCAAGGGAACAGTGAACGAGACTATACATTACGCCAACTGCAGCAGGTTTAGCTGTGTCAATGAAAAGCCGATGGATACGTACGTGCCAGTCTGTCTCAGAGCGTGAATCAAAATCTTATCAACTTCCTCCATCGCGGACGTTTCTCGCTGTTCCAAGAAGACAGTGGCCCGAGATGGGGTGTAGGGACAGCACAACTGGTGTCGAGATGCCGGCTACGCCTTACACGAATGTTGGACCATTGATAACAGCATGCTAGCTAACTAGCATGCACCAAGTGGGAACTGCTAGTTACAGCGAATATGACACTGCTCACACCTGGACAGTTTAGTCCCCTAATTAAATGCTTTTAGGCGTCTTCGTTGCAAATAAACTTAGCCTCAAATACATTTGCTGTAGAGAGTTAAATAAAGACATTGCCGATGAACGTTGGCAGCTACGTTCGTAAATATTCAGTCATTTCTGCCTCTCGTCGGGACAGCGGAGGAAGTCATGTGGGAAGTGCGTGTGGCTTTGTGGGAGGTGGAGTATTCCACCGGAAGGACACATGGGGAAATGAGGGGAGCGAGAACTCGCACTCCCAGGGTGCCACACGGCACACGGGTCGCGTGATCGTAAAAGAAAGGTTTTGGCACGTGCGTTTTCGTATGGGCGTGGGCCCACGAGGAAAAAGCTGTTTGCTGCCCTTTCAGTTCAAGTTCAAGAGTTTATCTGTCACATACACGTACATACGGTCATACACATAACTGTCAATTGTTATGTTGGCTCTTTAAGAAAACACTCTTAAGCATCTCTCTGACCGTATCTCTCACGTCAATGACATTCACTATATATATATATAACTATTGTTTTGTTTTATTCTATTTTTTTAGCTGAGTATGGTTCAGTACGTTTGTAGGAAGTTAAAGTCTCTTTTAGCCAACATGTACGACTACCTTGTCCTGTTTGTTTTTGATATGAAAGAAAGCACCGTGAGAAATGACAGCCCAATTAAAGTTACATTTCAAGTGTTAGCACACTAATTTGCAAGGTTTGCAAATAGTCATGTCAAAGCAGTACCTGACTGGATAATTTATAGCAGATCCAGGGTCAGTTGTTCATAATACATTTTTGACATAGTTAACATCAGGCTAGTTCCGTACCATTTCACTATTATGCAAAAAAAATACTCTGATGTCAAAATTATCGTATATTTAGGGGTTATTTTTTGTATTATTGATCGTATATCGTACAAAAGGCTAAATTATCATAAAAATACAATAATTATCCTAAATCTGGCAACGCTTTCATTATTTGCTATTCTCAAGAATTTGCATGCCTTAATACATTTGTATACCTTTTTAATATTGGATTTAGACATGATTTAAGCATGTCCAAAATAATAAAGCTTAGATTGCCAGGGTAAATGTATTTATTTTATTTATTTAGAGACAGACAGACAGAAATATAAATTACTGAGGCAACAAAACTTGCCTCACTAGAGCAACTGCTTAACAGTGAATTTCTGGAAGTTAAAATCGCATTCATATTTCTGAATTGAGGATTTTGATTATTAGCCAATGTCATAACCATCCAAGGTAGACTTACCACAGGCTATGAAATCGTCAAAGGATGGTATATGCTCCTGTAGAAGCCACAAGTCCATACAATATGAACCTTGTTTTAAGAAAAGCATGTTTTATTTCTGACGTAATGGAGAAATATTACACTAACCACAATCCTAAAGTATAACTGCAACGTCTCTGGTTGGTGGAGCTCACCAACCAACTACGAGATGAATCACGGCGCATCTTGTAGTTTAGTTGGTTGGCTTGGTTCCAGGCTTAAAACTCTTTATAGAAGAATTTTCTGGTCAATGGAGTGAATGAATGGGAAATTCACTTCCGGAAACTGAGCCGTTCAAAAAGTGGCCGGTCACTGTTGAGCTCGATAATCCCACTGTGTCTCCCCAAATAGACATGGGAATGTCCTCACACAGTACCATCTGCTGTTACTTCAGCCCACTTCAGATGCAGTGTGCTGTTGTTCAAACTGCTCAAGGCGGCTTTCCAAATCTTTACCTCACTACATTACTTCCTGCCTGTTGTATCTATAGTAAGCTATACTGCTAAACCAAGAGGGGGGTATCCACCTCACCATATTTATGAGTGTGTGTGTTGTGGGAATTAATCTGCAACAGAATGTGCATAGAAAGTTGTTCCTCGGTTTACGCTTTCTCCTTTTTTCTTTTTTTTTTTAAACAGTGAGGAGTGACTTTCCATGTGACATCACAAGAAACTTGAGACCATCCCTTTGACCAGCCCTTCATTTCTCTCTCTCTTTCACTCACTCACTCTTTCACTCACTCACTCTTTCCCTCTTTCTGTCTCTCCCCCTCTCTCCCACTGCCCTCTCCTCGCATGTGCTCCGCCGCCCTCCCCTATCCTGAACCCTCTCCCCCTTTTGCCTGGGCAAACGTTCTTTTCCACCTTCTTCTAACTTCTACTACTTCTCCTGCTGGCCCCCAAACCAGAACCAGCTGCACCTCTGGAGCTAAGTGCCATCTCAATGCTAAGGAGCACCGCCGTTTTCCGAAGAGGACGTCCTTTCTTCTGCTCTTAGAGACTCTCCACGGTTTTTTTTTTTTTGGAGGTAGGTGGAAGAGAAAAAGTAAAAGGTCCTCAGTTTGAGCTGTAGAACTTGCCACGTGGTTTTCCCACTGGAGTAAGGTCTGGTCAGGAAGGGTGCCAGACAGGAATAGAGCTCTGTTTTAAGCACCCCAACAGCTACCAGCCAGTTCCAGCTTGGAGGATCCAACTCATATTGTGCTTGTGTTAAGGTCAGTTATACGTCTTGACAAGTTTTGCAGAACTTTGGTTGCATCTTGACTGAATCAGTGGCTCCGATGGAGCATCAATCTCTCTGATTTGTTTGCTTGGAGATATTTCATCTCAAAGGCAGGACTGCCCCCCCCTAAAAAAATATACACAAAGGTTAATTTTGTACATAATTTATCAATAATTTTAAATATGAAAAAGTTGTATTTCTTTATCAATCGTCCAGTTTGTATGTGGACCATAACATCTGATACAACGCGCATCCCTAACTCAAAAAAGTTGTGACAGTTGTGAAAGACCAAAATAAGCCAGTACCCTAGAGTTGGGGAGAGGCCAAACATTGGCGGGCTCTTAGGTCAAAAAGCAGATCCAAAGATAATCCGCTAACTGTCGCTACAACCTCAAAGGCAACATGGTGTCCACCACAGTCCACCACATGAAGAGCTGACAGCATTACATAACTTGTAACTCGATACATCCCCACGTTTGCAGAGTGGGTCAGCCTTGCCCCCCCCCCCCCCCCCCCCCTTACTGAACATACTGTAAATCCACCCAACCCTTCCATTGCTGTCAGTGGTATGCTGTGGAGATTCAAAATACTGCAGAGGGTGTTTTGTATTTTTAATGTTGTTTTTTTTTATGGTTCATTTAAACAAAACAGTAGCTTGTTGGCTTATAGCTGCAGCAGAGAGTATGGTTCGTGGAGTCCATCGCTGTCCAAGTTAGAGCAAGGCGGCTCGGAATAGAAACCCGAGTTACTGAGTTGGACTCATCTTTTGGGGTTGCCGCGTGTCCGAGAACCAAGGTTTCCTCAAGTTTGGAACAATGGGTCAGGATGTCCTTGTGTTTGGAAGAGAGGATTTCCTAGCCCCTTGCCTGCTGTGTTAAGTTACAAACCCCATGGTGCATGGGAAAGCGATCAACGCTCAATCCATCGAGGTGAAGATGGCGTGTTGTGGGGTGTATATATACAGTGGTGTAAAATACTGTACTACTGTAAAAAGTATTTTTTGGGAGTATCTGTATTGAGTTATCTGTCAATTTCTGTCAACTTTTACTGAGCTACTCTTATCCCCAAAAAAAGCATACTTTTACTCTGATATATTTCCTCTGAACACCTTGCTTGCTACAAAATAAAATCTGAGTTAAAGTTGTAGCCAATGATGCTATTGAGAGTCCGTTATCACAAGGTTCATGTTAGCGAATCCAGAGATGTATCTAGTCAGCAAGCTCAGTGTAAACCAACACTCTCAAGCCTGTGTTCAGAGTTGCCAGGTTGCGGTTTTCCCGCAGAATTGGGCTACTCTTTAAGTGTTGAAGCAGGTTGTTTTTTAAGTTTCATTTTTGCGGCATTGCTACTGAACAAGCACAGGCATGTCCCAGTGAGCCACAACTAGAGTCACGTGTTGGAGAGCGACGACCACACCGACACCCTCCTCTAGCAGTGATGCTGCACCACCTGCACCTGCTATGACTGATGGAGACGAACACCATATTAAAGGCAAATGTCTTCTTATGTCGAAGTGAAAGATGTGTCTTACAGTATGAAGTACCTCTTATGGTTACCGAAAAATACGGAAATATTGGCAACAAAATAAAATTATAGCAAAAAAAGCCTTTTTTTTCTCCACAGCATTTACTTTAATTTTTACTTTTGATACTTAAGTACATTTAACACCATATAATTACTTTTGATACTTAAGTACCTTTAATGTAAGATACTTAAAAACTTTTACTCAAGCAGTGAAAAGAGCCTTTTGAATTGAAAAAAAGAAGCAATGGTGAAAAGGAGGAAAGTGTTTTCTGAAAATTAAGAAGACATTGCTTTGCTAACTTCTATCAGTTCTGACCACATGGACCCTATCTGTGTTTTTCTAGACCGCTTAGAATATGCTTAGGAAAGCCCTTTGTTAAGTGATTAATTGACTAATGGAAAGTATTACTTTACTATTGGACGGCAAACACAGATGTTTAAATTGGCTAACATTTGCATGTGCAAACAATGTGGGTAACCATGTAATGTCAATGTCTGGGGAAACAATTCATGTAATGATCCCCCTGGAAGGTCAGTTTCACTGCGTTTCGCTGCCTTATCGAAGCTGACAATCCCGTGCTTGTATGTGGCCCAAAGCGGGGGCAGGGGACAGAGAATCGTAAATCGCATCGGAAATTGGCGGAGGCGGAGAGGAGACGTCACATTCATTGTGTGGCCCCTACACTGATCGTGTGACCCTAAGCAACCGCATAGAGTATTATGCGATAAGCTGGCCTTGCTAAGGGAGCCATTGCCATTCGCTGTGTGCAGCTGGTCATGCTTTGGCCACACTCCAAGCTGCAAGCTGTACAGCCATGGATCTATTCCAGGGCTTTGAGAAGTGCCCATCGCCCCCTCCCACTCCCACCGCCTACGTGCAATAAAATGTACAGTTGTTGATTTTCGCGATGAATTCGATATCTCTCTAAGCATTAAAATGTCACATGACACCAAACGATTTTAGTCATAGTTGTCTCCAGTACACCGTATAAACGACCGTGAGACCATGAGAGGCAGAGACAGGTGACACTGAAAAGTCTATGAGGGTGATATCAGTAAATATACAATCTACAAAACAGTGTTTTGTAGTTGTACAACTACAAAACACAAGGGAATACATTAACGTAAAATAAAGAAGTTACTGGCAATGAAGCATTGTGTAAAAAAAAAAAAATTGGTTGGTTGCTAGTTTCACTGATTTACATGCAGTCGCGTTGTTAGGGGTGGGCATTTAGCCCTAAATGTTTTATGAATAGCCCCCGATCTAAAATAGCCCGCAGGGCTGGCTCTGCCCTCTGATCGCTCCCTCTCTGATGGTACTGACTATGCCCATGGCGGGCCAGTGATGGGATGCCCGTGATTGGTGCGGAAAACAGTTTTTATTTTAGATGTAGGTTATTTAATTTTTATTCCGTTTCCTTTTGGAACAAAAGAAGCAATGTGCGTAATGGGGATGCTTTTTCCATCACTGTCCCCCTCGTCCATTGACAGTTTGCCTGGAGCCGCAAAATGGCTGGAGCCTGGTCGGGCTAAGTCCCTGATGTCTTTGCAGCGCCCCTGTTTACATGTACTGTATGAACATGAGGTTTTAAATTGTTCTGCAACTCACCAGGAGGGGGCAACAGTGAGGTTTCCTATATAGCCTCCTTTACAGCCAAACTCTTCCAATGATATTTTTGTTTGTCGATCTCTCTGGCACCAACTATTTTGAAAGTATTAAAATGGCTTGTCTGTGTTGCAAAATGCCCCACCGAAAATGGGAGGCCCTATTTGTCTGGAACAAAGAAATCCCATTCTTTGTATAAAAATATGGCAGAAAAAGAAAAGGTTGGAAACCAGAATCAACATTGGACTAGTTCTGACAAAATGGATATTTCTCAGGAAAGCAAAAACCTCAAGCTAGATTCCAACGTGGCATTCTTGGTTCACTTAGGACAGGGTTCAATAGAGTAGTGCGCCCTCTAGTGGGTTGAAAAGGGCAGATTGTAACCTAAAATACCAAATAAAAAAAGAATTAGCAATGATATATGTGTGCTGGTAAAGTTGAAAACTGGAACTGGGTTGATCTAAAATAAGATTACTTTGTCAACTTTATTTTCGATTTATGAAGTGCTAGGATCCAAACTGGCTACTACACATGAAGTTCCCTTTCTCAATTCACCATAAGAAGAAGTGTTCTTGTGACATTTGCAGTTTGAGGCAACTACTATACTTCATCTTTGTGTAATCTTATTAGTCTAATGAGCTTTGTTTAGTGGAATTCTGACTCTTCTCCAACTTCCTTACCGCTCTCCACCTTAATCGTGACCAAAATGAAAAAAAAACACGTTACAAATAATATACCGAATGACACAACCTATAAATACAGATTGACAAAAAGAAAAGTATTGTTTCTATTATTCCTTGGTAATGGTGGCCTGATAGATAGTGCTGACGACACATGAGCAAAAAAAACAAAACTTGAGTGAGTCATAGATAATAGTGTTTGCCCAGTCCGTCTGCTGCTTCACTTGTGCTCATTCCACTCTATGTTTACAACCAACCAGCTGCTTTATTTTCTCATCGCAAAAAACTCAGGTGAATACGCTCACCCTTCAACTTCTTCAGGTCTAATGTGGATATAATGAAGTTTAAAATGAGTGCTGTTCTGTCTCTCTGCAGCCAGTATGTGATGTTTCTGATGTTATGTTGACCTTTTCATTCCATTTATTTGAGGCGAATGTACGGCATTTACTAGTCAGCACTTAAGAATCTTTCATGATGTACTTTTGTCCCGGTGTGATAATAGTATTTATTTACCAGGGTCGCAGAAACAAATTGGTGATGTTAATTTAAATAGTGGCCTATGATCCCTATTAAAGGATGAGGTTTCAAACCACATGGAATGGGAAAGATTTTTGTGTCGCCGTTCCTCGTACACATACACGGTGCGCCAGTAACACAACATTGACAAACCCAGATACCCCAAAACTAGAGTTTTACTTAAAGGATAGCTCCGGTATTTTTCAACTAAGGCATGGTTCCGGAAGGCTTACCATTGAGAAAGTCACCACTCCACTGCAGCTTCTCACTGTGCTTAAATGCATAAATCTCCAATGGTTTAATGGGAACCAACATTTTTATAAGGCCTGGGTTGAAAAATACTGAACCTTTAACTTAAATTAAAAAAAAAAAAACCTCACTTCACACACAACTCATTTGAATTGTTTCCTTCTCTTTTCAGATTTAAATTCTACATACCATTTGAACATTTTCCTTTATAATTTATGTGAAGAAAAGGGCGCACCAAGTGACAATACGTATCAAACTAACAAGCATGGAACTACAGAAGCTATCGAATGGTAACCATCACCATGACTTTGCCCCGTTGGAAGAAGGGTATGTATCTTATGTTGGGTGAAGACACCACTATCACATCGGATTAATTCGGGAAATGTGTGCATAAATCTGTTCAACTGGGTATTATCAGGAATTTTTCAAGTCTCACAAGTTGCTAATTAGTAATATTCCTGTTTCAGTTTTATTGATATTTTTTTAGGATCGTATAAACTTAACTAAACATCATATGCTGCTTTTAAATGAAAACATATCTGCCTAGCTTTTATTTGCTCTGTAGGTAGAAATCCTTGGTTTTATTTTTGGCTCACTGACCCTGAAGAGATAAAGTACTGTCACAGAATATTTCCATACTAGATACTATCAATGCAATTCAGTTAATGCCAAAAAAGTATCAGTTTTCGATAGCAGAAGCAATACAGAAAACTTGTCGAAATATGACAACAACTGTGTCACACTTGATCGTAGATGATTGCAATGAATGAAATATGCTAGAAATTTTTTAACAGTTATTTCATGAAATAATCTCTTCCATCATTTTAACTTTAAATGTTATGGCTGCCCACATCTGACTTGTGTGTTTCCTGTGATTATTTCTCAGATGAAATTGTGGAAACGGTTGCTGGAAACACAGTAGACCCAAAAGCAGTGTGGTCATGAAAAACAGACAGTAACCAGATACTGTAATTCCTTTTGTTTTTCTTTGTTCATTTTTATGGATATTGCAGAGCGCAGCCAGAAGAGGAACGGTTCTTACCACAGAAAAGCGATGGGATCAAGAAGCCACAGTTCACTGACGTGAGTGCGAAATGATGGAGTTATCATTTATAACTGTTAATAACCACAACCTCTCTGAACACTTTACTGAAACGTACCACTGTGCTGCAGCTTCTCACTGTGCTTAAATACAGTCCAATGGGGGGAAATTTCCTTTTGCAATACATGTATATAAGGTATTACTTTTAACTATGTCCTTACTAAATTATTTCTTATTAGGGGGGTTGGTGTATGAATGTTCCCCATGTATAAACTCCCCAGTAGTAACTTGCCCACCCATATGAAGACTGCCTGACAATATTGGGAGCTTCCTGTTTTCAAAAAGGAGATTTAACCTTTTCTTTTTGAAGGCTTAAACCTTTTCCCCATTGGACTGCACTTAAGCAGAGTGAAAAGCTGCAGCTGCAACACTCATTCATACTCTTGGTATGGTATCTGTGATAGATGGATAGATAGATAGATAGATAGATAGATAGATAGATAGATAGAAAGATACTGTAGATAGATAGATAGAAACAAGGATCTGTTGCATTTTAACATGTTTTTTAATGACAATTACCGTGTTTCCCCCTATACTGTGAAAGTAAAGGATATATTTGCTGTTTATTTTTATTTTTATATATATATAACTGGTATCAAACATGTTAAAACATTTTTTTTATTATTTTCATGAAACGTCTCCCTTTCTAGATATTGGCAAATATATACTGAGAACAATTATTATGGGGTATATAGTGTATCAATAGACAAGAAGCTTGAGACATAGTTTTGACTCTCTTGTGTTTTTTCTTGTCAGTTTGAGGGTAAAACCTCCTTTGGGATGTCAGTCTTCAACCTCAGCAATGCCATCATGGGGAGTGGAATTCTGGGCCTGTCCTACGCCATGTCAAACACAGGCATCGTTCTTTTCCTGTGAGTATGCCTGAGAGAGAGAGAGAGAGAGAGAGAGAGAGAGAGAGAGAGAGAGATGCAAACATTACATTCTGCCAGGCAGAAAGATAAATACACACACACGTTTATTCTGTACCTCTGTGGTTCTCTGAGCACACAATGAGCCAATGGGAAAATGCTCGGCTGTAAAGTTGGATGTTATGCAAGACTTGGCCAGAGCAGCTCCGGCAGGAATTATTTGTGTTGGGACCGCGGTCTAAATATTCCAGGTCCTGTAAATCTGTTGGCGTCCATCTAATGGGCTAGCCCACAGGGCACCACGTCATTTTGTGGACACAGTAGCCCCATCGGTGGAACATTCCAGAAAACCTCTGAGAAAAGCTGTCAAACTGTAATTTTTTCAAACTTATGGGAACAGACAAGCATCAGATGTTGGCCCGGTGGTGTGAGTCTAAGCATAATTGTTTATTCCTGATTCCTTATTCCTTCAGACCCGGTGACTAATAACAACCAGCTGTAGATATATGACAGAATGCTGGAATTTTCCCGGTTCTGCAACTTGGGCAAAAACACAGGTGCATTTGTGGACTGCAGGAAAAACTATGGGTAGCTTTGGCATTAGCTAAAGGGTATGCAAATGATTCTAAGTGAACCTAACCTAACCTAAGCATCATTTATGAAAACGGCCCTCTCTCAATTCAAGTAAAGCCCGCCTGTACTTTGTAGGTCCATCTTAATGAGATGGACATAAACTTTTCATTTTTCAGTTCAGTGCTGTCAACTTGTTAGCTTCAAGCTTTTGTCAGCTTTTGTATTAATTACAAACCACGCTAAAATATACAAACAAACAACTTATGTACAGTGGATGAAGGCTCGGTTGCTATTTTTCAACCCAGGCCAACCCTGTGCTTAAATGCAGTCCAATGGGGCAGTTGAAGAACAACAAAATTACCTTTTTAGAAATGACTAAGCTCACAACCTCTAACCATCCTTTAACAAAGGTTCTGTTCATTGCATGCCTTTGCACGTTTTTCCACTTGAAATTACATGTACTTGGCAATTGCAAACCAATCCTATTTCTTTGACAAAAAGTCGTATCAATGTGTTAAAGAGTATAATTTGTCACTCCTCTGTAGGATCCTTCTGACATCTATCGCCTGCTTGTCCAGTTACTCTATTCATCTGCTGTTACGCAGCGCCGGGGTTGTGGGTAAGTTCTGTTGCCATGAACCAGCCCATAGGAAAAATGATCTATTGAGAGAGTTGAATGCATGAACTCGGGCGTAGTTCATGCGTGCACTTGTGCACTAGACCACCACTGGGTTCGTTTTTGTGGGTGTGCCACAAAATGAAATGTTGAGTACACATCTACATGTATAGGGACATGTATAGTGAAACTTGTAATTTAGTACCATGAACAAACCTTCTGGGTCCTGTTTGAGCGTCCTTCCGTCTGTCATGCAAATGCTTTTTCTGCTTGGATCTTTTTTTTTTTTTTTTTTTTAAAGCTGAGATGCGTTCATTTTCCCATCCATGAGACTGCGGAACACATGTTGAAAGACAGAACATACCCTAAGCCTAACCCTGTTGATGTCTCATTAGGTGATGAAATACTAACAACAGTTGGTAAAGTAGCTGGAGTGAACATAGCCTTAATGTGAATGAGTCTATTGACCTTGAGACACTTCTCCCGATGACCCCTTAGGAGAAATAGGCAGATAAAAAGGGGGCCAAATTCTGTGACTTTATGATTTGATTAGATCATTTTGAGTACAGAAGAGCTCATGAGGTTCATCATCATACCTTAATTTGACTGATATATCAGAAATAGAATCCATAACCAACATCTTACTATTGCATTTAAGCAATATGTCAGAATAACCATGAGCAATAAGTTAACACATGATCAGATACGGGTGAGACTTCACCTCTTGCCTGCTTATTTGTAACATATGAATAATAATATCAATACGAATAGATTTTATTAAGAGCTATTAAGTCAGCTATGTACTATAAAGAAAAATTTGCCACCTCAAAATTTGAGTAGGGGTTTGGTTGCCTTTTGTTCTCCATTGTTGACGCTAAACTAGTAGCTTAGTGTTGGTGAGAATAGGCTTGGTTAATCACTGCTTGCCATGGTCAATACTAACCACATCCCCATTATTGATTTTCAGAAAGTGAAGTAAAGTAACAAGTAAAATTGTCTGGTGTTGGCCTTTAAGCACATTATCAGGTCATTCTCACGAAGCCACCATAAAACATGTCTTAAAATGATTTGATACACATATTCACAGAGAGGATTCATTTTGGACATGTTTTATTGTGGTTTCATGAGAATGACCCTATTGTGACATGGGCAATGGATGGGTTCATGTCCCTTCAAATCGGATGACAAGGCAGCCCTCAAGACAGCGAGGGCCAACTTGTCCAGAGCCATTAGAGAAACAAAGCGTGCGTACTCACGGAAAATCCATGGCTACATTCTGGACACCAGAGACATTCGCCGCAATGTGGCAGTGTATCCAGGCCTTCAATATTCACTTTATTGTCCCACAAAGTGGAAAATCTGGCTTGGGCTTCACCCATGCTGCAGCTGTAAAAGACATTCCACATACAAAAAACATAGAAAGATGTTAATAAATAAAAAGCGAACAGCAAGGTTCAGGAAAAGCACCTATGCAAACAGAAAAACAAATACATCAATAAAAGCAAAGATCTGCACAAATCACTTAATAGAAACAAGGATGCTTCTGTGTTCATCCAGGACTCGTCCTTTTCTTATCTGCCCCTATTTAAAAGTTTTATTGACACAGGGATAAACACATTTAATCTATTTAATCTGCAACAAGGGACTCTGAACCCCCTCCTCAAGGGCAGTAGCTGATACTCGTGTAGAACATGGCATGGGTCAGTAAATATCCTATTTGCTTGCCTTAGAGTAGCCTGTTCGTAAGTAGACTGCAAAGGGGGATGCTATCTTACCCCAATAATCTTCCATGCAGTCTGCATCAATCGGACCAGTTTGGACTTTAGTTGCGTGGAGAGGTTACCAAACCAAGCTGTGATGCCGTATCTGATAAGACTCCCCAAGACTGCCTGATAAAAGACTAACATAAATTTTTGATCAACACCATGAACGCCATAAGTTGACCCAGGAAGTGTAGTCCTTGTAATCTGCTACAGAGACTGTCCACATTGGTGTTCCAGGTTAATGAGCTGTCAATAAAAACGCCAAGGTGTACTGTATGAGAAGACCTGTGAGATAGTCTCATCGGTGAAGGAGCGCCAAATACCAAAAGTTACATAGTGCTCCTTTAAGGTCATTCAGCTTCTTAATTAAAAAATGTGGCGGTACCATATTAAATGCTGTACTAAAATCTAAAAATAAAAGATGTATATATGAGGTAGGATCCGCTAAGTCAGGGGTCTCAAACTCTAAATTTTGTGGCCCCCTAATTGACATCAAAGTTTAGTGTTAGTGCGGCCCGCACGTTTTTCTCACACGCACCTTTTTGCCGAGTCGTTGTGCGAGTCAATGCCCTGGGCGTTTTAGATTTTTTTTATCACTTCTCGCTACCATAGCTCAGGCTCGTGACAGCTTCCACTGGTGTTTGTTGACAAGTTAGCCAATGCGTTAGTCACTTGGTTGAAACGTGATTCCGGAGTGACACTAAGTGGAAGGAAAATATATCCTGTCACCCAGTGCAGGGTACAGAGGACTTAGGAAGTGGGCGGACTCAACAAGAGTAATCAGTGACCTAATAAAGACAGCATAGTGTTGCAATAGGAAAGGGAAAAGAAGTTGTACTTTTTTTTTGAATACTTGAAACCCTTTCTTTGTGGAATACTTGACGCGGACCAGCCTCACCCAGACTCTACCTCTGGCCGCATCATCAGTAACTCTATTACACCTATAGGCATACTGAAAATAGAGGTACAGACGCAACTCATTATAAGATTGCACCTCGTGCCTGTGACAGCGATGCCTCCCTCTCAGAGCTGTATAATTTCTGCACGGTTTGAAGAACTGAACAACGTACCTGCAAGGAACACCAACCCTCCTCTCGATGATCAGGTATTGTGCCTGACTAGCAGAGGTCCTCACAGACATCTACAACATCTCCCTGAGCCAGGCAGTTATCCCAGCATGCCTCAAGCCCACCACCATCATACCAGTGCTGATGAAATCTACTGTGTCCTGCCTCAATGACTATCGCCCTCTTGCACTCACTCCTATCACAATGAAGTGCTTCAAGAGCCTGGGCATGGGCCATATAAAAACAAGGGACAGCTGCCAGTTTGCATACCATGCCAACCAGTCCACTGTGGGCGCTATATGCTCTGCCCTCCATCTGACCCTTTCCAACCTCGACAATACAAACACCGACGTGAGAATTCAGTTCATAAACTTCAGTTCAGCTTTCAACACAATCATCCCCCAGAATGGAGTGAATCAAGGCTACTGGGCTTGAACACCTCCCTCTGTAGCTAGATCTTGGACTTTCAGACAAGGAGACCTCAGACAGTCCGGAATGGAAACAACACCTCCAGCAGCACTACATTGAGCACTGGCACCCCCCAGGGCTGTTTGCTCAGTCCACTGCTGTTCACATTGCTGACCCATGACTGTTCTGCCAAGTACAGCTCAAACTCATCAAGTTTGCTGATCACACGACGGTGGTAGGGCTCATCAGGAACAATGATGAGTCATGAGTCAGCATGAGTCAGAGGAAGTAGAGCGACTAGAAATGTGCTGTACCAATAACAACCTATCTCTTAATTTTGACAAAACAAAGAGCCTGTTGTTGACTTCAGGAGGGCCAACGCCGACCACTCCCTGTTTCACATCAATGGCTCCACCACAGAGAAGGTCAAAAGCATAAAATTCCTTGATGTGCACATTGCGGGGGACCTCAAATGGACTCTCAACTCCACGTCTCTAGCCAAGACAGCACAACAGCGTCTCCACCTCCTACGGAGACTTAGGTGAGCAAGGAGAGCAAGCCTCAACCCCCATCCTCACCATGTTCTACAAGGGCACCATCAAGGGTGTCTTGACCAGCTGTCTCACTACCTGGGGGGGGGGACTGCAGCGTCTCAGCAAGTCCCTGCAGTGGATAGTGAGGAAAGCTGAAAGGATCAATGGGGTCCCTGTCCCTTTTATTCAAGACATCTACACCAAACGCTACACGTGCAATGCCTGCAGCATACCGAACGATCCCTCACACTCCTCTCATGAGTCTTTTGGAGAAACCCTCCCTATTATTTTGTCTTCTCACTGCAGGAACAAGGAACTTCTTGGAATGTCATTCTTGTTGTCCAAACGTAGGTCCACAGTCCCTCACCGGTCCCTCGCACTGAGGACATTCCTCCCGGTCAAGTCGCATCACTCTGGGTGGGGACCAGCCCACGTACACTCGGCAGTATTAAAAAAATACCCCATAAAAATAAAAAACAATGAAAATAGTATTTTTATTGTAGATGTATTTCTTTCATTTATTTTATTTTATTGTCTTGGAGATCTAATATGAGTGAAAATTCAGCAACTGGATTGTTTATTTCTTGCCTCAAATTTGATCAGAATATTTTGGTGGACTGCTAAGTGAGATTAGGGAAAGTTACAGAGTCAACACAGAACACGGAACTCACACTGAAACCTCATTGGCTGACGTCACTTTAGAGTTCCTATTGACAGTGCGAATGCAACCAGAAAAAAAGCCCTTGAAGTTATTTAGTTCTCGGGGACCTCCCCAGTTCCTAGTTCCCCTCAGGGAGTCCCCAGAACTGTTCGGTGCAAAAATGCCTATGGACACTTTTCCCTCTTGCCGTCTGCCGAAAGATACTGCAGCATACGGGCCAGATCTCCCCCCTGCTGTCAGGTGCCTTAACACCCCGCTGCCTCCCTCGACCCATATCACCCTAATCTAAGGAACATGCCTTCCCCACTAGCCGCTTATTTCATTTTTGTACACCCTGATGCATTACATTTCCTCTGGAATATTTTCTCAAGAGATTATTGTATCTCCACCCACTATACCATGCTGCTACACCATACTTTACTCGCTATTATTTTTAGTGGTTCTTCTTAATTTATTCTATTTTGTTTATTGTGTACTTACTGTTCTGTCTTACATTGTCCTGTGTTTTTTAACTGTATTTGTTTTACTGTTTTTAGTGTATTGATTCAGCTGCATGTTGTCATGTCTATTACACTTGCACTGCCTTGCTATTTGCACAAAGTATAGTGTGGGCAAACAGCCCCAACATGGTCTTGTATCTCTTGTGTTGATTTTATGCATTGCACCAAGGACCAGGAGAAACGCAATTGCGTTTCACTGTAGACTGCACATTATATGGCTGGAATGACAATAAAGCTTGACTTGACAAGACTGTAGTGGAGCATGAATATAACATGTTTGGGAAAACTCAACGCTCTCGATGCTCATTTTGTGCTCTATTGGTTTGCCAGTGAGTAGATGTGTTCTTTCTTTTGTGTTTTTCAGGTATTCGTGCCTATGAGCAGCTGGGATTTCGTGCCTTTGGACATCCAGGGAAAATACTTGCTGCTGTCATTATAACGATGCATAACATTGGTGGTATGTTCTTATTGCAGGAGTGAGGTATTGTTTTTTGACGGTACTTAGTGTAAATTCACCCGTAAACAAATCCCTCACATACATATAACTGTTATTAGTATTATCGACTGTTACTGACTATTATCACTTTCAGTGTGGAATTGGAGCTTATTGTGATTAACTGAGAGCTGGTATTCTGACTAGAACTGAAATAGTACAATAGTAGTACATAGTGCTCTTGTGTTGCAATTTTACTTGCAACACAAGAGCAATTTCCATTATTTATTGATTTTAGGTGGAATTTCAATTTGAGGTCTCATGGCGCAGTGGTTGAAAAACACCACTTTTCCTTTTCAACTCTAGGCAACATATTTATGTCACTCATTGGCTAGTCAAGTTACTTCAGTGCTGACAGTACAATGATACAAATATGCAAATATATTTTTTCTATGTGGCAGTTCTTCCTACCACATACCACCTGAGTGGCGTTTTCAGGGCCCTCTGGCACAGAGACACAGACGATAGGGTTGAAAACCCATCAGTTTTATTGTAGCGATGGGTTAGGTGGAACAAGCCCGGAGCAGATGGATAGCATGTCATCACAAGGGCTCCTCATCTGTGTGTGTGCGGGGATGAGGGTTTTACCTGTTGCTCTTTGATTAGTCTTACGTGCAACAGGTATACAGCCACACTGATCCTGGGCCCAATTACTTAGACCCACACAGGTGTGGCTACTCAAACCACACCATCCCCACACCACAGTCTGTACTCTGTTTTTGTAGAATTTATTATTTATTATTTAAATTTACATTATTTCTGAATACTCTGCCTGCCTCTGCTAAAATACACTGCCAAATTTCACATCAAAGATATAAAAAAAAAAAAAAATCCATGTTTTACTTGAAATAATCTTAGCTCACTCCATTTTCTTTCTATCATTTTCCACCCTTCATCTAAACCCAACTACTTTTCCTCCAGCTATGTCAAGTTACCTTTTCATTGTGAAATATGAGTTACCATTGGTCATCCAAGCCTTTCTTGGCCGGACATCGAGCACTGAGTGAGTACTGGTAATGGCTTATAGATGAGTGTTGTAAACAAAATGTAAACAATTCCTTGACCTTCTAAAATTTTTGACAATAAAGTCAGGCTCTCCAGGATTATGCAAGTATGTGATTGTACAGATGAATACAAATTCAATACACTTGAATAAAATTGGACCAATCTAGACTCATGTGCAAAATGCAAAATCCTGGACATATTGTTATTTGGCATTTCACACAAACAATTGTTCAGTCATTAATCCATTATGATTACGTGAGGATCTTATTAATACATATATGTAAAGAAGCTCTTTGACCAATTGTACAACTATCTAAAATTACATAAATATTAGATACTATCCTAAATGTGAAATAAAATGTCTCTCCCTAAAGGGGTTAACACTGCTTGTGGTTCAGGGACATGATGTTTTAGGGTTTGGGTCAACATAAACTGAGCCTGTAGGTTTTATTATCAGCGCTTACATCTCTACACTTGCTATGTTTCTTCTAATTGCTTCTTTTTCAAAATTAACTTACCTTTTGCAATGGAGTTTGTGTGTGGAGGCATCACTCTGTAGTTGGCCCGTTTTGCTTTCAGCACTCTAGAAAAGAGACTTATATCAACTACCCTTCTTGGATTTCAGACTTTAAGACCACAACCAGTCTTGGGATCTATTGTTATTCCAGGGAAATTAGTTTTTTGTCTTACCCAGATTAAAAAAAAACCATGATCTTGTTTTCTTTTTTCTTTTTTTACTGAGATGTATTGTTTTAATGAACTAATTTTACAGAAACTAGGCTAGTTGATTCCCCCTGAAGTTTTGCATTGGCGCTAACAGAGTTAGAATGCAGCCCATCGCTATTTCTGTTCTGGACAGACAGGGATGAAATTGATATTGACCTTCTCATCTGAATCTGGGTAAGATGGACGCTAATTAGTAGAAGCTAATTTCCCCAAAAATGTAGATAGACAATAGACAAAAAGCAATTTTCTCTTTAATTATTCCATGTGTCTCTATCTGTGTGTATGATGTGTTTATTATGTCCATTGTTCCCCATCTAGGGATTGGTTCATGAATGGCAACTACCTTATTATCATTGTCAGTGTCTGTGTCATCCTTCCCCTGGCCCTGATGAAACATTTGGGTATGTCCCCGAACCAACTGTTTTTTTCCTTCCTACCTGGCCATTCGGGGCAGTGATTATTGATTTGACTGTCTTGTTTAAAATGGAATGCCCCGAAATTGTTTTTTTAATAGTGGTAGCAACACATGAAAAAGAGCACTCTTCAAAGCCAGATTGATATCATTTTTTACATATTTTATTCAATTAACTGTATGTAAAACAATGACGTACAGGTAAAGTTTTTACAAAAAAAACCTTTTGAACAGAAGTGATCAAAGGAAATAAATAAATGAAAACAAATCAGATCACAGAGATTGTATTCTGACTGGAACTGATGAATAAGTGCAGCCTTGCAATTTTGATCTTGGAACAAAAGAGCTAATTTCCTTAATTTATATAAAAATGAAACAAAAACAAAATGGAAAACAAAACAAATCACAACAATGCAACAGGATATAATCAGAAAATCGATAAAAGGTCAAATGCATCGTTACAAACATGTTGGAACAATAAACAATTTTATAGTGTCCTATATTATAATTAACACCAGTTATTTAAATGTTTTTTTTACTGTTTTGTTGTGTTCTACAGGGTATCTGGGATACACCAGTGGGTTCTCCCTCTCCTGCATGGTGTTCTTCCTTTCTGCAGTAAGTCATTCAGTGAACTATACCCTGCATCTATGGATACATGGTATAAACGGTTTGTCTGTACAATACAGTAATGGCTTGTGGCTCTCGATAAACTTTCAATTTTGATAGAATGATTTTTTTCTTTTACGTCAATAAGAACACAGTGGTATGAGTTACCAAATGGCCAAACAGTTGTTTGTTCTGAAACCTCTGCTAAATCACCCTTGCAAAATACATTCAGTAGGTTTATGTAGTCTTTTTTTTACCCACTGATCACTGTATCTGTTTTTTTTAATTCATGTAAAGGTCATCTACAAAAGGTTTAACATCCCTTGTCCCTTGGAAGCCTTTGGCAATTTCTCAATCAACACCACCGTCCCAGAAGACACGTGCACTGCCAAATTCTTCACCATCAACCAAGAGGTCAGAGCCATGCTCTTAGGGGCAAAGCCCACCACTAATGTCACCAATCCCAGAGACATTTATTTTATTTTGCATCATAGGGTCGGGGGTTGAAGGGCCGAACGGTCAGCTCTTCCCTCACATGGCGACAAGCTATTTGTGGTGTGTTGGGAGGTATCCAGTCACTGAATACACCAATGAGTGTGTGTCTAGCGGTTCCTGTATCACATTACATGGAGCAGCAAGTTGGCCCTGTGTATTTAAGGGTTCTATCTGTTTCCTCCAATATGACCCCATTTGCGTGGCAAAACCAAAACCAAAATTAGTTCCCCCTTGTTGCTTGGTTTCTCAGACGGCGTATACTATCCCCATCCTGGCGTTTGCCTTTGTGTGTCACCCTGAGGTGCTTCCCATCTACACCGAACTTCGCAAGTAAGACGCGAGACAATTTTCTGCTTGAGTGCACGCAATATTGTAACAAAATACATCGTTTTGATTCGTTCATGTTCAAGTTCAATTTCAAGAGATTATTTGTCACATACATATCCATACGGTCATACAAACAGTATATGCAATGAAATGTCATGACACCCGGTGATTATGCGCAATAAGCTCTATACATTATTATTATTTGTCCATCTTCAATTAAAATAACAAATAACATGCAAAGATGGCCTGCCTACATTCACAAGTCAAGTCAAGTCACACTTTATTTATAGAGCGCATTTCATACCAGGGCAACACAATGCGCTTTACAAAGAAATACAAAAAAGAAAGAGAGAACGTAGTGGTCATTACAAAAGAATGCCCCTGAAACAACAGCAACAACAAAAGCAACAACAAAGACAACAAAAACAACAATAAAAGCGACTCCAACCACAGTGGCAGCAACAGCAACAGAAAACAACAACAGCAGCAACAACAACCACAGAGACAACAACAATGGCAGCAGTACCATTGACATCAGCAACAACAACAGCAGCAGCAACGTAGACGCAAAGATGTCACCGGAACCGGAAGTGGTAGCTCTTACCGGAACTGGAAAGGTCACTCAGGTTAGAGATGGTTAAGTCAAGGTATAAGGCTACGTTAAGTTGAGGTATAAGGTAAGCGAGAGTTAAGTTTAGGTATAAGGTTAGCAGCAGCAACGACAACACCAGTTAAGGTATAAGGTTAGCGGCACCAACAACAGCACCAGCAGCAACCAAAACACCAGCAGTGACAATACCAGCAGCAGACAATAGAAGCAACAAAAAGAGCAACAGCAACAGCGCACAAGCGAAGACGTATCGGGACCGGAAGTGGTAGCTCTCACCGGAACCAGAAATCTCCTCATCTGTATTGAGTCAACAGTGTGTACCATCTCATCTCAACAAAGTAAAGCACAGCAAAGACGTCACCGGAACCGGAAGTGGTAGCCCTCAGAAACTGAAATTTCAACTGTGTGCACCATCTCATCTTAATCCAGTCACGGTCCTTTAATTAGCGTCCCTAAGTTACGGGTCAAGTTTTCAATCAGACCTCGGGAGGGAGATCCTTTTGACTCTCTCTCTCTCTCCAAAAACACACCCTTTCTATGATCCTCTAACTGTAATATCACAACAGAAACAACCACAGCAACAGAAATAGCAGCAACATCAACACCAGCAGCAACAACAACAAAACCAAAGCAGGAGCAACAACAGCAATGGACACCCAAAGACCTCAACGGACCCGGAACCTAGGGTATAAGGTTAGAGATGGTTAAGTTTAGGTATAAGTTTAGGGATTGTTATGTTCAGGAATAATGTTCTAGATGATTAGGTTAAGTATGTAGAAAATAAAGCAAGCAAGCGAGTATGTAGAAAATAAAGCAAACACATTACTGTAGAGAAACTGCGTATGAGGCAGGGAAAACAGTGAGTGAAATAGAGAAACAGCACACCTGAGCCGTAAAGAGGTACGATCAAACAGACAAAACCTGCTTGCATGATGCAGCAACAAAAGTCTTTTTGACCTGCTTAGCACTGGTCAAAAAGAGTGTACAAATCATTTTGAATGAATCATTCTTGAGATCGGAGAGTTTGCTTGTGGTACGTACTGGTAACGTGCGTAGTGATGTACTGCTGACTTCAAATGAACAAATCATCAAAAAGACTCTACATGGACTCAATGGCACTTGTATTTTTTTAGGGCTAAAAAAAATACTTGATCCGTTTTGATGTACTGATTCAAAAGGAAAGAACCACAAAAAGAAATCTGAACTGCCCGGCATTATTCATATTGCCTCAAATTAAATTGACACTGAAATCACCCAATACTGACTATAATTTCACTGCTGGCCAGCAGACATTTTATTCAAAAACAGACTAAAATATCTGATCAATTTCCAGCCGGTAAATTTCTTTCTTTTTTTTTTAATTCTTTTTTTTTTAAATTCCATTCTATCGGAAGTCAAAGTTCTGTTCAGCTTATCGAAGTCAGCAATTTCTGTGAAACTCCATCTCCTCATATCTTATATCTTTTAAATTGGAGGTTGCAAACAACATTAAAAATGTACAGTTTAGAATTCACGTAACACCACACATATTACATGTTCCACATATCCTGTTACATCCCATTTGTGCATCCTTTGACATGTGGATGCTCATCATTGCAAAAGCAACCTTCTTTTTCTGGCACCTAAAGCCCAACGAAGAGGAGGATGCAGAGCATCGGCAATGTGTCCATCCTTGGGATGTTTGTAATGTACCTCCTCACAGCCATCTTTGGTTATCTCACCTTCTACGGTAAGGCAAAACTTAAAATTAAAGGATAGGTTTGCCATTTTTCCAAGGCCTAATTCAAATGTTGGTTCCCATCACTTCTCATAATTTCATTGCACAACCTCGCTGAAAAAGCCTAGTCTTAAAAATGTTTCTAAATTAAATCTCCTTCTCCAAAACAGGAAGATCACAATATTGTCTGACAATCTTTATATGTTTTCATAAAAAAAGGTTCCCAAACCATGCATTTTCTTTTGCACTCCCACAAATCTGCTCTTTTGGTGGATGTAGATCCACGCTTCATCCACACTTTAATAAGGCCTGGGTTGAATGGTAAACCTATCCCTTAACTTGGCTATTAAATGAAATCTACGGACGAATGCTTTCACACACATGATGGTGTGTGTGTGTGTTCCTGTGTGTGTATGTGCAGCAAACACAGAGGCCGAACTCCTGCACACCTACAGCAAGGTGGACCCCCTGGATACTCTGATTCTGTGTGTGCGAGTAGCCGTATTGGTGGCAGTCACCCTGACCGTACCTGTGGTCCTGTTTCCTGTAAGAACCACCTCTTCTTTGGCCACATATATAAATATACATCTGATCTTAGTCTCTATCAAATCACTTTGCTTGGTTGACCAATATGTACATCACATAGGGGTAAACCAAGACCAGTATAAAATAGGATTTTTGCATCCGGACAGTTTCCCTAATAAGAAAAATCTGACACCAATATCCAAATGGAATACAGCTGAAAATGAAATTATATTTTTTCTTCTTTTGAGATATTTTGACTAGGTAAGAGCCAGATTATTTAACTAGATTTGATAAAAAAATAATATATGTTCTAATTATAGGTAGAAAAGATGCCTAACGGTCGGGATATCTTGAAGTAAAATAAGAACAGACACTTTTGATTAGCAATGCTTTGTGGACTGTTTTTCTGAGACTAGGAGATCTTTTCTCTGACAATGTAAAGTAACATAGATCGTACACGAGAGGAAAGACAACATCTTCGCTGACTGAAGTTGGTCTGTGCTGATCTGTCACATGTGGCCATTTGTCTCCCATCAGATCCGGAGGGCACTTCTCCAGCTCCTGTTCCCAGAGAAGCCTTTCCACTGGGTCCGTCACGTCACCATCGCCCTGTGTCTGCTCTTCGCTGTTAATCTGCTCGTCATCCTCGTCCCGAACATTAGAGACATCTTTGGCATCATCGGTGAGGAAATACACCCAATTGTTTTTTCCAGTAGTTCATGTGAAAACAACAGTATGTCCACATACCGATGCAGCAGTATTAAAATCACCCCCAGTTTCTGACCTTTCTTAAAAAACAATTTTGTTCAAAGCGTTAAATAAGCATGTTGTATAGAAAGCTAGTTTATTCAATTCCAGGTCCAGAAAGTAAAAATCCTGTCGTGCATGAGTCAGCTGATTCCACAGTTTAATTGTTAGTAGCATGACACAGTGAGTTCCTTTTGATTTCATGGATTCTATGGATTCCGAGTGTGTACTGGATAGTACACTGGTTTAGAGATTTTACTCAAGCTCATGAATATGAATTAATCAACCACTCAATTGTAGTTTTTAGCTTTGAGATGACTCACAATCATTATAGATGAAGCCAATAATACAAACAAACAAAAAAAAAAGCTGTGACCCCTGCCCCCTGAGTGACGCCATTGAGCCAAAGTTTGTCCCATTCAGTTTTAAATAATTTCCTCCGTCTTTTTCTCCATCTGTCCAGGCGCAACCACTGCCCCCAGTCTTATCTTCATCCTCCCGGGTCTCTTCTACATGCGCATCGTCCCCACGGAGCAAGAGCCCCTAAGTTCAAGACCAAAAATTCAGGTACAGTCACTCAGTTACTGCTTCAAAATTAAAAAAAAATAATAATTTTTGCATAATCAAAATAATGTGTTGTGGAGACTTTTGTCAGTGAGGCCACTGAAATCGCGCACTGAAAGAAATTACTTTCATGTGAAACCCCTTGAAAATGTTGCTAAGCCGACTGGCGTTTAATTTTTTACATTAAAATGTACAGTAAATGTGTTACTCTGTGTGCAGAGTTACATGTCCTGGTACAAGAAGCATGAGTAATACTTTTTTAATGCCCAGGCCAGTGCTATGCCCCCTGCCTCACAAGCGGTGGAAAAGGATAAGTGTTGAAATATGGTAGCCAAGAACTCATTGCTGCATCCAAAAAGGTATACTACCATAGTATTTAATATGCCCAAGAAGTATGCCCGAAATTAGGCAAAGCTCAAACAGTATGCAAAATGTACCAGGACGACATACTACATCCCGTGAAAAATCACAGTACGCAAACACCGACACTATTCTGGCAAATGTATCCCACAAAGCATTGAGAGCAAGACACTGGTAAAAGTATCAATGCTATGTTGAACTGTACAGAAATCTTGCTATGTTGTTTTTTACCTCTTTTTTTTCCACGCTGTACATTATCTCGAAGCAAAGTGTTACTTGGTTTTCTACACTTTTGCCTCCTGCCTCATATCTGAACATAACATATTCCAAGTCTTTCCCATTCCTTTTCACAACAGCATTTTCTCAAAGCGAATTTGAAGATTTGTGTGGTTTCGGAGTCCCACACTCAGTCTTTCTTTGTTTTTTGTTTTTTTAATGACGTAGACAGCCAGTTAAATTTGTAATCTATGTCATATTCACATCCATGTTCTTCCTGCACACTTTAATGCCAATTCAACCACCCTTGGTAAGAAATGTTACTGTTAATAATCTTTAATAAACTTTCACAACCCTGAACTTACAAACACTGAACTTATGGGACATATAATAGCTTGGTAAATTATATTCAGGGACATCAGTATTCATTTTAGACTATATTCCAACTCCTGAAGTGAGATCTTTATTGTATTCTTAATATATTAGGTCAATTTTAAAATGCATTTTGAAATAGGTGTTTCATTAAAGTATAATAACTGAAAGTACATCAAACCTGCAGCTGCATTGATTTTGCACGTTATTACATGTCATAAATAATTGACTCAATATTTTTTGTGGCTTTTTTTCAGGCTGCCTGCTTTGCTGCCCTGGGTTTCATTTTCATGACCATGAGTTTGACCTTCATTGGGTTGGACTGGATGAGTGGAGAGAAACGAAGCGCAGGTGGTCATTAAACAAAATAAATCAAATTAAAAATGATTTTGATTGGGTCACCAAAATACGCTAAACACCAGGACGACGGATAGCTCTTCGACCAACCACCCTCCTACCTCCACACGAGGAGGAGAGCAAGATTTAATCTGCTGCTTCGAGGCCAGACCCCCGTTGACAAAAAAAATGTCCCCACCAATTCAAATCAAAAGGATTCATTCTTCCGCAGTCGGGGTCAAGTAGGAACCAGGTGATTGACAGGTTCTCCACCTCTACAGTGTGCCAAGGAATCAAGAAATATGCTGCCCCTGGAATCTGCTAAGCCCCCCCACCCCAAAAGCAAGGTGGGAAGTTACCCCCAATTGCACAAGTTTTTTGGTTAAAGCAAATTCCAAAAACATTTTTTGGGGGTTTTGAAGTTGGTGCTTCTTGTCAAGGGATGTAAAAAAAAGTCAAATGTCCCCTCATGACAGTGTTTCCAAAGAGCCAAGTAGTAAAGTAAATAACGGAACAAACTTTTAAGCTGATATGATCAACTCAAATTGTTGGCAATGTACGGTGCTTTTATTATTGGCACTTGACCAAAATGATTAGAAAATCATTGAGGCATGTTCAGAGCATTTTTATTTATATATTATAAAATTGCTTGATGCAAGGCAATATTCTTTGATAAGCTGTAATAATGTGGTCTATTTTGATGGCCTGTACAGTGTTAATTGTTGCGCTTTGATAAGCAGGCTTCGAATTCTGCGGGACAGTTTTAGAAAAACCAGAGAAGGGTTATAAACAACCAAAGCACTATGTTACATTAAAACACTGTGAACTAAGTAATTCGATTTATTTTTTATTTTTTAAGGAATCAATCAATTTGTACACCGCTGGATTTTCTGAAACAAGGTTTCAGAAAAACCCTTTTCCTCCAAAATACTTGATAGCTTTCATTTGCATGTGCTTGAATACTAGCTCAGAGAAACTTTTCAGAATTTCATGTAATGTAAGCCGTGACAATGTTTATATCGACTGGTTGTTAGGGGCGGTTGTAAAAACATACACATTTTTTTGGAAAAATGTTTTACAATGAATATTCTTTCTTCAGGACATTAATATGGGCTGATAGCAGGATGTGGAACGCATGATTGATGTGAACTATTGTCATTGGCAGAGTATTACATTTTTAATAAAGACATTGCCAGTAATAATGTTATTGATTTTTTAACATTTGATTTGTTCAGTACATATTACAACTTATGTCATGCAATTTTCCAATTCCGTTTTTTATTGCTTTCAATATAGTATAATTACAGAGCACTGATCATTCACTGTCTGATCATTCATTGTCAATAACAAAATGATTAATTATACTGATGTAGTAAATGAAACAGAGACAGGAAGGGTTACGCCCAGTGCAGGCTGAGAGTGATATTGGAGGGGAGGGCACACACATACACGCTGACTGCCGCGACTGGTTATAGTTGTCTTTCACTATTGATTGGGAAAGAGTGGGTCAGATTAAGATACTTTAAAATACCATTATAAGACCCTTGGGGTAATTCTGGACAACCAGCTCTCCTGCTCTGCCCACATCGCTGCTACAACTCGCTCCTGCAGGTTTTCCTCCTACAACATCCGAAGAATACGGCCATACCTCACAAGGCACACAACACAAGTAGATAGGCCACTGCAGAATTACACTTATCAAAATCTTAATCTGGAAGCTCCATCTTGCCACTCGCGAACAGCTTTCTCTTAGGTTTGATATCCCTGCAACACTCTGGAAATGGAGCGGGCTTGAAACTTAAATCTCCTTCAAATCTCTGGGTGCAAACTCAGAGGGGCTTCCCACCAAAAGTCCTTTTAGAAAAGAAGTGCTAGGATACAAGATTAGTGTTCAACGAACCAGAATTTGGTCATGTCACTCCTCTCCTTTGATCACGTCACTGGCTGACATGATGTAATGTAATATTAAGTGAAGCCTTTAGGACTCCATGTAAATGAAGAAGATTATGCTAGTTGGTACTTCGAATGATTGATCCAAATGTTGATTTGGACCACTTTGTTTTATAACCGAAAAGATCCAAATTCTTGAAAAAGGCAGAAGATATGAGGACCGGAATCAATATAATTTGTTAAGCATTATAACAGTGGTCATTAACCTTTTTAAACCCTTCAGCCAAATAGCAGGCCAATATCTACAGTACCTATCGTAAATGGTGCAGAAACAGAATATTGAATCTTCTTATCTTTTCATTCAGATATACACACATGTTGGGGATTGTAGTGCAGCGAATTGTGGCCGATATGGAGACGGGCCAATATTAATACAAAATACAAATCAGTCACAAATAATTTAGCCGTGGGCCGATGTGGCCTGTGGGCCTTGAGTTTTACATACTGCATGTGTTCAATTTTTTTTTCTTAATTCCATTTCATCCCAAAGGTGTTCCATGGGGTTCAGGTCTGGGATCTGTGCAGGCAAGACAAGTTCTTCTACACCAGTATCAGTTAAGCGTTTCTTTATGGACCTCGCTTTGTGCCCTCCCAAAACTGTCGCCATAAAGTTGGAAGTGCATAATTCTCTAAAAGATTTCCTTTCCCTGGAATTAAGGGGCCTTACTCAAACCATAAAAACTAGCCCTAGACATTACTCCACCACTAAACGTTACAGTTGGCACTATGCATTCATAGCGCCACAGCCCCCAGAGGAATCGCCACCTTACCGTGGTGGAGGGGTTTGTGTGTCCCTGTGGCCCTGGGAGCTGTGTTGTCAAAGACATTAGCCCCTGGTAGGGTCTCCCAAGGAAGAGTGGTCCCAGGGGCGGGCCCAGACAAAGAGCGATTCAAAGGACCCTAATGCAACGACAATCAAGGCAATATGGTACAGACCTGGGAGGGGAGCTCGCCGGCGAGCGTCTGGTGGCCGGGCCTTGACCCATGGGGCTCGGCCCATAGGCGTTAGGGTCGGGTTGGGGTCGGGGGTCAGCTGGGCGGCGGGGGCCTGGGCCTGCTGATCCTGGACTCTCTCCTTTTCCGGAGTTGCCCAGGGTGAGAGGCGCCGGGCGGGTGTGGGGATACTCACGAGCCCCTGGCTGAGTATCGCTGTGTTGGAGTTCTCCCCAGTGAACGAGAGGGTCACCTCTATGTGACTACAAGTTGCTAAGGGGAAAGCTCTGACTGTTGTGTGTGCTTATGCACCGAACACCAGTTCAGAGTATTCATCCATCTTGGAGTCTCTGGGTGGCGTCCTACAAGGGGCTCCGTCTAGGGACTCTATAGTTCTACTGGGAGACTTCAACACTCACGTGGGCAACGATGGAGAAACCTGGAAGGGGGTGATTGGGAGGAACGGCCTGCCTGATCTGAATCCGAGTAGTGCTTTGTTATTGGACTTCTGTGCTAGTCATGGATTGGCCATAACGAACACCATGTTTGAGCATAGGGAGGCTCATAAGTGTATGTGGTACCAGACCATCTTAGGTCAAAGATCGATGATCGACTTTGTGGTCGTGTCATCAGATCTGTATATGTCTTGGACACTCGGGTGAAGAGAGGAGCGGAGCTGTCAACTGATCACCACCTGGTGGTGAGTTGGATCAGATGGCGGGGGAGGCTGCCAGACAGACCTGGTAAACCCAAACGTGTAGTGAGGGTGAAAGGGAACGCCTGGAGGATGCCCCTGTCCGGGAGGTCTTCAACTCCCACCTCCGGAAGAATTTTTCGCGCATCCTGGGTAAGGTTGGGGACATGGAATCTGAGTGGGTCATTTTCAAAACCTCCATTGCAGAGGCGGCTGCTAGGAGCTGTGGTCGGAAGGTAGTCGGTGCCTGTCATGGACACCAGCGGTGAAGGAAGCCGTCAAACTGAAGAAGGGCTTGGCTGGCCCAGGGGTCTCCCGAGGCAGCAGACAGGCACCGGCAGGCTAGAAGGGCTGCGGCTTCAGTGGTCACTGAAGCTAAAACCTGGGTGTGGGAGGAGTTCGGGGAGGCTATGGAGAAGGAGTTTCGGTTGGCCTCAAGGACGTTCTGGCAGACTGTTCGGCGACTCAGAAAGGGAAAGCAGGGCTTGGCTCAGGCTGTGTTCAGCCGGGGAGGAGAACTGCTGACCCGAACTGGGGATATTGTCGGGTGGTGGAGAGAGCAATTTGAGGAACACCTGAACGCGATCAATACGTCCTCAGGGGAAAAGGCAGAGTCTGAAGACTTGGGGGAAGTCTCGTCCATATGCCTGGCAGAGGTCACTGAGGTAGTCAAAAAGCTCCTCGGTGGCAAGGCACCCGGGGTGGATGAGATTTGCCCTAAGATGCTAAAGGCTCTGGACATTGTTGGGCTGTCTTGGCTGTCACGCCTCTTCAGTGTCGTGTGAATGTCGGGTACAGTACCTGTGGAGTGGCAGACCGGGGTGGTGGTTCCCATTTTTATGTTCCAGGGTAGGATCGAGCTACAAATGTTTGGCCAGCTTTTCTGTCGGGGCGGCTGTGATTTAATGTGAGCAGCTCGCCACTATCTCCTGCACTGCCTTTACTAGAAAATGTTGAGGCTCTGTGTAGGCTGGATTTTAATGTTAACTGATGCACTAGTTTAACTACCTGGCGACTGGGCCAGGTATAGGTGCCTGTTCAGCACTTAACACACACACACACACACACCCACACACACATACACACACACACATTTTTCTTTGTTAGACACACCAGGTGCAGAGGTGCTGTTTTGACTGTTTTTGGTTTTGGGCAAGGTAAGAATTATGGTAGGGTTACATCGCCTGTGATGGGGCACTGCAAAGCGTCAGGCTGCAATGCATTTCAAATTAAGTGTGGCTTCATCCAGCGGGCAGAGCGATGAGCTGACAGCGTCACGGCGACAAGGAATGTTTAGCAGATTTCACCTTTATGCAAAAGAGCAGTGCAGAATGCTGGGCTTACTGATATTACATGGAGAAAACCCCATGTGAGCATGGGGAGAACATGCAAACTCCACACAGAAAGGACCCTAATCGGGAGATAACCCATAGGAGCACAGTGCCAACAACGCCCATCCAGGAATCAAACCCAGGATCTTCTCACTGTGCCACCATACCCACCCAATGGTCCTGGTCCTTGGAAAATGCAATGCACTTTGCCATGATACCCACCCAATGGCCCTGGTCCTTGGAAAATGGAAGCTCGGACCACTGCATTGTTCGTATTTTGGATGGCAAGGTTTTTTATGGAATTTTTTTTCAAGAGATTATTTATTTTGCCAAGTAAACAAACTACTCTATTTAAAAAAAAAAAAAAGTAGACACGGCACCATCTATCAATATAATGTATATTAAATATGGAAAGGGTGAGAGATTTTGAGCCAACATGTTTTTGTTTCCTTATTGATTCAGTAAGGAATGGGAGATCAGATATTGCTAAATCCTGACATTCTGTTTGTTCAATGTCTTTCCATCTATGGCCCAATTGTTGCTCTGGTTGTAACCATTTCATTATAAATTGAAGGTGGCTCACCAAATAATAGTATCTGAAGTTTGGGGCTGCTAGGCCTCCACAGTCTTTGTTTTTATGTGGTGTTGCTAGTTTAATTCTCATTTTCTTGTATTTCCAATAGAATTTGTTGGTTATTGAGTCTATTAAACCAATGTACTGTTGGTTGGACTGGGGTCATTGAAAATATATAGTTTATTTTTGGTAGTATATTATTTTTCACTGCTGCTATCCTACCAATTAATGAGATAGTAAGTTGTTCCATCAAGTGAGGTCTTCCTCAATGGATTTGAGCAATGGAATAAAGTTAAGGGTAAACAAATCTGACAGATCGGTGGACATATTATTACCAAGGTATCTTATGTTGCCCGTTGTGCTGATTAAGGGAAGTTTCAGGTTACAGCATTCCTGTCTTCCCCAGTGGTAAGACTGTGGTTTTAGTCCAGTTTATTGAATTGTCTGAGATAGCTGAGAATTTAGATTGAACACTCCCAGTAGGGATGATATTGGGTTCCGTAAATATAACAAAATATTGTCTGCATACAAACTGATTTTGTGAACAGAGTTTCTGTTTGTATGTCAGCAATATTACTGTGTTGATGGATGGCCGCCAGGAGGGGTTCAATAAAGATGGCGAATAGTAAAGGGGATTCCATAAAGTAAAACGCATTTGATATATATTTTTAGAAAGAACAAGCTATTTCAGACATTCTCAATTTTAAGTTGGCAGCCACTACTCAAATTAAAAAGCGGTATAAGCTTCCGATTCATATTGCATTTTCTATAGTTTTTTTTTTACTTCTACCTGATTAGAGTCTTCGTCTTTCGGCTGCTCCCGTTAGGGGTCACCATAGCGAAATCATCTGCCTCCAATACCTTCTGTTCTGTGCATCTTCCTCCCTTACACCAACCGCCTGCATGTCCTCCCTCACCTCATTCATAAACCTTCTCTTTGGCCTTCCTCTTTTCCTCTTGTCTGGCAGCTCCATCCTCAGCATCCTTCTCCCAATGTAACTCTCATCTCTCCTACACATGTCCAAACCATCTCAATCTCGCCTCTCTCCCTTTTCCACCAAACTGTCCTAACTGAGCTGTCCCTCTAATGTCCTCATTCTTAATCCTGTCCATCCTTGTCACTCCCAATGAAAATCTCAACATCCTCAACTCTGCCACCTCCAGTTCAGCCACATGCCTTTTTGTTAGTGCCACTGCCTCTAAACCGTACAACATAGCTGGTCTCACTACCGTCCTGTAGACCTTCCCCTTCACTCTTACTGAAACCCTTCTGTCACAAATCACTCCGGACACTCTTCTCCATCCACTCCAGCCTGCCTGTACTCCCGTCTTCACCTCTCTCCTGCACTCTCCGCTGCTTTGGATGGCCGACCCCAAGTACTTGAACTCTGCTTGTCTTACTCCTGCTGATTTTCATTCCTCTTCTCTCTAATGCATGCCTCCACTTCTCCAGCCTCACCTCAACCTGCTCCCTACTCTTGCTACAGATCACAATGTCATCTTTGACGACTATAGTCCACGGAGACTCCTGCCTGATTTCATCTTTCATCTTTCATCTTCACCTGATAAGAGTAACATTAATAAACTAGATGTTGTTGGTGATTAAACTATTTCAAGTTTTTAAAATATCTTTTCCACCAACATAACACCATAGGGAGACATATACTTATATACATATATGTTATTGTGGAGGCCAGCTACCTGGCCTGCTGATGAGGAGCGGACTACGTAAGAGCTGGTGGTGCTGCCTCAGTGTTACCGTAAGGAGGTGTTACAACTGGCTCATGAATCACTGTTTAGTGGTCACCTAGGCACGTGGAAGACCCTGAATAAGATCACCAGGCATTTCTATAGGCCCAGCATCCGGAAGGAAGTCCAAAGTTTCTGCCGCTCTTGTCATGTTTGCCAGGTGGTGGGGAAACCTGGCAAGGCTCCACCCGTAGCACCACTGCAGTCCTTCCCTACGGAAGAGGAACCTTTTGCACACAGAGAGGGAATCAATATAGATGTAGCAACGACGTATCCAGACCCCATCCCATTTCGTAGTATTAATGCAAAGAAAATTGTCCAGCAACTGGTTAATTTATTTTCTTGGGCGAGTTGCCATGTTTTATTCAGTCAGACAGGGGTTCGAACTTTACATCAAAACTGTATCAGCAGGTTCTAGCGGAGTTGAACGTGGCACCTAACTCTGCTTATCTAACTGTTTAACTAAAGAACAATGGAGCACCGTGGACTAACCGGTATTTGGATCGTAATGACAACGTTGGGTAGTGATGGCAAAATGATGCTTTCTGAATCTTTGAACCTTTTTGAACCATTTGATTAAATAGTGTTTTGGTACTTGAAGCTTAATTGACAGCACTGGGAGACATCTACTGGTAAAATAGATGTAGTGCAACAAACCTGTAGTGTGGTGAGTAAGGGTTTTCCCTCCTACACAGTAGATCCGGGTTCGATTCCCCTGGTGTCACCTACTCATACTTGTTCATTGGCATGTGTTTTAAACTTGAAAATTAAGTCTTGAGAGTGAATATTTATTTTGACAGCAAATGCAAGTACAGAAGAATAAAATGGCTAAGGGTTTAGGCAAATACTGAAAGTGCTTCGGGACAGACTGTCATTCGGGCAATTGGGTAGAGGACATTCAGTGATTTGGGGATGTGTTGTGAAATAATTATTTTATAGCCCCATTAGCCTGGCACAAATTTCAAAGCTGTCAAAACCGGTATGTGGTGAATCAAAGCAGTCATGTTATTCACTGAGGGAACAAAGCTTGCTTCAAACATCATCATTCACATGACATCATCGTGTAACATCATTTTGTAACAAAGCAGGCTCCGAAGCAATAGTTCAGTTGGAATTACTTTCACACATCAGAGCTTCGGTGTCAGATGTAACATCTCTAATGTCGGGCAGTCACGTCCTCTGTTCCACAATATATGTACGGGCAGCTGCAGAATCGGGTGGCCCTATACGCTCACTACAGAAGTTGCGTATGGCTCCGCATCCCCCTTGTGTCAAATCAGGTGTCAGTGTTTACAACTTTGATGAGAGGATGAAGCAGAACTATCCTTCTGGACACAAAAACAGAGGAAAAAAATACCCTTAGAGTGAATTGCGGGAATAGCAATCAAATTAACTGTGTCACACGTGAACATGCGCTCATATGTGTGTGCAGCTGTGCACAAAATGAAACTGGTACTTTCCAGCAGAAACCTCTGTATTGTATTTTATTGTATTGTATTTGTATTGTACTAACACAGACCCAGTACAGCTGGCTTCAGCAAGTACTAACAGACGTGTGCAGCCAGCATCAGATACTCCGACCCTAATAGAACAGTTGCTGCTCCACCAAATGACCCAGCTGAAGGCCCCAAGTCTTTCGCAAACATGTGACTAAGTCCCTCTTATCCAAGTCACGAGTAAGTCTCAAGTCATTTGGTCCAAGACTCAAATTAGTCCAAGTAATTTTTCCTTGGCCAAGTCAAGTCATGTTAAGTCACAGGTTACGTCAAGTCAAGTCAAGTGATTCCTTAGTTAAGGCATGTCAAGTCCCAAGTCAAGTTTTTTTTCCCCCCAAAGATACTGCAGTATTACCTGCAGTATCCACTCTTTACCGCTCTTTATAAAGAGAAAGATAAGGTATTACAGTAGTATCTGTCTAATAATGATATTATTGGCCTATCTATCTAACCTGTTCAAAAAGTATGACAACAAATTTAATTTGTATTATAATTATTGATATTCAGTAAAATAAATGTAATCAAACAAAAACAAACAGCTTTATAAAAGCTTATATATGTCTTTATTTCTTGTCAATCAAAAAATATTCCCTATCATTTTTAAACAGTGAAATGCTGACAGCCATACTAAACATCAAACTTTGTTACGTTGCGCCCCCGTCCCTCTCTCTGCCTGGTTAAAGAATATCTCGAAAAATTATGAACAGATTTGCACAAATTGATTTGATTGAATGAAAATGATTGACCATGATGATCTGATCTGATCATACTGTGTGTGTGTAACCAGTGGGAGGGTAACAAGTGCTTCTCGTTGAAAATATCCTATCCTGAGTGTGGGGATGGGGGTATTACCTGTTGCTCGTTCGACCAACCAAGGAGCAACAGGTTTGCAGCCACTCTGATTCTGGGCCCCAATTACCTAGACCCAGGACAGGTGTGGCTGCTCAAACCACACCATCCCCACACCACATACCCCCAACCCCAAACTTAGGCCAGGGAGAATCTCTGGCCGAAGCCTACGCCCCCCCCACCAAGCAGAGAACAAAAAAGGAAAAAGAATGCCTGGAAATACAGACTCTGACAAAGCATTACTATACCTAAAAAGAATAGATTCTGACACAGGGTTCCTATACCTTAAATAAATAAAACACTGGACTCTGAAACAGGGTTCCCATACTTTAGACCACGGGTGTCCAAACCTTTTTTTAAAGAGGGCCAGATTTGACAATGTGAAGATGCCCCGGGGGCCAATGGTCCCTGCTGACATTTTTTCAACAATAAAAGTTACAAATGCACTGTTCTATAACAATTTTATTTTCATTGTCACAATTATAATTTTTTAAAATGGCAATGTAACCAAATGTAAGTGAATCAGGCGTGAACAAATCTAAATACCAATACTGCCTCTCTTTCACATCTGGAGTCAGATAACACAGAACAAACTTTATGGAATACCTTACACTTCCATGAAGTTGATAAAAATCTTAACCTCATGTTCATTTTAAACATGACTTATTATGAGTAATGCAAAGTCTGTTAACATTTAAGTTTAAAACATATGACTCTTGCTCTTGTCTTTCACAAGATCATTCAAAAAGTAATATTTTGTGTCACATCTACAGGTACATAACATCAGCAGTTATAGGCAAACCTTATTCAAAAGTTTCATATGATAAGTGTCATAAGTCCAAGTGCATATATTTATAACTGCACTTTTGGCTTTTTACTGTTAATAGTGACAGATGTTACCATTCAAAATACTCAGAATTTCAGATTGACCAAGAAACAGGTAACTTACTGACACTAATCAGAAGGGTGAAAGTGAGATCTGGATTTTAGTAGACAGGCCAGGTCTGATTTGAGGGCAATGGTTGAGATGCGTAAAATGTCACGTAGGTGGAAGTCACTTAGTCTTGACCTCAAGCAGTTCTTGTTCAAGTTCATGACAGAGAATGTCTGCGCACACAAATATGTAGGGAGAGTAGGGCTCACCAGCTAAACATAGCAAACTTCACCTCACCAGAATGAACCCAAGCTTCTGTCTAATGCAAGAAACTCACCGGCGGCGAAGTGTTCAATCTTATATCTAAATTCTCAGCTATCTCAGACTATTCAATAAATTGGACTAAAACCACGGTCTTACCACTCAGTCGGGAGGACTTGAATGTTGTAAACCAGAAACTTCCATTAACCATCACAATGGGCAACATTAGATACCTTGGTATTGATATCTCCACCAAGCTGTCAGATTTGTTTACCCTTAATTTTACTCCATTGCTCAAATCCATTGAAGAAGACCTCATTTGATGGAACAACCTACCCATCTCACTAATTGGTAGGATAGCAGCAGTGAAAATTAATATACTACCAAAAATGAACTATATATTTTCAATGACACCAGTCCAACCAACAACATTGGTTTAAGACTATAGACTCAATAATCAATACATTTTATTGGAAATACAACAAACCAAGAACTAAACTAACAACACTACAGAAAAACAAAGACTGTGGAGACTTAGCATCCCCAAACTTCAGATACTCCTATCTAGCAAACTATCTTTAATTCATAATTACATGGTTAAAACCAGAGCAACAACTGGGCCAAGGATGGCGAGACATTGAACAAACAGAATGTCAGGAGTTATCTATATCTGATCTCCTATTCCTTACTGAATCTCTACGACACACTGGCCCAGCAGAGGAGCACCTTCAGCAGAAGACTCCTCTTATCCAGATGCACCACAGAGCGCCACAGGAAATCATTCCTGCCTGTGGGCATCAATCTCTACAACGCCTCCCTCAGAGAGTCAAAACACGGACTTCCACTTCTGCACCTTCTTCTTTTTGCACATTTTAACTGTACATTTTACACTTTACCATGTGTATATAGATATGTTTATATATATATTTATATATAAATATGTTTCTTAATAATTATTATATGTTGTATGTAAATATGTTGTATGTAAATATGTTGTATGTAGATTTGGAGTTGTAACAAAAGTAATTTCCCCCTGGGATTATTAAAGTATTTCTGATTCTGATTCTGATTCTGATTCTGACTCTGAATCAATCAGGAAACATAATTGCTTTAACAACCCATTCGTCGCAACGACTCTGTGAGCCTGGTGGAGATTCCTCAAACTCAGTGGTCACACTCTATCTCCAAACCAATTCACCTGGATTTTATGGTTAGAAACAGACCAATTCAGGTCTTGGAAAAGACATGGAATTACTCATCTGGAACACATTTTTGAAAACAATTTGCTTATATCCTTCCCAACCTTAACCCAAAGGTATAATATCGGTCGCCACGGCTTCCTTCAATTCCTTCAACTACAGCAGTCTCTAAAAGTTAAAATCAAATTAACGGACAACATCCTCCAACCACCTTCGATGATTGAACATCTGACTTATATCGGTAATTTAAAATATCGGCCATGGTATTGTAGTCTCCCAGACTGTATGTCTCCTCAGTGACCTCTCCTCAGTTGACCCTCCACTTAAACACAACCAACACATTTTGATTGCATTAACAACTGCCAAAAAAAAAGTATTACTCAATTGGAAAAAAAGATATTTTCAACACATTTCAATGGTTACATTTATTAATAGAATACATCTTAATGGAAAAACTATTGGCAATATCCAAAAACAAGTTTTATTCATTTAATGAAATACTGTATTGTCTACTTTTATCACTGACATAACTCCATCCATTAATACTTGAATCTTCCTAAGTCGGGGTAGTGTCGTGGTGTTTTTGGGCATGTGGGGGTCCTCCTGGTCTTGTCGGGGGTCAGCGGTTGGGTGTTTACTGCATCGTCTACTGACCTGCATCGTCTGACCTGTTGGCTCTGTAGACTTCTTTGGGACTGGGATGATGGTGGAGTATTTATAGTAGGCTTGTGCATGGAATGTCTCCAGTGAGGTGTTGAAAATGTCTTTGAACACTGGAGACAGCTGATCAGCACAGTGCTTCAGGGTGAATGGAGAGACAGAGTCTCGTCTGGCTGCTTTGCGGGGGTTCTGCCTCTTGAAAAGCCTGTTGACATCCCTCTCGAGGATCGAAAGAGTCGTTACTGTGGTGGGGGAGGAGTGGGGGGGGCTCTAAGGTGAGTAGTTGTAAAGTCCAGTCTCCTGCTGTGGTGGGGAGGTGGAGCTGGTAGACTGGGGCTGGTGGAAGGTGTAACAGGGGATGGTGTCAGGACTGTCACATTGTCTTTCAAAACGACAGAAGCAGGAGAAGTTGTTCAGGTCGTTGGCCTGGCGGCCAGTTGTTCATGGAGTGAGGTATTTTTGGTTTGAGGTTCATGATTTATCTGAACCCTTTCCAGACCGAAGCAGAGTCATTGGCTGGGAACTGGTGTTGGAGTCTCTTTAAGTACAGTGATTTAGCAACTGGCATTTCTTTGCTAAACCTGTACTTAGCCACATTTAACATATCTCTGTCCCCACTCCTAAATGTGTCTTCCTTCTCTGACCTTAGCTGTCTGAGTTTAGCTGTGAACCAGGGCTTGTCTGATGCACCCCTGCATTGATCTGGTCGTGCTTCGCCTATCTCGCCCAGTGCCAAAACTCATACTCAGTACATACACCACACAATAGGCCTAGGTCTTGCGGGATGGGTGGGGCGAGCTATGTCGGTGGGGATGTGGCGGGTGTTTCCAATCTTGCCCGTCACGCTCCTGCCCTGACATGCTTCTCGTCCCTCCCAAATTTTAATCCCATTCATATTAGCCTAGAACACATGCACTCGCACACCAATCCTACTCTGAACAACACTCCTTAAGACCAGGATCTGCGGGGCAGGAGGGGTGCGAGTGATTCGGGTTTGACTTGCTTGGAGGACTTGCACCCCTTCACCCTGCAATATTAACTACAATGCCAACAGGTAGCGGGTCGCTGGTGGGTCATGTGGGGGCGTGGTTGGCCCGGGGGGCGGCGGTTCTATGTTTATTTATCCCACCCTCAGTGATCCTCCCCCTCTTGGAGTAGTTATTAGTTGTTTATAGACCAAAATATGGGAAAATAGTTTATCAAAGAGGGGCATTGGTGGCAGCTCTGTATAAAATAAAAAATAAAAAAGCTGCACTCTTGTCATCCTATAGGCCATCCACAGAACAGAGTTATTGCAGCATTTCTTGATGATTTAAGAATTAATCAAAAGTTGGATTGCAGGTTGAGAACTTGAAGTCCACTTGCAGACTAACACTGTCCTAGATGCACTAGCATACAAATACTATGCTTATATGCCTAGCATGAAACACAGGTAAAAAAATAAAAAATAAAAAATCAAGACAAACCACAAACTGACCAATTATAGCAACATTTAACAGGGGATCATTCATACTTTTGTTGTGGAAAAAACTGCATCTAACAATTAAACTGAAGAAGAGAAGTTCGAGAGAGTCGAGGTCTGAAGATATAAGACTTTATTATCACTTACAAGAAGTGACAACAGAATCTGAGTTGGTTTGGCAAAGAACTGCCGAGCCGCTCATGGACTCCTCCTTTTAACCTCTTTCTGTTGGTCGAGAATGTAAATCTGTTTACTCAATTAGGATCCCTTCCTTCCTCCTATACGGTCAATAGTGCAAAGAAGCCATTTGTCTGCATTCTTTGACATCAGTTACAACAACAAACCTCCCGACACTAGTCCAGGCCACATTTTATGAGGGGATGTTTGCATTCACACTGCTTCCCATGTCACATGGCCCACAGTCAACAAAGCACTTATTCACGTCTTTGCTGACCCCTGTCTCACACACACTTACTTCATTCATATAGCATATGGGCAAGATAACGAATGTTCTTTCTTATTTAATGGTAGAATATAATGAACATATTTCATTTAAATGTACTAGGAAATTTCTCCCATACTTTCCACACCATGTTTTTTCTCATAACATGCAAGCAAGTATTTGCATCAGCCTCTGTTTTATTTTTTTTTCTGATTCAGTTTATAATTAGAGTGATCTTTAAACTAGGTCAATAATTTAGGTTCGTCAGAGAAGAGAATTTTCAGATACCTGCAACCTGGGTGGAGTCCTGCACTCAGACACAAACCGAACTTGTAGAAGAAAAAGGATTCTGCTTACCTTTGAATTTGGTCGCCATTTGTGTCTCTGCAGTGGTCCCCCACAGGTTCCAGAAGTCGGTATCGGTCATCGTTCTCTCCTGGCTGGCTTCCCAAATTGTCGTGACCAAGAAGGTCCAGACCTGGGCCAGGAAAAAGTCGACACTTTTATCGGTCCTCAAAAACTTTGAAGAAAAACACAGGAACCTGGCAGAGTCTGATGCGGAGAGGTTTATTTTGTATCTGAGAGTCAAGAACAGCAATAAACAGTGAGTAGGCTCCAGAGGCCGACTGACAAACTGCACTGTCGGACCTTCCTATATACACAAGATGTTTCCTCCTTCTGGCACCTGCCCTTCCCTTTTGGTGCAGGGAACTAGTCATAGTCTTGTGGGATGTATCCTTAGGAACTAATGACAGTCTTTGGGATGCACCTATTTTTCAGGGAATCCTTCGAGGACTCTGAAATTTAGGTGTCTTTGTCCGGTCCTGTTTTTGCAGAGTAATGAGTTTTCCTGACCTTTCCTTGACACCAGTGTTTTTGGGATATTTATATTTAAAAAAAACTTCTTTAAATACACTCAACTTGAACATTTATGGGCTTATGGGCTTACTACATGTAATCAGGGTTTTTTTTTGTTATGTAGTATTTAATTAGTGACACAGACTATAGTTACATGGACTTGTGGCTCAATGTATCATGTCAGCAGATCTTTGTCATGTGGGTTTATGTGAGGGTGGTTGTTGACCACTTATGGCTCACTTGAATATGTCAGCAAGTCTCTTGTCACGCTTATGGCTCACTTGAATATGTCAAAAAGTCTCTTGTCCTGTGGGTCATGTCAGGATGGTCATGCGGGTCATGTGGGGGTTGTCATGCGGGCCATGTGGTTTTTTATAATTAACCACAACACTTCCTGATTTCCTGCTGTTGCACCGCCCTGGGAGCTGAGGGAGGGACAGGGAAGGGACAGCACAGGAAGGGGAGACAGCGTCCTGCAGCACCACAGGATCTGGCTGGTAGACATCCACCATCACCCGGGCCGGTGGGAGTGAAACCGTGTGGGAAAGAAAAGGGGCGTCCATCGACACCCATAGCTGCGGTGAATCCTGCGTGGGTCCTGGAGACATTCTCCTCCAGAGCATCGGGATGGGCTGGGGACCCAGCAAATCAGGCATGGGTCCTGGGGTTGAACATGGGTCTAGTCCTCCGGCCAGCTCCCGGTTGGCCACGGTGGGCCAGCAGTCCATCGCGGCATGCTCCCAGGAGATCATGCTGGCGAGGACATGCTCCAACTGGCAGCGGAGGAAGCGACCTCAGCGAGGTGCTTCCGCATCTAGCGGACCGGCTCCAGGGCACCTTTCACTCGGCACCCTGTCCCTCCCTTGCCTCTATTCAGGCGCCACTTGTGGCAGTCTCCGCCTACTGGTAGGGGTTTAGGGAGTCTTTCTAGCCATGGGTTGCCAACATGGCGAGAGTTTTTATTATAAAACTGAACAAAAAGGATTGCTGGCCAAAAGGATAAATCATAAACAATAATGGATTGAGCGCAGGAAGAATGACGTTCCAGTCTCGCTCCTGGTCGGCTGATGAGCCTGTGCGCCAATCCCTCTCAGCAAGGCAGATTAACATTAACCAAGCTACCTTCCCCAGATCGGATCAATCTGCACCGCGCGGGTGCTGATTCAGCTGACTCAGGGCAGCTGGGCGGTCGCAGGGAAAGAAGCCATGCTGCCTTCTGCAGCCGCGGCTAAACCACACCCCTTGGTCTGCCACAACAAGTAATATATTCAAATGAACTTTCCGATTGTAGATTTTTAATAGAAAAACATATAATGAAGTAATAATTAAAAATAACATTTTTTAATAATGTTTATGAAATAACACGTATATATTATTATTGTTATGCAAAGTAATTACATTTGTTTTTGTTATTGTTCCAGATGCAGAAATATAGCCAAAAGTCTAGGACAATGAAGAAGCAATTGTCCAAAAATCCAGTCCTCGAGGTCAGTCACAATATAAAAAAAAAAGTACCAAAGAAAAATACTGAAAAAAAAACCACTAACGAGAAAACTTTCAATACATGTGTTGATTCGCCACATCTGTCAGTGTTAAGAGGGTGATTAACAGTTTGGAGACTCCAGAAATAGTGTACTGCTATGAGTTTAACAGCAGTTCTTAAGAACAAGATCCAGAATTTTTGCACATGGACACAAAATGAACTAGATGATGTTTTGATTAAAGTAAATAATCTTTATCAGGATATGAAAAAGCCTGGTAGAATAAATGATAATGTTCCAGGAAGAGATTATATTGCAATAACAGAATTGCCAACAAGATAAACTATGTTTAATACAACATTCCAAATAATGTATGCTGAGCTGTTTACTGGCTGCATTGATATAGATCAATATGACTCTGCGTTGCATAATATATCTATGCCAATTGATAGAGAAATTAGGAAATCCCTGTTAAATAATAATGATGCATGTTTATTAACTATTTCTGGTAACACGTGCAATTATCAAGCAGGGATCGTGGTATGCAATTGTTGATTCACATGCAAGGAACCAAATTGGGCTGTATGATTATGACTCACCAAGTACTTCTGTAACTTACTACAACAACATTGAATCTGTCTGTTGTAATTCCTGCAATAGTAATAATTCATTTTGCGAAAGTCAACGGATACTTGAAATCACCGGACTACAGACAGATGTTATTGACACACAATGACAACACAGAGTAAGTGAACACTGCAAACCATCCGGTAGCAAAAACATATATGAAAGATATGAATTCCACCCCACAGAATGGAAAGATAAACCTAATAGTTGCCAGTTGCCAGCAACTGTAACAAAGATGTGGGACAATATAAGAACTCACTCATTTACTGTCACTACTGGCCATACGAAAATGTTTTATACAATGATGAAATGCAGAATAAACATATCAAAACTAAAGATACTGAAATACAGGGTGTATCATGAAGAACCACAACAAACAAATGATAATTTGAGATTCTCACAAATTAACACAAATGTGCGAATACTTCAAATATTGCTGACAGCACTAAAGATGAAACGATTTTAAATTCAACTTATGTAATTATATCAATGAATCTGACAATACAAATGTACAACTCCTTCCTTTGACAATATATCAAAATAAACTTTGTTTAAAATGTAACATCTGTCATTCAAATTATAATTTTAGAATAGATAAAGCTATAGTAATTGTTACAGACATTAAAGGATTCCTTTTATCTGCAGTTTGTCAGTCAGTAGTTTTAAATAAAGAGGCAGACAGACGTTGTTTTTTACTTGTACAAGGGGTCGGATCAGATATGTGCCCAAGAGCAGCTCCCTGAAACGAGCAGTTTATTTTTGGGAGTCAGAAGTAATATATGGCCAGTTTGACCTCACAGATTCAAAAGTGCTCAAGATAAGGCAAACTTCAGTGGCAGGAGTCCAAGGTCGAACTACAAGCACCTAGAATGTGTGTGAGAGAATTAACCCTGTGTGCTAAAATAAAGATATGTGACTGAGGCTATATGAGGTTGTGTTCTTCATTATGTGTGTGCAGATATGTTTATGTGATTACATCAATTTAGATATAGTGTTACATTCCACCCTTTTAATCATATAAAATGTAAATGCTAAAACATAAAATGTAAAACATCAAAATAGAATGCTGAAAATGAAACACACACAAGGAACAAAATGTATACATAAAGCACATCACAACAGAAAACAAACCAACAACCAACCTCAAAACACAAAACCAAAACTAAAAAACAAAACCATAAGAAGACAAAAAGAAACCTCAAACCAAACCAACAACAATAGGTACATGTAAATGTATACTAAGAATAAAGCTGGAACAAATGCAATAAAATAAATGATCGTTACACAAGAAATAAACGGTATGCCTAAAAATCACACGTTGTATATGGTTATCAGAAAAAACCTAGCCCTTGACGTCCGGTAAAACCCAGTGGGAAACCCAGGAAGTCGATTTGACAAAGGGGTGAAGGAAAAAGATGCTCCATGCTTTTAGTGAAACTGTCTCGCAGAGGGACCACGGACCGCAGCCCACAGCCAGATCTCCATTTCCAGCTCAGCCAGGGGTGTGGGCATATCTAAGGAGGGAAGCAAAGAGGAAGGTTCAGGTTGTGCCAAAAATGCCATTTGCCGCGCTCCCACAGCCTTCATAATTAAAACCCAGAGTCAGCGAAACCACAAAACACCCGATGAGTATTAGTACTAGGACAATGCAAAGAAAGGTCAAGAAATTAGTGATGATGCTGCCCCATTGTCCTGTCAGACCATAAAACCAATCTATCTCCCACTGGCCGTGGCCAGCATTGTCCTTAAGTTCTTAAGTTTCTGAGGTGTCAGGGAATGAGTGGCGTCCCAAGACAGTACCCATTGTATAAAATAATAATTATTAACAGATGGTGCCAGTGGTCTCAAGAGAGAAAGACAGAGCCCATTGTCAGCGGTCCTAAACGAAGAAAAAGAGAATTAAGTTGAAATAGAGAATAGAGACGAGAGAAATAAAAGATGAAGTTAAAAGTAAAAGATAAAGGCTTAAAAGATGTGGAGAAAGTAGAAGTAAAAAGTAATTGTAGAATGGCAGAACTAGTAGGTTATTTAAAAAAACATGCAAGATAAATGGAGACAGGGCCTGTATCTCCTTAAAAAGTAAGACGTGTACATTAAATGCTGCGTGAAAGTTGACTGAATGAAAATATAATATAATCAAATCTAGCTAGGAAAAACAAAGAGGAAATAACCCTGGCCAGGGGAATTGACTCAAAATAAAATTACTTGAATGAAGATGAAAAAGATGAAAAGTGAAAAAGAGATAAAAGTTAAAAGTCTAAAGTAAGATGAAAAAGGATGAAAAGTGAAAAAGAGATAAACGTTAAAAGTCTAAAGTAAGATAAAAAGTGAAAAAGAGATAAAAGTTAAAAGCCTAAAGTAAGATGAAAAAGTTGAAAAGTGAAGCAAAAAGAGTTACAAGTTAAAGGCTTAAAGGATGAAAAATAAAGTTTGAGAAAAATGGGGAAAAGCAGGAATAAACCAGCGCGAAAGAATGAGTGCATATTGAACATGCATGCTGAAAGAATCTGATTAAAAGGATAATTTGTGAAAAGTCTGGCCAAAGTGAAAATCTTGATGAAATTAGAAAAGTATACATGAGTTGACGTTAAAGTATAAAGTTAAGCGCTGCTGAAGTTTTTGGAGAATCAGATGTGATGTCTTTTTCCTTTTGGTGTGTGAGTGTGCCTGTGTGTGTGTGAGAGTGTGCCGCGGCTAAAGAGGTGTGAAGAGATTTGTGTATTGTTCGTGTATATGTTTAAATGATATATAGAAAACATGGGTTATTAAATAGGTATACATATGTGGTGAGCAGTTAAATAATACATAAAAGAAACATTTCTTGCCCCGTTACTGATAAATATATATGAGCCTGTTTATGGACTTTGTAAAGCTGATAATAAAGATTATGAGCCTTTCTTTAAGGACGTTTTTATAAATATATATGAGCCTTTTTCGTTAAGGACGTTTGATAAATATATATGAGCCTTTTTCTTTCAAGGACGTTTTATACAGTTGATAAAGGATATGAACCTTCACAGGACTTTATATAATTGATAACAAAATGAGCCTTCTTGAGAGAAGGACTAGAATCACCAGAAACAGTCTGCCTACACATGCATGTACACATTCCGAAAAGAAAAGAAAATCTCCTGCTCTGAATTATGGGTAGGATTTGTGTATTGTTTGGTTGGTGTGTGAGTTTTTTGTCTTTGTGCTTGGAGTGTGTGTGACAGTGCTTGTTGTGAGTCCTGTTGGTTAAAGGAGCAGATAGTCTTGGTGAAATAGAAGGAAAAGCTGAGTTTTTGATGCAAGGGAAGAGGTTTTGTGTTTGGTCTGCTGAGTGAAAGGAATCATCTTTGATTTATGACTGTGCGTAACTGCATTAGGCTGGGCTGTTCCAACGGGGAGCTAAAACAGGATGTTCGCTCGCTGACGACTAGTGCAAACTGGAAGGTGTGACTAAATTTAAGAGGTGGAGCAAGGGGTGGTGCTTCATACAGAGTGGAACTTAGTCGACTCCCCCTGACAAGAGGGGTGGAGAAGAAGTATGATAGAAGAAAATAAATAAATAAATGAATATTTAAATAAAATAAAATAAAATAAATAGAAATAAAATAAAATTAAATACAAATAATGAATTACAGGTGATATTAGATTGACTAATATACTCTTTAGATTTAAATGCGTCGAATGAATAAAAGTAAACATTGCTTTATTTCAAATGCGCGAGAAATAAAAAAGCTGTATGTATGTCTCATTGAATTGTATTATAGTATGTAGAATTTAGAGTGGTCTTAAGGCACTAAACTCTTGTGTTGGTCTTTTTGTTTTTTCTGTCTTCTTTCTTCCTCTCTTTTACTTTGCTGAGTGAGAGCTGGGGGAAAGACAGAGAAGATGGAATGTGTCTGATTTGTATCATCCAAGGGGCAGATGACAAGACATCTGGCAGTTCTTCACAGACACCGGGAGCTTGCGGAGGACAACGCATAGAAATTCTGAATCTTGTGAATCAAGCCAGTACGGTTTATCCACAAACTCTTTTCAATAGACACCTGCATTTACCTACATGTGCGTACATCTAGTTATAACCTACATGATTGCTTGTACTCACATATAGGATTACAGTAGTTCTTTTTCTTATATTGCGTTTGCAATATAAGAGTTAGTTAGTTAGTAGGAGACTTGGCAACGGACTGACTAATCAAGGCATTCGCCTAATTAATGGATCATTATTGATTTGATTGATCACATGCAGAAAAACTGATTTGTTTTAAATACGGTTGGGTGCTGTGATATTGGTTTCATTATCTGAGTATGGTTTATCATGATTGAGGCTGTTTTGAGAGTGAACATTGATGGACATTTTGATAATTGAAGATAAATGAGTATGATCAGATGTATCAGATCATGAACAAGTGAAGTTGCTTTCATAAGTGGGAAGCTATTGGTCTCCTTTGGGGTTGGTAAATTCAGCTGTTTTTGGTCGAGTGTGATTACACGGTGCTTTATAAATAATTTTTAAATAAATCAATTCGATTAACAATAAAATAAATGGATACAATAATTACAAAAGTAATCACTCCTATTGATGTAGTGCGAAAAAATAATCCTGTTATTAAAGATATTGCAAAAATATCAGGATAATGGAGCAGGCGGTGGCCTGACATTGAACAACCATGGCCAGTTGAAGGAACTCTTAACCCAAATGTGATTAAAACAATGCAGGTGCTTGTGTCCACATATGAAGTAAATCTAAAGAAAGGAAAAAGAGGAAAGAGAAGCACGGAGAAAAGACGAACAGAACTTGGCATTCTGCAGCTGTTGGTAAAGGAGGGACAAACATGGTTCGAAGCTGCACAAGAAAAAAGAGAACAAAGTAGACAAGAAGTAAAGAAAAATGAAAAGGAAGCAGAAAAATTGATAGAGAAGATTACTGCACCCTTCTCACATACAGCATCTGTAAAGAAGCCCCCACCTTATGAGAAGGAAATGAAGTTCACATGTTTATCCCCAGCTCCCATTGATGACAATGGAGGGCAACTATCTCTTCAAAGATGAGGATGAGCAAATAATAGAGATGGGCAAGGCTACAACAACCATAAAGATGTATCAGAGCTCCAACAGTACCAAGAGAAGGAATCGTTTGGGAAACAGGCAACAAGTCAGAAGCCTGGAAATAGGAGAATAGAGTGTGAGTGACTCAGACCGATGTGGGCTAAAGCGGAGAAAAAAGGAGCATGACCAGAAGGAACAGGACCAGGAGACTCTCAGAAAACTCAACCAAATACAGTTGGTGGATAAGAAGAATGAGGAGAAGAAGGCCAAAGAGAAGCTTAATAGATGAGCAGAACAGAAGGAATTGTAGGTAGATAATGCACTACGGCGCCCCCTAAGGGGAGAAGCCGAAAGAAGAGGATTCTTGGTGGTGGAATGAGGAAGTAAAGGAGCAGCTATGAAGATAAACACTGATGATTATCTTGATAAAGAGCATGACATTGAGAAAAGTGTGCCACGTATGACTTAAATGGTGGCTGAAGGATTTGAACAGAAACATATAGGAGAAATGATGGAAGAAGCTGCGTACGTCAAGGGTTACTCAAGGTATCAAAGCAGCAGAGCAAACAAGTAACAGGAGCAAACAAAGCAGGCAAGGTTCTTCTTGTCACCCATGAAGTGGATTTAGAAGATAAAATCACGCTCAGAGATGTGATCTCGATGCAAGAAGCTGCGTCAGCCATAGATAAACAATTATGGTTAGACCGAAGGGCCACACAAGAGCCTACTGGTCTGTGGAGAAAGGACTGACGGTAGCACCCCCGACCTACTAGGTCTGATGATTCAGGAAGCACATGGGTTAGCCCATGTTGCAAGGGGGGTGGTAAGAAGAAAAATCACGAAAGAGTATGGTTTTTGGGCACCGTACTTGCTTGAGCAAATTGATTATGTCATAGGCAGTTGTACAATCGGACTTAAAAACAATTTTCGGAGGGGTGTGAAGAGTCCACCCGGTCACATTCCAACTCCGACAGGTCCCATGCGTGAGTTGGTTGTGGATTTTGTTGACATGATAAGACCAGTAGGAGGTAAAAGATACATGTTAGTCGTCGTGAATAGATTTTCACGGGGGACTGAGGCATGTCCAACCAAGCGTAAAGATGCTCAGTCAGTTGCCAAGCCAAGTTCTTGTGTCGTGAGGTCATAAGCAGGTGGGGACTTCCAGATCGCATATCTTCAGATAATGGGAAAGAGTTTGTGCATAAAACAGTAAAATTAATTCAGCAAAAATTGGGTATTAAACGTCTAGGAGCTGTTTATCATCCGCAAAGCCAAGGTGTTTTTGAAAAATTGAATGGTGTGTTGAAAAATCGCATTGTTAAAATCTGTCAGCATACAGGGTTGAATTGGGTAGAGGTGTGTAGTGAGGAGCTAACACTAGTAGAGAAATATCCATTCTGAATATATGATTCCGTCATAGACTCAATACTATTTTTGACTGAGAAAATGCATGGACAAAGGGGGGAAAAGGAAAATGTTAATCATATATTGGATATATATATATATATATATATATATATATATATAATAATGTTAAATCGTAATGCAAAAGTGAAATTATTACACTGTATTTGATGTATGTGCAAGATACTGGCGGGTGAATTCTCTTTCGGGACCAGTATGAGGTTGGCTGTGTCCGGAGATCCTAACAGCCTAATGGACTTGAACACTCAAACATGGACATTCAAAAATGGAGGATGAAAATGGAGGATGGAACCTGAATGAGGTTATCATGATCACGAGTGTTGAGTGAAATATCATTGAAGATTGATGGTGTTAAAAAGCAACAGTTCAATACATACATATGTGTTATGCATATTTTTATAATATTGGATTTGTTTATTACAATGTAACCTGTATTATTGATGAAAAGTCTGTATTCTACAGTAGATATTTTTAGCAAGACATCTTATTTTGATTTAGTATTGTTTTCTTTGAAGTTTTCTTTAACAGGGTGAAATGGATATATTGGGACCTCAGGTGTTTTATTTTTTGCGGGGTTTTGAGGGACATTGATAATAGGCAGGGAAAGGTTCATTGGAAGGTCCGATGGGTCGACCAGCCTGACTTTGGACAAATTTTTTTATTTATTTCTGAGGTTCTGAAGGTATGCATTTACATGCAACATCCTGTACAGTTTTCTAAACCCTTCTTCTTTGCGGTTAATTGATTTGGAGTGCAATAGGTGGTTGCCTGGGGCAGAGGAACCGTGATAGAATTTTCCTGTCTTGATTGTTTGTTGAAAGAACTAAGAAAGGAAGCTGCCAGATGGGTTTTTCGCTCTCACACTCCACAAATGTATTGTATTGCTACGACTAAGCATGCTCAGAAGGGTATATTATAATCATTTTGTTTGTTAGTAAGTGATTGCTATTAAGCCAATTAATGTCGTAAGTTCATTGACTCTTCTCTCTGTCGAGACTTTGTGTAGTCTCGAAGGGGGGAAATATGAGGTGTCTGGGAATGAGTGGCGTCCCAAGACAGTACCCATTGTATAAAATAATAATTATTAACAGACGGTGCCAGGGGTCTCAAGAGAGAAAGATAAGAGCCCATTGTCAGGGGTCCCGGTGATAAGGGAGGTGAAAATGTGAATGGTGACCTATGTAGGGGAATCAGATGGTCAACGTTGTCTCTGGCTTAGCATAAAAGCACCTGCCTGAGTTTCATTCGCCAGAGAATCCATCCGGCTCGGTTCTCTCCTGGACGTCCATGACAAGTCCAGTCTGATGCTGTTCTTTTGTAATAAATCTATTATTTTACTCAAGTCAGCGTCAGCGGTCTCTCCTTCTTCATCAACACATCAAATTCATCAAGAAACTACATTTCCTTTCAGGATGATATTATTGGTGAATCAATCCAATCGACATTTTGTTTATTGTGCACCGCAGGATCGCAGGAACAGATTATGGATGCAAATCTAGGTTCTAGGCTTTGTATTGACTGTCTTGACTGTATTGACTTGTCTATGTTGACTCCTATCGCGTAAACATAGACAAGAGGGGCGTCATAAAAACGACTTACCGAGCGCCTGCTGAAATGACAGGGAGAGGCAGGAGCGCTGGTAAGCAGTTTGAGGTGAGCTGCTTGGTCTGCTATAGCTGAACCTCGGGAATAGAATAGCCGTCCTCCACTATGGCCATGTTGTTGGCCGTTATCTGATACACAACGGAGGAGTTGTCCGGGAATTGCCTTACGGATTTATTTTTTATTTTTCCCCGATTGGGTGGACTGACAACACTAATGTTGGCCTAGGACGTTCAATTTGGATAAGCAAGTGCGCAGTGCTGTCCAATAACCTGGCGGGCGTTTACAGATTGTGTTATTTTTCAGTTGACATGGGTGCAGTGTATCATGCAGTCCCAGACATATGGCGATGTGGCCATGTGTACTTCATTGGTTGTGGTGTCATAGGTTTGAGGACCCCATTATCTTTTAGCGGTTGAGTATGATGCCACAGTATCGGGAGTGCTATTAATAATGTTGTGATTAGTATGAATGCTCGGGTCTCTCTGACTCCACAGAGTCATTTAAATGGGTTAAATGGGTGCCATGTGCTTTGCCGGCTCACGGTTTCTGCTGGGTGTAATCACTGGGTGTGATTACTTAGCTTTTGGCAGTGGCATTGGCTTCCTCGGTGGACGCAGCGCTGACGGCATTGGTGTTTTGTTTTTTGTCCACAGGTTGGCAGGGATGTTGGTGAGTGGGCGAGACAGTTCTGGTGGTTCAGTTGGGTTCAATTGGTTCCGTTGGTTCCGTTGGGGTCAGTTGGGTTCAGTCTTTGCTAAATGTGTGTACACTTGGAGTCGGTGCAACTCAGTGTTTTAATTATAATCTTGCTGTGTGGTGGCTAAGCTGTGGATGGAGGAGTAAACACACATTCCACAACTCCCAAAGTCTTACTACATCCCAGACAGTCAACACTAATACAGATTTTCAAAATTACTCTGCTCACCTTAGTTCATACGGGCCCTGTTGACTGGCCAAGTCGTGGGTCAGACAATGATCCTCGGTTTAGACCATACAACAAACCTTCATACTCTCACAGATTCTGTTTACACACAAAACACAACGATGAATCACACAACACTTAACACAGACATACTAGCACACAGAAAAATAGAACACCGCAATTCTCGAAACCACCGCCACTAAGTGGCCCTACATGTGCTATTAGTGTCCACCATTAAATAGCGCTTGGATCAAGTTACTGGAGGAGCTCATATGTACTTACGCCAATCCTCTCAGTCATGAAGACCCATTATTAGGTGGAGAGCCGGCAGGGCATGTATAACTTCGGATCAGAAGATTGCAGGAGAATCACAGAATCACAGAATCTTAAAATCAATTCTATATTCATCAGGGAGCCAATGTAGAGATATAAGAACAGGTGTGTTGTGTTCAAACTTTTTTATCCAGTGAGAATGGGGGCTGCCTCATTTTGGATTTACTGTAGCCACTGCACAGCTGATTTCGGGAGGCTGGTGAATAGACCATTACAGTAGTCCAATCTACTCGTTATGAATGCATGGATTTATTTTTTAGAGTCTGCTAATTGCACTGGGGATTTCTCTCGAACAGATTTTTGTTAACTTTGCTCTCTTCCCCCTTGATTTATTTAATGTAGAGCTTTGCTACAGTCTAAATAGAGAGCGCCAGATTCTATTTCACACATCTTTCACCGATCTTTATTGTAATTCTAGCCAAAACATGACCGTCATCATATTTCCAGGTTTTTCCTAAACCTTGGTTAAAACATGAGAGTTAACACTTAAAATCTTTTACTTCCAACATAAATCTACCAGGGTGCTCTGCTTTTGACAGGAAGCCTCTTAAATTTCAAATGTTTTTTAGATGGTAGAAGGCTGATTTTGGGATGTGATTGATATGGCTCTTAAAATTTAGATCGTCGTCTATGATTACACCCAGATTTCTGGCTTCATTCATGCTCTCCAGAGACAGAGAACTGAGATGAGCTGCAATTTTCTGTCTCTGAGCCTTTGTACCAAAGATGATTAGTGTAGTGTAGTTTTTTTCAGTCATTATTTTCTAATATAGCTACAGCCAATGATGGTACATGTTTTAGCAGACAAAGGATGTTTAATGGGTGTTTCGGTGGCGGATATTAGTGAGCGCGAGGCTCCCAAATCGACGAGAAAGGTTAATTTGTGACTTCTAATATGTGAATCAAAGGTTGGGAACTCGACAACGGCATTCTAATACATGGACGTGTGTATTTCGTCATTACTTTTATCATCAGGTGTAATTAAGTGTGTGTGGGTGCGATTCACAATATTCACATTTCTGTGTGTATGTGTACACGTCACCTGATCAGGGTATGCAGAGCCATGGATTGGGTTGTTCCTTGGGGTCCCCTCCTCCCGGCGTCAACTCTGATATTGTCCTGCTTCTCTTGTTTAGAAGCAGTTGCCCTGTGGTCGTCTCTGTGGCAGCATGGAACAGTCGCGGGCCCAGTGTCCTTCCTGGCCGCAGCGATAGCAGGTGTTGTGGCCTGGGTTGGGACCTCCTCGACCTCGACGATTGGGATGGCTTCCATGGAATCCCCCGCCTCGTTGGGTCTGGCCAGAGGGGCTTTGATGAGGCCGTGATTGACCTTGCTGACCTTGAGTGATGGCCAGAGCGAGCATGTTCATCTGTGTTTGGGTCTTGCGTTGTTCCCTTTGATCTTGTCTGCGGCTTTTGTCCTTTTGGTGTGTCTCGTAGGCGTGTTCAGCGTGGAGGATGGTGTCGGCGAAGGTCGCCGTCTTCCAGGTGAAAAACAAGCGTTCAACATGTCACCGAGTGGGAACACCAGTCCATTGATGAATGTGGACTGTAGATAAGACTTATATGGTGTCAGGGGAGGTGCCCCCATGATTTCAGGTTTCACCAGTCCACTGTGGTTGTGGAAAACACCTTCCAGGTGTTCAGTGTAGGTTTGTGGTGTCTCGTCTGGATTATTCTTTTTTTTTTTTTTCCTCAAGTTCATTCTTTTCTTGCCGTCTTTAGGCAGGTTGGATGGAGGTGGAGGTAGCCGTATCTGTGGGGTGGTGGCTCCTGGCGGGGCATCGTTGTCGTCGCTGTCAAGGTCTTCTCGGTGACCTCTCCTCAGTCGACACACCACTGAAACACCACCAACCCATTTTAATCGCCCCAACAATGGCCAAGAAAACAATATTACTCAATTGGAAAAAGAGGGATAATCTCACCACATCCCAATGGTTGCAGTTATTAATAGATTACATCTCAATGGAAAAACTATTGGCAATATCCCAAAACAATGTTGATTCATTTAATATAATATGGGCTACTTTTATCACTGACATAACTCCATCATTTAAAACTTGAGTCTTTCTAAGTCACTGCAATGTCGTTGTGCTTTGGGGCATGTGGGGGTCCTCCTGGTCTGCCGGGGCTCTGCGGTTGGGTGGATGCCTGGGGACATCCATGGTGCGTGGGGGATCCTGGGGCCCCACGGGGGAGTTGGGTAATCTGGGTGGTGGCACCCGCTCCTTTACCTGAGTTGAGCTGGGCTGTCTCCGGGGGTGGGGGGGGGGGGCTGTTCCCAGAGAGTACCTGCAGCTGGCGTCTGTGTGTAGGTTCCGGGCGTGGTTGTGGGTTCTGGGCTCGGGTTGGGGGCGGGGGGTGTGGATCGCTGGTTCGGGTCTCGGGCCCCATGGTCGGCAGGTCGGTGCACCGCTGGGGTTGCCCGGCCTGCGGGCGGGGTGGCTGGGCCTGTGGGTCCTTCTGCGTCCCGTGGGGGGGGTTGGCCCGTCGTGCCGGGGCTGGTTAGGCGTTCCGTCTGGTCCTGTCAACTTGAGTCCTGAACCTGGCTGGCAGGGCTCACTTTGTGGCCTCCTTCGGGGGGGCCGTATCCTGTCATAACACCCGGCTGCCGAGATACCTGCCCTTTGATGCTCTCGGTGCGCGGGGCGCTCGTCGCTGGGTGGTTGGGCTGTGGGTGGGGGTGCCGTCTGCCGCCCTCTGTTCTGTAGTCTGCATGCTCGACGGCTGGGGGCTGACCAGGGGCCCGATGGGGGCGCGGAGCTGCCCGACATAGTGGATGCACATGGCGGACGCTCTGCGCCCTTGGCTGATCGCTGTAGGTTGGCTGCCACCAGGTAGGGGAGGTGGGCGCACTGGGGCGCGGTTGGAGCCCGGGGGAGGGGGTCTGTGTGGTTGCTCCTGGGCCTGCTGAGCCCCTGGATCGATCCGGTTCGCGACAAGCCCACCTCTTCCAGTGCCAAAACTCATACCAGCGCATACACTGCACAATAGACCGAGGGCTTGCGGGATGGGCGGGGTGCAGGCTATGTGGGTGGGGATGCAGTGGGCAGCTGCCATCTTGCCTGTCACGCTCCTGCCCAAGCGTGCTTCTCGTCCGTCCCAAAATTTTAATCCCACTCACATTAGCTTAGAACATACACTGGCACACCAATCCTACGCCAAACAACACTCCATCGGACCAGGGTCTACGGGACAGGAAGGGTGCGGTGATTCGGGTTCGAATTGCCTGAAGGACTCGCACCCCCAACCCTGTAATTTTAACTGCAATTACCAACAGCACACATTGAGCTCTGTGTTTTTGTTTCCGGGGTGGCCAGTCACTGGCGGGTTGGTGTGGCGGCGTGGTTGGCCGGGGGGCGGTCGGGTGGGCTCCCGGCCTGGCAGGAGTCCTGACGGCTTGCTCCTGGTGGCTTGGGATGTGCTGCAACCTGGTGGGGCTGTGGAGGCTGCCTTCCGGGGCCCCTGGGGGGACTGCTTTCTGTTGTGGGTGTGGGTTGGGGTGTGGGGGGCGGCGGTTGGCCTTTTGCTTCTGCGGCGCGGCTTCTTTGTGGCACCCCGGGTGCTGGGGGTGGCGGAGGGCCTGTATACCTGCCGGCCTGCCGGCATTGCCGGGGGGGGTTTAACATCGAGGTGCCCTGCGCTGGGCACACGCTGCTACATGTACCAGACGCCCGCGCCGGGCGGGGCGTGGGTGGGCGTGGGGGTCCTGCCAGCTCAACCATGGGGTGGGCAGCTTGGGCGGGGTGTTGGTCTGTCGCCGTGGGTTTGTGATCCGGGACCGCGGTCCGTGCCTTGCGCCCATGGCTCAGGTTCTGTGCCATCGGCTGCGTCTTGTGCCTGCATCCGGAGGTCGGTTGTATGTGTGTGCCCCTGGGGTGCGGGGTCTTGTCATGCTCCCTAGGACTGGGTCATGCTCCTCAGGGCTGGGTTTTGGGGTTGCTCCACGGCCCCCTGGGGGCCTGGGGCTCTTCTGTGGCTGTAGGGCAGGGTACCCAGGGATTTTCTGCAGCCGAGGGGTGTCCACGGGGCTGTGGAGTTCGGGGGGACTTCGGGGCCCCTTCCGCTGCTTGGAGGCGCCGCGACATTCAACCTTCTACACCAGAACCAATGGGGATAAGTCATGTACAATCACTGGTGGACATCACACACACACACACACACACACACACACACACACACACCCACACACACACACGCAAACACACACACACACACACACACCTGCTTCAAGTGAACCCCAGCACACTCCTGGTTGCATTCCTCTCCTTTCCTCCCTCAATTGCTGCCATAATTATGACAGGAAGAGGCCAAGTGACCAGTTGTAGTTCCAGTTTTCCTGGACCTATTTCACTGTTTTTCAATACAAACAGTAGTTGAAATTCGTCCAGTTTGTTTCCCAGTGTACGCACGTTAGAGAGAAATATTCCAGGTAACGGTGTGCGATATCCACGTCGGCGCACAAGTGCACCGGCGCGTCTCACTCTCCTCCGGCGTTTCACTACGTGCACAAAGGTGAGCGCACCTTTGACCGGAGTGTTTCCACAGATGCGCCGATGAAAGTGGGAAATAAATCCACAGGGGTTGTAGCCCTGATGTTCATGAGCTCCCGGAATTGTCACAAAAAACTAATTTAACAAACAAAAGGAGACATAACGCGCACCGAAGCACCGAGGCAACCATATGAGGCGCCAAAGAAGTACATTGATAAGCATCATACGGTGGTGGTGCTGATGGTTTCAGCATTCCCTGTCCCTTTTCCTGGCACTGTCTCTTTCCCTGATCTTCATCTATCTATCCCTTTTCCTCTCCTTGCTTCTTATTATTTTTCTTTTCTCTATCATTAGCTTCCTCTATCCACTCTCCAAAGGCCCACCAATCGGTCTTGTACTTCGTCTTTTTCTTTTCTCTGTCTTGTAATCTAACTTTCAGCTACTGTAGCTGATTTAGACTAAATCTTCCTCCTGTGGGAATACCTAAGCTTTCCCATTCTACCAGATGTATCACTGTTTTTTCATCTTTTCCTTTCATATACCTAGAGGATATTTTTGATTCCCTAACTTGTTGATCCTTCTGTAGCGCTTTACTATTACTGGCACCCATTGTTAACAGTCCCAAACTGCACTCTATACATCAATTAGACCTGTGAGGGCGATTTCACAATTCCTTTAGCTTCCAAAGCAACTTTTAACAGTCCCAGACTGCACTTTTATGATTGCCTTTTAACCCGGGGATTTCAAATTCTTGTTCATGTACTTTATGGTCTCAATAGAACTGTGGAAACCAAATTCCATTTCACATACTTTAAAGTTACAAGTCTTGATTACATTTCACGTGCTTTATTACAGTCTTTATAGAACTCTAGATAAACATGGTCATCATCACTATATTTCCAGGTTTCTTCTTCTTCTCGGTTAAAAATTTGAGAATAAAACAATCAATGTCTTCACTTTAGGAAAAATCCGTCAGTATTTGGATCATAAAATTATGATCCTGAATATTGAGGTTGTGTTCTTCATTATGTGAAATTGACATAAAACTCCCAGAGGAGGAACTGTTGAAAATAGTGGGCATAATAACATCCACTACTTTGACAAACTAACATGTATGCACAAGTGTGGGGAAAGTCAGGAAAATGACGATGATGACCACAGCTACCAAAATTGTAATAGATTCCAACTCATGGAGAAAAAAACCTGTAAAATCAGTGGCACTTTAGAAGTCACCAATGACGCAATGCAACCTAGTCTGAATGTTACAGTAACTATTACAATGTCTGTCATGCACAGTTACCTGGTCAAATACAAAATGATCAACTTAATGACAAACATTTCCGCCATCCAGCAACAATTTATCACAGGTGGCTACTTCCGTGTCAGGTACACCAGGGCCTAATTTGTGCCGGATCCTACCGGAACATGTTCCGTGACCTTCCAGAATCGGACTAGCACCGATTTGATTGGATCTGGCACATCTGCACAAGCTGCAGAGCTGAGGCTCGAGCTGCGAGCTCCGCATTCCCCGTTTCTCCAAACAAAACAAACAGAAAGTGTGTTTTGAGATTATTATTTTTTACAGCTGTACGCAACTCAGAATTTTGTCAGTCGAATTGGATTGGCACGTGTCTCCCTCTCCGATGGTACAGATGATGCGCGTGCTAGCGATTGGGTGCCCGTGATCAGTGCGCCAGAACAGTGTGTTTTTATTATGTCTTCTTACGGAACAAAACATGTGGGTATGGAATTAAACCGTGCATAATGGGAACACTTTCTCTGTGACTCTCTCTCCAATCACCCCCTCTCCATAATCTTAATGAGTCTCTGAGTTATGCACTGTTCCTCAGTGCCCCGCCCCCACACTGTTTTTAGTTGTTTTATTCTGAGGATTCAAGATTCAAGATTTCAAGATTCAAGATTTTTATTCGTCACTTACATATACATACTTTCATACATATATGCAGTGAGATGTAATGCAACGCGCCCGGTGATAACACACAATATGTCCTAGGAAAAATTTCTAATAGCCCAACTAATTGACTCCTAAAACGCAATACAGTAAGTCGAATACTTATAGAATAAAATAAAAATATATAGAATAAAATAAAATACAATAAAAATAAAATGAAATAAAATAAAATAGATAGAGGGAATATGCTTATGTATATGGAATAGGCAATTATGTATATACAGATATGTGCATTAAAGTGGCATGTGAATAAAGTGAGGTAGTGTTTGGGATAATACAGCACAGTATACAACAGTACGGCGCAGCAATACGGTATCACGAACAACCCTGAACAGTGACACAGTATGCGATACAGTATGCTACATACGGAATGAGACAGAGGAATGAGGAATGAGACACTATGATCGGGACGGGGAACGCGTTCACGTCAGTGAAATATATTTATGACTATATATAATTCCTCATTGAAATGTTATCCCTGTGCATTTTACAAGCTTCTATCTGTTTTATCCTGTTATTGTAATGTACACTGACTGACATAAAAAAAAACAAAAAACTATCGCTCAACTTGAAGAATCTCAGTCTACTGACGGGTTTCCGACTGATGATTCAACTTGTCGAGCTACAGGGGGCAGCACTACTATTTTTTATTCACGTTTCCTAATTTAACAAACAAAAAAAGCCTTGAGTGTCCCGTGACGTTACATGTATGGCAGCTCCTTGCTTAATTTAGCCACACTAACAAACAAGGGGAGGGAGGGATGGGGAGGGGGGCGTAGCTTACAGTTTATAAAAAAAACCCCACACATTCTGAAACAGAACACTTACTGTCTGGTACTAAATACCACTACTTCTTACTAACTCAAAGTATGAAAGTCTCTACTTGGTACCAGAGTCTCCAGGAGAAATTAGAAGGACCAGTTCCGAGGTAGGTCTGAGGTAGGCTTGGGCCGATTTACAAATAAATTGTCTATCGGCGATTGACTCCGTCTATCGGCGATCGAATCAGTCGATCAGCGATCAACTCCATCGATGGGCGATCGACTCCATCAATCGCGATTGACATTGATGAGACTTTTTTTTATCCGGCAGGGGAAATTCGCAAATAGAAATGTTGTGAGTGCAGTTTACTGTGTTCGGAAACTGGAGCTGAAGAACTGGAGAGAGAGGGATGGAGAGTGGGGGCAGAGGCTCTCCCCCTCTCCGCCTGGAGCTGTCTCATTTCCCCTCTACGGTCCCGTTAAGAGACTTTGAGGGGCAGTGTTTTGGAAAAACAACATTTAACAAATTAAGAGAAAGATCATGAAACCAAGGAATTAACTCCAAGAAGACCTTTATTAAAACTTTAAACAAGTGATTTAGAAGCTGAGCAGTTCTGCAGAAAAGCTCAGGACCTCCAAGCTCTCATTCGCTCAGACTTAGACTCTTATTCCCTACCCTATAGATCCAGCTCCTACAAGCTGTCATAACATCCCATACATTTTTACCTTATTTGGGCACATGTTTATCTTTTGCCGCTGTGAAATGTATACATATGCTCTGCACATGGCTGTAGTTTATCTTTTGCCTCTGTGAAACGTACACACACGTCCCCTCTGTTTTAAGTTGATCGCAGAGCTTTTTTTTCCACACTTATTTCATTCATATAGCATATAAGTAAGATAATTATTATACTTTCTTTATATGTTAAGTGCATAACTATATTTCCTTTAAACATATAGTACATTTCTCCCATATACCCCCCCTTTGGGGCTTACTAAGCCTGGTGATCCGAGCATTGGTATCCTTCATGCAGTGAAGCCACTGTGGTCCGAACCAAGGGTGAAAGGTCGCCCCAGGAGGTAGTACCGGAGCTTCCTGCTGATGTACAGCACCCGTCTGCCAATGACCCCCCACCTGCTGAGACAACACTGCCCCCAGCCCTCTGTCCGACGCAAGCAGAAAGGGAGAGAAAAGTTGGCTTCCCACATAGAGCTGATTTCACCTTCTCAAACGCCTGCTGGCACACCTCAGTCCACTGGACCAAATCTGGTGCACCCTTGAGTTAAATCAGACAAAGGGCTGGTCAGTGCCGAAAAGTCAGAGAAAAACCTTCTGTAGTAACTTGCCAGGGCTAAGAACCGTTTCACCTCCTTCTTTGGTCTTAGGTCTTGGACCGTTCACAACTGCCACAGTTTTATCGATCTGGGGTCAGACCAGTCCCCTGCCCAAGTGGTACCCCAGATACCATACCTCCCTCTGTCCAACTGCTTCTTAGGGTTGGTGGTGAGCCCCGCCCACCTCAAGGAGTCAAGTATTGCATGCTGCATGTGCCGCACCCAGGTGTCACTGTGAATAATAATGCCATCTAAGTAGGCAGTGGCGTATGCTGCGTGCGGGTGCAGAACCCGGTCCATGAGTCTCTGAAAGATGGCTGGGGCACCGAACAACCCAAACGGAAGAGTCACAAATTGGTACAAGGTACAGATACCTGTAGAGTGGAGGTACCCCTGTGGAGTGGAGAAACCCGGTTTCTCCTTGGACTCTGGCAACAAGGGAATCTGCCAGTAGCCCTTAGTTAAATCCAGTGTCATAAAAAACGGAGCTGTGCCTAACTGGTCAAGCAGCTCGTCGACATGGGACATAGGATATGCATCGAACTTCCTCACCGCGTTCACCTTCCGATAGTCTACACAGAAGCAGACCGACCCATCTGGCTTACCTGCCAGCATGATGGGACAAGATCAGACGCTTGTAGAATCCTCTACCACCCCCATGTCCAGCATGGACTTCAATTCTGCCTCCACAACTTTGCGTTTATGTTTGGGCAGGCGATATGACCGAGAGCGTACTTTTACACCTGAGGTCGTCTCCACATGGTGGTGTATGAGGGACGTGTGGCCTGGCAGGGCTCTGGCATGGTGACAGATGGTTACTGGAAAGGTCCGGGGTGGAATTGGTAGCTTTTGGGACCTCCGGCCCCGACTCATTCCCCTCGATCACTGTAGTGGCCAGAGACGCTGACTCCTTCCACTGCTTCATGAGGTTCCGGTGGTAGATCTGTGTCGTCCCGCCCCTGTATGACCAACCTCATAATCGACCTCCCCAACCTGCCGTGTGACCACAAAGAGCCCTTGTCACTTGGCGAGAACATTTTGAGCTGGACGTAGGGTGCAACACTAACACCCTGTATTCCGGTGCAAATTGTCTGAGTTGGGCCCCTCCGTTGTGTAAGCGGCGCTTCGTTTCCTGGGCCTGGAGCGAATTCTCCCCTGACTGCTGTCCCAGCCCATGTAGCCTTGCTCTTAGGTCCGTAACGTACAGTATCTTGTTATTACTGGTGTTAAGACCCTCCTCCCAGTTTTCTTTAATTAGGTCCAGCAAGTTCCAGGATCTCCTGCCGAAAAGGAGCTCAAAGGGAGAGAATCCCGTGGAACCTCCTGCACCACAAACAACAGGAGGTCCAACCAGGTGTCCCAATTACGGCTATTGTCGTGAACGACCTTCAGAATCATGTTTTTCAGCTTTTTATTAAAGCACTCCACAAGACCGTTGGTCTTGGTTTGGTAATCGCTGTTCCGAATTGAGCAGACGCCCAATAACCCGGAAATTTTTCAAAGTGTATCCCACATAAAGAAAGTGCCCTTGTCAGTCAAGATTTCCTTTGGAATCCCAACTCGGGAGATGACCTGAAACAGTGACTGCGCCACACTTTGAGCTGAAATACTGCGCAAGGGCACCGCTTCGGGGTACCGGGTTGCATAATCCACTAGGACTAACACAAAACGATGCCCGCTAGCACTGCGGTCTAGCAGCCCGATGAGGTCCATAACGAGTCTTTCGAACGGCGCCTGGACTAGGGGAAGGGGCATCAACGGCGCAGTTGGTGTAGCCGGAGGATTGACTAGTGGGCACACGGAACAAGCGGTGCACCGTTTGCGCACATCTGCCCAAATTCCTGGCCAAGAGAAGCAGGCCATTATCCGCTGCAGAGTTTTATTGTGTCTGAGGTGCCCTGCCATTGGGTTATGGTGGGCCACCTGGAAAAGCATTTCCCGGCAGATTTTCGGCACCAACAAGTGGGTTATTTCTTCTCCTGACTGAGTGTCATGGCTCACTCGCTACATCCTATCCTTAATCAACGAAAAATACGGGTGAGCCCAGCATCTGGGTCCATCAACACACCATCGATTTTAACTACCCCCTCAAAGGTCCCATGAAGGGTATCGTCCCGCAACTGCTCCAGCAGAAAATCATCCATGGAAGAGACCACTGGGACCGGGGAAGGGGGAGGGGCCTACGGCCGGCCCTCTGGCCGGCCCTCTTTGGGTCGTTGGGCAAAGGGGGGGTCCTGGGGACTCCCACGAGGGTCCTGGGGGTGGGCTTCTTGAGGTCCTCCCATGGGGCACCGGGTTGGGCTGGGAAGCTGGCCAATCCCATGTGGGTCCTGGGGGCAGGCGCAGCAGTTCCCTGGAGCTCCTATCCCAGGGTGCCCGGACAGGCAGGGGACCCGGCCAATCCCTTGTGGGTCCTGCGAGCGGATGCAGGAGCCAACATCTTCTTCCATAGGCATGGTAAATATTGCCTGGAGTGCCCTACTACTGTTCGAGGCTGCTTTGGCAGCCTCATCTGCAGCATTGTTATCTTGTATAACATAATCATTCCCTTTCCTGTGTGCTTGACATTTGATTATTGCCACTTCTTTAGGCAGTAGCAATGCCGACATTAATTCCACAAACTGATTACAATGCATTATGGGGGACCCATCTGTTTCCTAAATACCCTTATTTTCCATACTGCTCCAAACAAATCACATACACCATGTGTATGCACAATGTGTATATATATTTATCGTTTTTCCTGTTCCTTCTCGACAGGCACCTGTAAGAGTTCCCCACTGTGCTGAACATGGCTGTTTACAATGGCATGGCTGTTTATTGTTTACAGAACTTTGAATAACAACAAATGTTTTTTCTGGGATCTGTCTCATGACTGCAAATCCTGCATGGTTTCCAAAATGATCTTTGTAGCTAGATCCATCCACAAACATATCTTCTTCTACCTCAACTATGGGTGTTGACAATAGATCTGGTAATCAAAGAATCTCTTCTGGGGTGACCATCCTGATTGCATACCCAACACTCCATAGGCCTTCTGCGCTGGCTAGGGGGGTCCCTGCTACTGAGCATATCTAGACTGTCCCTGTGGCCGTCTTTATTAACTCTGTCTGTACCCATTATTTGGATTCCCACTATTCTGTGTGTACACATTGACTATGGAATTAGTGGGTGACCCTGGGCCCTGTAGTTGCTGTACTGGTTGTGAACCTGGCTGAGTGAGCGAGGTCATTGGGTTAATCTCAACTGCAGCTGCCACGCCTTGTACTTTCTTTTTGTCCTTGTTAGCTCCTTCAGTTGAAGCTGTGTCAGCTTTCTCGGTATCTCCTTGTCTTGTTCTGCCAGTCTCTGATCACTCTGACGGTGCTTGTTCCCAGCATGAATAACATGATCATAATATTTCTTCTGGCTTTTAGATGCAGTCCCCCCACATCATCCAGCTTATTTCTGACTACCCTTGGCAATGTCTCTAGCATTGAGTTCCTGAAGAGTACAGATATTATCGGATCAGTTTCCGGGGCTTTTTCTAGCTCCATCTGCCATCTCTTGACCTGGCTTTGGATATAAGAGGCTGGGTTCTTTGCCTCTCCCAGCGGCTGTCCCTTTAATGCTTTCGGATCTACTCGGGTTGGATACTCCTTTCTCAATGCTCCCCACAGTTGTTGTCTGTATACAATATCAATAGCAGTGCCATACCAAAGCACTTCTTGCATAGCTTCTGCTAGACCTCCTTTTCTTAATACTCTACTCATGCTGGTCACCCCCAGTACTCTGGCCAACAGCGCTTTCAGCTCTTCCACCTCTATTATCTTTCCCATTGTCTGCTCTTCAAATATTTTGATCCACTTACTTGCTCCCTCATTAATGTTGGGTAAGGTCAATATCTTGGTCTGAGTCTTGGGTTCCCAATGGGATATATTGGCCTGTTTCTGCTTTTATTAATCTTGGAGATTGGGATTGGGCTATAGATGCGTGAAATATCCTGCATTTGGAGTGTTTCTTTATTCAAAGCTTTTTTATCTTTTCCTGCAACTGCTGGACTAATGAGCTCTTAGGTTGTGCTGAAGTTCCCTCACCTGGGTCTTGTCTCCCTTCAGTCCATGACAGTTTCTCTTTTACAGAAATTAAAGGGTCGCTTTAATCTGCAGATTGTCAATCGGTGGTCTTAAATAAAGAGCCAGACAGACGTTGGTTTTACTTGTACAAGGGGGTCGGATCAGAGATGTGCTAAGGAGCAGCTCTCTCGAATGGTTTATTTTGGGAAGTCAGAGACAATATATAGTCAGTTTGGTGTTACTGGTCATTGGTGAACTATGTGATGAATGTTGTTCTGGCTCTCTGCAGCTGTGTCAAGGTGAGGCCTGAACACTGATAGCTGCGTCTGGGACTCCCAAGGCTTGGGAATGGCTGTGGGAATTATGTGAATTATGGAAAATATGTAACTGGGGTTATATGGGTTGTGTTCATCATTATGTGTGTGCATATATGTTCATGTGATTACATAGATTTATATATATTGTGACATTAGTTTGTTACACCTCCTCATACTCTCAGTCTGCATATAGGTTTCTGGTCATTTAATCTTTGTACCACAGTCCAACGTTAGCTTTTCCTCTTGGCTATAATGTTCTTAATTTTCTATCTCCACTACTCCAAAGATATCTACCTTTCCTTTCACTATTGGGTATTGCCCTTGATTGTACGGGGGTGGTCTCTCCTTATTATCTACCGTCCCCTTTCCTTCCATCACCATTTCTCTGACCTTTTTCCATGCTCTTTCTCCATCTCTCACCTTCTTCCCTGAACATTTTTAATATTTCTAGTTCTCTTCCTTTCTTCTTTACCATTTCTCTTCCTTGTCTCCCAGTAAATAGTTTATCAGAACTTTTATCTTCTCACATAGCGTTACATTGTACGTTCCTTCCTTTGGCCATTTAGTGGCTAGCTTTGCTGTGCGTTTCGCCCACTTCTCTGATGTCTTTTGTATTTCTTCCTTATTCAACCGGAACCTCTTTCTGAGTATCTGTACTGGTGTATCCTTCATTTTTACTGCTTAACTATAGTATCAAACACCATTTTCTACATGGGAAATTTTTCATAAAATTTCAACATCAAGTTATATTTGCATTTTACACAAGATTATAATGACAAAATTATTTTTACAAATACTCCACCTATTCAGCTCTCCTTCCCTGATGGGGACAGAGCAGTTAATGTGGTTCCAACCCAACACTATTCAGCTCGCCCATCCAGTCCCTCCTCCATGACATTTTCAATATGAACTTATTTATTTATCTATTTTTTATTGTTTTTAATTTGCATGTATATAAGGGTATAAAGTATCTAACCGTATCTACCCCGCTCGAGATCAGCTACCAAAAGCGCTGAGTGACTCCAGATTTCTTATTCAAAAGGAGGACACTTGAAAATTTGGATATACGAGCCCATGTTTCTGATTGGCCAAATTGTAACCCCCTTTCTATATTGCCATGGTGACACCCGGGTTCTAGATGGGTAGAACTCAAAATGAGACCAGATCCGGACTTGATGACCTCAGAATTGGAACCCTTAATTGGAAGCCAATTGAACACACACACACACACACACACACACACACACACACACACACACACACACACACACACACACACACACACACACACACACACACACCTTCTGGAGGCTTCTTATGTTTTTTCCTCACCGTCTTTCTTCACCAGCCAAATACAGTTTATATTATTTTATACTCCACCTGTTCAGTCCTTAGCAAGCTTCTTTTTGCTAAGCGGTATCCGCCGAGTTCGGTTCTACCCAGGCAGACTCTCTAGAAGTGCACTTTCTTGAGGCTTATGGTGTCTTTGGCAGTGTCCTGCTAGTCTCATTCTCCTTACAGCAATCTTCTTGCTCACCCTTGGTATTCCCTCGTACAGAATTCTGTTGGTTACATGTGTACTCTTGCTGATGTTAAGCACTACACGCAGCATCCTGGTGTAGCACCCGTCCAGGGACTTCTCTACGGTTGGCTTCAGGGACCAGCATTCACTGCCATGGAGGAGAACGGACTCTACTGTCGCATAGAAGAAGCTGAGTTTGATTTGGCGGGGGAGGTTGGAGTTCCATACACTGGACATGCCGTTCAGGGCCCTCCATGCAGGTGCCTTCCTCACTTTCAGATCTTGCTCAGTTGAGTTGACCCATGAACCCAGGTACTTGAAGTCATTGACTTCTTTCAGCACAGTTCCTCCTGCTGTAGTCAGAGTTTGATGTTCTGGTGGAACGTTATAGGTGATGACCTCAGTTTTCTTGGCTTTTAGCCTCAGGCCAACTTTGGCGCACTCTAGTTCTACCCTTTTCAGTAGTTCTTGTGCTTGTTCCACATTATTGGAGAGCAGACTGATGTCATCCGCATAATCAAGGTCTGTGAGGACCACTGCGGGATGTCGTCTTAACCTCCTTGGTGTTAGCGTGAAGCCAAGTTCCTGCTCTCGCCCACTGATTGCCTTCCTGAGTGCGTAATCGAGGACTACGATGAAAAGGAAGGGGGCTAGTGTGTCCCCTTGCATAACGCCAGCCAGGATGTCAAACTCCTCGCTGTTGCCATCTGGGGTCATCACCTTGGCCCTTGTTCCTGCGTACATGGTCTCTATTGCTCGGAGTAGGTTGGGAGGAATTCCATACGTCTTAAGGATTTTCACCATCATGCCTCTTTGGATCAAGTCAAAAGCCTTTTTGAAATCAATGAAGCACAGAACTGCGGTCAGGTTGTCCTTCCTCACCTCCTCAATTATTCTCCTGAGTGCCAAGATCTGGGCTGTTGTTGTTCTCCCCTCCCGAAAGCCGTTCTGGTTCTCCCTCAAATGAGGGTCGATGGCAGGTCTTATCCTGTTCAGTATCATGCGATTGTAGATCTTTGCAGGGATACATGTCAGGCTAATGCCTCGGTAGTTGTCCGGTTTCGAGAGATCTCCAGCCTTGGGCACTGGGATGATGTTCGATAGAGACCACATATCAGGCTGCCGATTGTGCAGCAGAGCAAGGTTGCAGAAATCTAGAAAGATGTCGTTGACGTCACATTTCTTCAGGACCTCTGGGGGTAGACCATCTGGACCAGCACTTTTCCCCACTTTCACGGTGGTTTTTGCCCTGGCGACCTCCCCAGCCGTGAAGGGATCATCATCACTTCCCAGGTCTTGGAGGACTGTTGGCACATCTTCCTCCACTGCTTCCGCCGTCTCTCCCAGCAGCCTCTGGAAGTGCCTGGCCCAGGTTGTCACCCTCTCCTCAGGGCTGTGTCCGTCGACCTGTCCCTCCTTGGTCCTCTTCCTCCCGGTCATTTCATTGATTACCCTCCAGGCCTCCCCATATCTCTGTCCACCATGCGCTGCCTTCACTCTCTGCACTTTCTCCATCAGCTCCTCCCCTTTGATGGTGTCGTAGGTGTTGAAGAGAAGCTGTTTGGCTTCGTTCAGCTCCCTACGTCTCTCCACTGTTGGTACCCGCTCATAGTTGAGGCGGGCTTCCTCCACATACCCTCGCGCCGCTACTACCTCGGGGTGTTTCGATCGCCGGGAGGATCTGACTCTCTCCATCATGGGCACACATAGTTTGGTCGCCTCCTCGTTCGCAGCAATGAAACGCATGTATTCGTTGCTGGACTCCGCTCCTTTGTCCAGCTGCTGGAAACGCTTCCTCACCTCCTCTGTGTACCTGGTTTGAAGGCCAGGGTCATTTGAGAACGCTTTCCAGTCCCGCCAGATCTTAGGACTTGGTTTAGGGACCCTGAGGCTCAGTCTTACCCGCATGGAGACCACGCGGTGGTCTGAGCCCACAGAACTGAATGTGGAGTATGGTTCTGCATTCATGATGGAGTTCCTCCACCTCTTCCTCACTAGGATGTAATCCAACTGTCGAAGCGGACCCGTGGCTCGATCTCGGAAGGTCCATCTCTTGCCTGTTCTCTTCTGGAAGATCGTGTTTGCCGCCAGCAGCTCGTGTTCCACGAGGAAGGCAGTGAGGTAGGCGCCGTTGCGGTTGGTAGAGTCGTGGTAAGGGAAGGGTGCGTCATCTTGTCCAAGCCTTGCGTTGATGTCCCCAAGGATTGCCAGGAAGTTGTGTGCTGGGACGTCTCGGACCGCTGTTACTAGGTCCTCAAAGAACTCGTTGATGGGTGAGTACACGACTATGACTGTTGTTACTGGGTTGCCCAAAAACTCTGCGATCAGGATCCTGTCTGTGTGGTGGTAAACACGATGAACAGCCTTTTGCGCTCGAGAACTCAGCATTAACCCGACGCCGCCTGTTGCGGCCTGGGCCTCGTTTCGCCACGCTGATGCAGAGAAGAACGTGCATCTCTCCACTAGGCGGTACACGATCGGGTCATCAGTGTGCACTCTTCTGTGTTCTTGGATCCCCAGGATCTCCACTCCCCATTCCTCAGCACAGTGTGCTAGCTCAATCAACCTCGCTTCTTCTCTCGCTGTGCATGCGTTGAAGGTTCCCATAACGAATGGTCTCCGACAGCGCATGAGTGCATTGGACGGGGTGCTGTGATCGGACAGGACCCTCCCTGGGACACTCCTAGGGTTTGAGGTCCTGTCGTCATGGTGCCCTCCAGAAGGAGGACCAGCACCACCGTCCGCCGCGATGTTCCTGCGGACTCCCGCCGCTGGAAGTATAGGATTTGGGATGACTTTGTACTCCATGGTTGGCTTTACTATGCTGATAGCGGACTGTGGGGCGCAACTCCTCGCAGTCCCAGTTTTAGTTCAGAGTGTCCTTCTCCTAGACGGGTTGCCGTCCAAGGCTATGAGCCCCATCTGCCCATGCTATTTAACCCATAGCTGGGACAGTGGTTGGCAGACGCCAGGGCTTGTCCACACACCGGTGGGCCTGCGCGCCTTGCCTCTGGGGTCCACTGCTCCGAGATCTCCTACAGTTTGGCCTGGGACCTCGCGATACCCAGTTACCATGTGTGGCCACGCGGAGACACTGCAGAAGTCTTGGCGATGGAGAGGCTATGTACTGACCTCGGAAGACTAACGCACTCGGCTTCCTTTACCCAGACTGGGTTGGTCAGAGGCAGGAACTAAGGGAGGGGAGTCACAAGGTGCATCTCTACAAGCAACATCTCTCTAGTATGCTGCACTAGACGCATCAATACACCCTACGAGCTCTCGCCCGCACACACACAAAACCACTCAGCCTCTGGTCTGATGCTGTTCTTTGTAATAAACCTATTATTTTAATCAAGTCAGCGTTAGTGGAGACTCCTTCTTCATCAACACATCAAAAATCAAAATCATCAAGAGTCTTCACAGTGGCATCACAAACAGGATGTGTTGGGCCTCACCTGCCAGTGCTGCCCGCTCCAGCAAAGTTACCACTTTAATACCTCAGGGTGAGTGTTCTCTCACAAATACGAGCTATTGTGTGGTCTGCGAAGCGGTAGTGTGTTGTGCAGATAGGCTGCACTAACAAGAGCTGATTGTGCAGAGATGAGAGATGATGTGTTGATGTGTGAAGTACGTTTGTCTAAATTGGGGTTTATTAAGTTGTAAAAGACGTAAATAAGGGGAACAAGGGAATAATAAACGAAGAAAAAAGAGAAATAGAGAATAGAGACAAGAGAAATGAGAAATAAGTTAAAAGAGAATTAAGTTGAAGTAAAAAGTAATATTAGAATGGTAGAATTAGTAACTTAAACACAGTTAATTAACCATGCAAGATTAATGAAGACAGGTAACTTCATTACTCTTCTTAACGGTAAGACGTGTACATTAGCTGCTGAGTGAAAGTTGGCGGTATGATAATATAGTATAGTCAAATCTGTGTAAGAAAAACAAAGAGGAAATAACCCTGGCCAGGGGAATTGGCTAAATATTACATAATATGAAATGAGATGAAAAAGATGAAAAGTGAATTGGAAAAGAGTTAAAGGTTTAAAAGAGGAAATAAGATTAAAAATAAAGTTTGAGAAAAATGGGAAAAACAGGGCTGATCCAGCCTCAGAGAACTAGTGCACATTGAACTTGCATGATGAAAGAATCTGATTAAAAAAATAATTTGTGAAAAGTTTGGCCAAAGGGAAAATTTCGATGAAATTAGAAAATTATAAATGAGTCTACGGTAAAATAGAAAGTTAAGCGCTCTTTAAGTTTTTGGAGGGTCCGACATGCTCCTGATCAGACATGTCTTTTTCTTTTTCCTTTTTTTTTGTGTGAGTGTGTAAGTGCCACGGCTGCAGATGTGTGAAGAGCTTCGTGTAATGTTCTGTGTATGTGTAAATGATATATAGAATATAAGTGTTATAAAATAGGTATACATATGTGGTGAGCAGTTGAATACATAAAGAGAGACATTTCTTGCCCCTTTGGTGATAAACATATATGAGCCTGTTAAGGACTTTGTACATTGGTTAATAAAAATGATGAGCCTTTCTTTAAGGAAGTTTGATAAATATATATGAGCCTTTTTTTTCTTTTAAGGACGTTTGTACATTTGATAAAGAATATGAGCCTTAACAGGACTTTATATATTTGATAAAAATATGAGCCTTCAGAAGGACTAGAGCCACCAGAAACAGTCTGCTTACACATGCATGTACACATTCAGAAAAGGAAAAGAAAATCTCCTGCTCTGAATTGTAAGTAGGATTTGTCGATTGTGATTTGATGAGTGTGTGGGTTCTTTCTTTGTCTTTTTTATGCTTGGTGTGTGTGTGACGGTGCTTGCTGTGAGTCCTGTCTGGTTAAAAGAGCAGATAGTCTTGTTGAAATAGAAGGAGAAGCTGGTTTTGGCTGCAAGAAAAGAGGTTTCGTGTTTCGGCTGCTGAATGAGAGAAAACAGCTCTGATTGTTGACTTGGTGCGTGACTGCATTGGGCTGGGCTGTTATACTCTATATACTTTTTAGACTTTAAATGCATTGCATGAATAAAAGTAACCATTGCTTTACTTCAAATGCGCGAGAAATAAAAAGCTGATAATGTATGTCTCACTGAATAGTATTACAGTGTGTATACGAATTTAGAGTGAGCCTAAAACACTGAACTCTTCTGTGGTTCTTTTTCTTTTTTATTTTTTCCTCTCTTTTACTATGTTGAGTGAAAGCTGGGGAAAAGACAGAGAAGATGGAATGTGTCTGAATTGGATCATCCAAAGGGCAGATAATATGACATATGGCAGTTCTTCACAGACACTGAAGCTTGCGGATGACAGCTCTTTGCAATCCTGAATCCAGTTAAACCAGTTAAAGGCCAGTACGGTTTTATCCACAAACTCTTTCAATAGACACCTGCATTTACATATATGTGTATACATTTGGTTATAACCTACATAATTGATACATGTTTAGCTTGCTTTCACATATAGGCTTACAGTAGTTATTTTTCATACATTGCTTTTGCAATTATTTAGTGGGAGACTTGGCAACGGACTGACTAATTAGGCATTTGCCTAATTAATGGAGTGTTATTGATTTGATTGATCACTTGTGGAAAAGCTGATTTGATTTAAATACTGTTGAGTGCTGTGAATATTGGTTTCATTATCTGAGTATGGTTTATCTAGGCTGTTTTGAGATTGAACACTGATATAATTTTGATAATTTAAGATAAATGAGTGTGATCAGATGCATCAGATGATGAACAAGTGAATTTGCTTTCATAAGTTGGAAGCTATTGGTCTCCTTTGGGGTTGGTAAATTCAGCTGTTTTTGGTTGAGTGTGATTACACGGTGCTTTATAAATAATTTTTAGATTATTCAATTCGATTTACAATAAAAGAAAATAAGAGGGTCATTATGATGTCAAAAATGGATACTAAAATTCCAATGGTAATCACTCCTATTGATGTAGTGTGAAAGAATAATCCCCTTATTAAAGATATTGCAAAAATACCAGGAAAATGGAGCAAGTGTTGGCCTGACATTGAACAACCGTGGCCAGTTGAAGGAACTCTTAACCCGGATGTGATTAAAACAATGCAGGTGCTTGTGTCCACATATAAAGTAAATCAAAAGAAAGGCAAGAAAGGAAAGAGACGCACGGAGAAAAGACAAACAGAACTTGGCATTCTGCAGCTGTTCGAAAAGGAGGGACAGAAATCGTTCAAAGCCGCAGAGGAAAAAAGGGAACGGAGTAGACAAGAAATCAAGAAAAATTAAAAGGAAGCAGAAAAATTGATGGAGAAGATTAAGGCACCCTTCTCACATACAGCATCTGTAAAGAAGCCTCCACCTTATGAGAAGAAGGTGAAGTTCACTGATGTTTATCCTGAGCTCCGAGTGATTACACAAGAAGGCAACTATGTCTATGTCAAAGATGAGGATGAGCAAATAACAGAGATGGGCAAGGCTAAAACAACCATGAAGATGTATCCGAGCTCCAACAGTACCAAGAGATAGATCTGTTTGGGAAGCAGACAACGAGTCAGAAGTCTGAAAATAGGAGAAGAGATTGTGAGTGACCCTGACGAAGCTATTGGAGGATACGACCCAGCAGTCAGACGGATGTTGGCTAAAGCGGAGATAAAAGGAGATCAACCAGTGAGGAAAATGGCTCCAGGAACGGACGACACGGATGAGAGTGAACAGGGCGAAAGCGATGAAGAATCGGAGAAAGAAGGTCCTTCCTGTTTTCAACCATTAGCACCCAGTATAGGGGTAGGAGATGACAGACGCATGGTTTTGAGAGAGATTGAGAGGGGTATAAACAGATGCCTCGAGCACATAAGTGATTCCACCTGTCCAGAAGTTCAACAAGCATTGGAAAAACAATTACAAGAACTGCAGGAACAAAATCCAGACACTTTGAGGTATGGACGACGTCCAAGAAAAGGAAAGAGACCCGACAAAATGTGTCCAGTGATAATTCAAGGACAACATTTAGAATACAAGCCTTGGCAGAATACAGACATGTCTAACATACTTGAAAAGTTACCCACTCTTCACGATGTAGCACATCCGTGGATCTCAAAGCTGGAAGAGGTTTTGGTGGGAAAACAACCTGCCATGGGAGATATTAAAGGAGCAAATTGCCAGAAGTGGTTGGTCTTGGAAGCATGACCAAAGGTGTTTATATGGATCATATAGCGCATCAAGTGGAGCTGTATCGGAAAAAGGAGCCTGACCAGAAGGAAAGGACCAGGAGACTCTCAGAAAACTCAGCCAAATACAGTTGGTGGATAATAAGAAGAAACAAAGGAAACAAGCTGTGGTTATGCAGAGCCAGTCACAACCAAATCAATTATCACCACAACCACAGCAAGGACAGATTCAGGTTCAACCACCTGTGGTCCCCACTGTCTCCTTTCCACAGCCAGTTTTTGACCAACCACAAATATGGAGAGGAAGAGGTCAAGGAAATTTAGGAAGAGGTACAGGAGGAAATTTCCAACAGTCTCAAGGAGTGAAGAAAAGAAAGAAACAGTCTTTATTCATCACGCAACACACCACACTACAACACATGTTTGCACACACACACACACACACACATGCACATGCTTTGATGGTGGCCGGTGAAATGGATCCTCTGCATTTGACCCATCCTGGCTTGTCCTTCCTCCGGGGGCACAGCCAGGAGCAGTGGGCAGCATACGTGGACGCGCCCGGGGACCAGGTGATAAATGTCCATTGCTGGTCAGACAATGATGGGTGCATGTTTTTGGTGGGGGTCCTTACTGACGTGAGGTGGAGGAAACCCCATGTGAGAACATGCAAACTCCACACAGAAAGGCTCCTATTTGGCAGATTACCCGCCGGAGCATGGTGCCAACAGCGCCCCAGGTGGGAATCGAACCCAGGACCTTCTTGCTGTGAGGCAGCAGTGCATTGCACTGCGCCACCGTGCCACCGAGCCGAGTGTGTTATAATTGTGGACAACTAGGCCACTTTGCGCGTGAGTGCTACAGGTTCAGAGAAGGCTTCAGAGGAGGCTTCAGAGGAGGTTTCAGAGGACAACCACAGCCACCCAGGCGACCGGCGAACCCTTACAGGGGTCCGGAACCTGGTTTCCAAGGGTGCCCGCAAGACTCGAACGGGAGGTGTCAGCTGGTAGTATCAGCAAGATCCAAAAATAGAGGTGAAAATAAATTATAAACCATTGGAAATAATGGCAGATTGCGGAGCAGCTTTCACCTGTGTTCGGCCTGAAGATGCTATGCTATCTCCCCATGTCTGACCAATTGGTACAGACAATCGGGTTTGAGGGTGTGAAACAGCTGATTCCTCTCACAAAACCAATTGAGCTCTGCTATGAAAATTGGAAAATCACACTACCTATTTTGGTGTCAGAACATACGCCCATTGCACTCTCGGGGAAGAGATGCTATGTGCAAACTGAATTTTACAATACGGTGTACACCAGACGGGTGTCTGGTGGATGTGCCACCTGATGTCTACCACCAAATATTAATGGCACCAGAGACCGAGACTTCGTCAGTATATTGGATTGGAAATCTTAGTTCAGAGCTATTAGAGCCAGCCAAGATGTGGGAGGAGTTCATTGTGGCAAATATGCCTGATGCTAAGCCCACTGAGTATCCACATCATTGCACGCTTAATTATTTTAAGAAAGCTGGCCAATTGGATCGGGAGGAGTGGTTGAGTAATCAACGCAAGCATGTTCAGCTGACCTCGTGCTGCATAAGTATGGGACCACAAGGAGCAGCTATGAAGATAAACACTAATGAGTATCTTGAGAAAAAGCATGACATTGAGAAAAGTGTGCCACATGTGACCTTAATGGTGGCTGAAGGATTTGAGCAGAAGCATATAGGAGAAATGATGGCAGAAGCTGAGGAAGCCATGTTTGCACCACTAAAGGAGAATCTTGCTATCTGGATGAGTGAAGAACAGAAGTTCATGAAAATCATAATCTCAGCTCAAGGACAAGGACAACCACAAGTGGTACAGATGACACATGAGTCAATGTTCAGCACTAAATTGGACTCAGACAGCATGGGAGAGGAGATTCCAGAGAGCAAAAAATTCCAGAATGTTTGTGGTCAGGACATAGTACTGACATTGGACTTGTGAAGTCAGCCCAACCGATGAGAGTTGAACTGAGACCAGGAACCAAACCTCCTTGGAAGAACCAGTACCCACTAAAGGAGGAGGCAATCAAAGGGATTAACCACAAATTGAAGGACTATCAAAAGCAGGTGTAGTGGAAAAATGTTCCGATCCTCAGAGCAATACGCCTATATTGCCTCTAAAGAAACCAGATGAGTCGTATCGCTTGGTACATGATTGAAGTGGTGCAGGACTTTCCAGCTGATGTATCAGATCCACATACCTTGTTAGCCCAAATTCCTCCAGAGGCTACACACTTCACAGTGTTGGATTTATGTGGAGCATTTTTCAGTGTTCCATTGAGCGAAGAAAGTCAAGGGTTGTTTGGGTTCACATACAAAGACAAACCTTCGAGTACAAGAGGTTCCTCAAAGATTCAAACATAGCCCTCACATTTTCAATAAAGTGTTGCAGGATGACTTGGCTGGGATTGATTAGATCTTGAAAAGTACCGTCATTCAGTATGTGGATGACATTGTCATCTATTCACCAGATAAGGAAACGTGCCATGACGACTCAATGAAACTGTTGCAGCTATTAGCAGACAAAGGACACAAGGCCTCTCAGAAGAAGCTACAGTATTGTCAAGAAAAAGTAGTTTATTTGGGATAAACAATAACCCATGGACACAGTAGCATCTCTGAGAGTCATTTGGAAGCCATTCGAACGGCACCAAAGCCTAGAACAGTCAGAGAGATGATGACATTTCTTGGCATTGCGGGATATTCTTTAGCCTGGGTAGAAGACTATGCCTGCCTAACAGGGCCTTTGAGAGCCATAATAAAAGAGACTGGGAATGCTCAACTCCATTGTAACCTCACCTGGACGCAGGAAGGTCTTATGGCATTTGAGACGATCAAACAGAAGTTACAAGAAGCTCCAGCGCTAGCATTGCCAGACTATTCCAAAAACTAAGCAGGTGGGGACTTCCAGATTGCATATCCTCAGATAATGGGAAAGAGTTTGTGGATAGAACAGTAAAATAAATTCTGCAAAAATTGTGAATTAATTAACGTTTAGGAGCTGTTTATCATCCGCAAAGCCAAGGTGTTTGTAAAAAATGAATGGTGTGCTGAAAAATCGCATTGTTAGAATCTGTCAGCACACAGGTCTGAATTGGGTAGAGGCGCTTCCGTTAGCATTAATGGTGTGTCGTTCAAGTGGGCTCCGTGATTTGCGCATGACCCCGCATGAGTTGGCTACGGGTAGACGGATGCCAACACCTTGTTTGCACACAAGCGGAAAAGGTCCAAGTACAGGAACTACGGTTCAGGTTAAAGGTTCTCCTACATGGTACCATTTATCGCATTGTGTTAGAGCGCCAAAAAAAGAGGCACCACGATCACTGAGCAGAGATGTAGTAGAGAGCCAACAGAAGCTGTGACACAGCAGAGGTTCACGAGGACCTCCAAGGTCAAGACCCAGAAGAAGGGATTGACGATGATGTGGGTGTGCATGATGATGTTGAGCGCACTTTTGATGATCCCGGGGATGAATTGTCAGTCCCTGAGCAAGAAAGACACTTTGGTGACATTGATTTACAACATGTCCCAGAAGCAACAGTCTAATTCCAGAGAGTACGAGTCGTCAAAGACTCTAGAGGGCTGTGACAAATCTCCAGGAAAATACACCGACCCAGTTGGGCCCAGGAGTACAAGGCCACCCCGAAAAAGGGTTAGACCAAAGCAAGATGAGGACTAGGGTTGAAGTGACTTTGGGAAAGTCAGTTCAGCTGCCATGTCAGTATACAAAGGAAAATGATGAAAAAGGGGAAGTCCAGTGGGAAGATAACCATGGAAGGTAATTGACTTGTCGGGAACATCATCATTAGAAAAGTATTTGCTGCTAAATGATCGAAGAAGGCTGAAGATGGAGGATGACTGTGGTCTTTATCTACATAGACCTCAGATTGAAGATCAAGGAGACTACAAGTGTTCTTATTATTATCCAAAATTAGTGAATGTGAGAGAGGATGGAGTGCAAACAAGGCCAGACTACGGATACAAAATTGTGACTCTTGTGGTACTAAATGAAAGTAAAATTGTAGTATCAACAACAAAGTATCAACTCTTCCACCAACTGAAAAAATAAAGCAGACGTCCACCTCTTTAGTTCTGAAAGTGTAGTTTCTTTGTTGTCGATAATGTGTTGATGAAGAAGGACTCTCCGCTGACGCTGACTTGATTATAATATTACATTTATCACAAGTAAGAACAGCATCAAACCAGACTTGCCATGGACTGTCTGGGAGAGAACAGATGGCAAATGTGTTCCCTCCCGAATGGAACTAGGGAGTGTGCTTTTATGCTTGTCCAGAGACAACATCGCCCACTGTGACCCATTGATTCCAATCAATGGGTCACAGTTCACATTACACCTCCCTTATCACCGGGGCCCCTGGCAATGGTCTCTCTCTCTTGAGACCCCTGGCAACATCTGTTCTTAATTATATTATACAATGGGTACTTTCTTGGGATGCCAAACATTCCCAGACACCTCAGAAGTCACTAATGTTGCAGAGGTAATGCGGTTAACTACTGCTGCACCTCAGATGATTTCTACAACTCCAATTTCTGTGAATACTGTCAATAGAACTAAATTAGGAAATGCAGCTAACCTTCCATGTAAATGTAGTAAATGGAAATATTTTCCCCAAATGGAAAAATGTGCGTGGTAATGACATAGTGCTAACAGGACCTGATGTTAGCAGTGTGCCTCGCAATCAACGAAAGTATGTATTGTTGAATGGCAGGAGATGGGTTAAAGTTCAAGATGACTTTTCGCTTGTCAGACAGTCCATGGCAAGTCTGGTCTGATGCTGTTCTTTGTAATAAACCTATTATTTTAATCAAGTCAGCGTCAGCGGAGACTCCTTCTTCATCAACACATCAAAATCATCAAGAAACTTCACAACCAACAGAAGATTGGTTTAATGCTCTTGACTCAATACATTTTATTAAATTAATGCTAGAATTAAAGTAGCAACACTACAGAATATCAAAAACTGTGGAGGCCAAGCTGCCACAAACTTAAGATACTACTGTCTAGCGAACCATCTTCAATTTATAATTAAATCGTTACAACCAGGGCAACAATTGGGCCATGGATGGCAAGACATTAAACAAACAGAATGTCAAGAGCTAGTATTATCTGATCTCCCAATCCAATTGAATCAATAAGGAAAGATAATTACTTTAAAAACATCAACATTCATTGTCACAACTGTCAGCCTGGTGGAGATTCTTCAAACTCAGTGGTCACACTCTATCTCCAAATAAATTTATGCCAATCCTTATTTTACGTATTGTGTAAAGTTGAGTTGGCTTGATACCGTGAAAAATACGGGTTATTGAATATTTAAACAAAAGATGAGACAAACGGGTATTAGCTCTTGATCAAGGGTCATCACAGGGACGAGCTCCTAGACCAGGGGTGGGCAAACCTTTTGGCTTGAGGGCCACATTTAGTTTTTAAAACTGACCGGCAGGCCATACCATTAGTAGATGAGGTGAAAAATGATCAAGCATATAATGGAAAATATATGTGAAATCTATTTCCTCTTATCCCATTTTTTTAATTAATAAATGAATTCTTAAATAAAAAATACAACAACTCACCATTGATGGATTTAATGAGAACTGTGTTGCTGGTCACCCTTTTTTGCCAGCGCATCAAAATCTGGTGCCATTTTCGTTGTGGAAATTTGTAGGAGCGCGCTCAGGTGATCATCAGTCAGCTGGGCTCTGTGGTTTATTTTGTTTATGTTCATCACACTGAATGTTTGTTCACACACATAGGTAGAGCCAAATTACACCAGCATCTTCTGTGCCAACTGTCGGATGTTTGAAAACTTTGTCTCATTCAGTGAAGCATAAAACGTATCTAGTTTGACGGAGTTCTTCTCCTTTAGGACAGAATAAGACTGGATAATTCCTGCAGTGCTGCCTCATAATCGAATGACAGGGGACATGACACCAGTTGAAGTAACTTCTTAAACTTTTCAAAATCAGAGAATCGACGGCAGAATTCTCCGTGCAGGTCGTCCAGCGATTTATTGTATTTGCTCGCATGTTGGGGGGCTTCTTTCAGCGGCGCTAGTGTGGGGAAATGTGCAAATGATTTGTTTAGAGAACAAGGTAAATTTTACCTTGAAGGCTTTCACGCTTGATCACAAAGCCAGTGTGCGTCTTTCAGCTCGAGAAAATCATCGGCTTTCCCCATTAACTCCAAAAATGAGCCAATCTCCCCTCTGAGCTCCCACACTCGACACTTTCCTCAAACTTAACCAATGGACACTGGAGTGGTAAAGTAAGTCCTGGTGCTCAGAATCAATTTCCTCCAGGAGTTTAATGAATTTACGATGACTGAGACCCCTTTTTCCTGTTAAATTATTTTGATCCATCTGTGGTGATATTTGCAAGTTTACTCCAAGGTAGTTCACACCTCTTGATGACATCTGACACTCTGTCATACAAGTCCAGTCTGAGCATTGTGCCCCTCATGGACCCCATGGCTAAAAACTCCTCTGTGATCTTAAAGTTGTCATTAATCCCGAAAATTAATAGTTGTGCAGTGTCTTTAGTAATTTAGTAATTTCCCCCTGGGATTATTAAAGTATTTCTGATTCTGATTCTGATTTTACGTCGTTACTTTCGTCCAGGGCTAACGAATTAAACTTAAAGGACTCTGCTTTCTTGCTTAACCTATTGGCCAAGTCTTTGTCAATTAGTTCTATACGGCGAGTCACTGTTCTGCGTGATCAGCATTGTTACAATGCTTGGCGGAAAAGTGTCTGCTAATGTTGTATTCCTTATATACGGCAACGGTTTCTTGGCAAATCAGACAAGCAGCCTTTGATCGTAATTCAGTAAAAAAAATATTTTGCAATCCAATCTTTGTTGAGAACTCGACACTCGCTGTCAATTTTGCGCTTTTTTTGTCCGCTCATTTTGTTATGGGTGTTGCATACGTGACGATTAGGTAAAGTGAAGACTGTGACTTAACATCAGAGAAGGCCTGGCAATGTGCCATCTGGTGGTACCATTAAGTATTACAGGAAAATAACAGTGAAATGAATACTACAAATTTAAATATATTATAGGATTGTTGGTAATGTAAATGCTCGCAGGCCAGATTAAACAACGCCGTAGATTGCCCATCCCTGTCCTAGACGAACAGGACTCTGAGGCAAACAGTTTATTCTGGACACACACAAGCTCATATAGCCATGGTTTGCATTATGACATAGTTTTGTTTTGTTTGTTTTGTTTGTCACAATGTAAAAGGCGATGGGGGTGACTAGAACTGGTTTTAACTGGTTTAAACGGGAGTTGTCTATTGTGACGAGCATAGAGAGTATGCAGAATTAGTGCGTTAAAGAGTGTACACAACTGCGTTTCAATATATGATCACAAAATAGTACAGTATTTTAGCAAATATATTGTGACATTCCACCCCGTTGAGCATATAATCAAAAGGGGAACAAAATATATACTTAAAGCACATCAGAAAAAAACAAACTCAACAACCAATCTCAAAACACAAAACCAAAAACTGGAAAAAAAAAGCAAAACAAGACAAAAAGAAACCTCAAACCAATCTAAAAAAATGATCGTTATACAATAAATAAATGGTACGCCTACAAATAACACATTGTATATGGTTATCAGAAAAAACCTTGACCTTGACGTCCGGTAAAACCCAGTGGGAAACGCAGGAAGTCCTTTTGAGGGAGGGGCGAAGGAAAAAGATGACCATATAAGAAGGTGGGGCGTGGCCAGGCTAGAGGGGGATTGGACTGGAGGGGAGTGGGGTCCAAGGGCCATCTTGTGGAATGTTGAGTTCTTCACCACCTCCACGTTTAACTCTGAGGAGCTCTATGCGTATAGTGGACCTGTCTCGCAGAGAGACCACGGACGCGGCCCACAGCCAAATCTCCATTTCCGGCTCGGCCAGGGGTGACGGCGTATCTAAGGAGGGAAGCAAAAAAGGAAGATTCAGTTTGTGCCAAAAATGCCATTAGGTGCACCCCCACGGCCTTCATAATTAAACCTCGAGACGGCAGAGCCACACAACACCCGATGAGCATTAGGACAACTAGGACAATGTAAAGAATGAGCCAGAATAGATTGGGGACAGATCGGGGACCTGTAGCAAAACCTCAGGAATAGAAAAGCCACCCTCCACTATGGGCCTGTCGTTATCTGATACACTACTGGACTGACAACACTCATGTTGGCCTGGGACATTCTATTCAGATAAGTAAATGCGCGGTGCTGTCCAATGACCCGGCAGGCATTTACAGATTGTGTTATTTTCAGAATTAAGTGGGGTTCTGACATGGGTGCAGTGTATCATGCAGTCCCAGACACATGGCGATGTGGCCATGTGCGTTCCATTAGTTGTCAGGTCATAGGTTTGAGGACCCCATTATCTCTTAGCGGTTGAGCATGATGCCACAGCATCGGGAGTACTATTAATAATGTTGTGATTAGTATGAATGCTAGAGTCCCTCTGACTCTGCAGAGTAATTTTAATGGGTTAAATGGGTGCCATGTGCTTTGCTGGCTCACGGTTTCTGCTGGGTGTAATATCTGGGTGCGAGTACTTAGCTTTTGGCAGTGGCATTGGCTTCCTCAGTGGATGTAGCGCTGATGGCACTGGTGTCGTTTTGTCCACAGTTTGGCAGGGATGTCGGTGAGTGGGCGAGATGGTTCCGTTGGTTTCAGTCGGGTTCAGTCAGGTTCAGTCACTTGTGAGGTTGTCGTGGTTATATGTGGGTATTTGTTAATAATTAGTGCTATTGTCGAAGCTTAATGTGTGTAGCGTGGAGGGGGTGGAACTCAAGTGTTAGAATTATAATCTTGCTGTGTGGTGGCTAAGCTGTGGATCCTGGGCGGGGTTAGTCACACACACACATTCATACATCATCAGCAAAGCGCATGCAGATGGAATCCCTTCCGGGTACGTCTCTCAGTACGCTCCAACCCTCTAGCCACTCACTTCCTCCTATTTCCATCCGTGACTTTTAACAGTCTTCTTTTCTCATCCACTTTTCTGTGTCGTTCTATTTCCCTCACAATTCAATAATATTTCCGTTGTCTTTATCCCAACAGGACTCAAACAACATTCAATCAACATCAACTTCAGCAACAATGCTGCAACACAAAACACAGTGCACTCGAGGAGGAAAAACACAACTACAACAACCAAAGTCTTACCACGTCCCAAACAGTCAACACTAATACAGATTTTCAAAATGGCTCTGCTCACCTTGAGCAATGGGTCTGACGATGTTCCGCAGTTTAGACCATACAACAAACCTTCATACTCTCATAGAATCCGTTTACACACATAACACAACAATGAATTATACAACACACACAACACACACAACAGAACACTGCAATTCTCAAATCCACAGCCACTAAATGGCCCTGCATGTGCTTTTAGTATTCCACCACTAAATGGCACTTGGATCAGGTTACTGGAGAAACTTGTGTGTACTTACGCTAATCCTCTCAGTCATTGAGACCCATTATTAGGTGGACAGCCGGCAGGGAATGCATGACTTCGGATCAGAAGATTGCAGGCTTCGATCAGTGCGTGCAAGTAAACATGTAAGATCAAGAAATTAATGAAAGATACAAACTTATGAGATATTAGTAATTATGACAAAATAAGATGCAAATATGGTATGTGCAACAACGATGTGCAGTGTCATTATTTTCTAAATTGCTACAGTCTAAATTACCTCTATTGTATTCTGATTGATTGGATTGATTCGGGCATTCGCAGGACCAATGGCTGAATTTGCCACAGCGGTAGCATGGGCCTCCGGGACGTCCGCGCCCGCATCACCTGTGGCCTCAGTCACGATCACGCTTATCATGGTGGTCATTTTGCCGTTGTTGGCGATCATGTTTGTCCTGGTTTTCTTGGGTAATTGTGAATCGGGATCGGGTGCGGCGGTGCCAAGGTTACTAAAAGCAAGATTTTTCAATTTGGTGGCTTCATTTTCGGGGGAATTTTGGACTGGGGGTCGACGCCTCGGGGGATGGGAGTCCAGGTCCGGATCGGTGTACCCTTGCGATGAAACATGAAGAGAAATATACAGAGACATTACTATTTCTTAAACCTATCATGACGAAAAATCAATTACTAGATTTTAACCGTAATACTTAAATGAATAAGACCCTTGCGGGTGATTCGTACTGCAATTCAATGACTCAGTCAATTGCCTGATTCTAACCGTGATTCCTAAACGAATAGAACCCTTGGGGGGGTTAGGTTGGGGTTAGGGTTGGGGTTAGGGTTCCCATTGAATGAATGGGCGTGTTTATAGCTTAAATTAAACACGCCCTGTCAGGACACATGAGAGGGAGGGGGAATTCCATTAGGTTGGCAGCCGGCTAGGAGCCGCCTGGTGGTAGGCTGTAAACTGGCTGGAAGCTGGTTGCAATTCGGCTGTCGACCAGTTGGGACAGCCGTCTTCAAGTGGCTCCTACAGTAGGTGACGGTTGCCCACACGTCTTCCGTGTCCAGAGAGAATAAATGTCTTTGCTCGGCTCTGGTCCCATTCATCCGCTGGCAGGAACACATCACAAAGACCAGTGACTTGACCGCAAGGAAGTTTAGAGGCTGGCAACAACTTACTAGGTCTTCTCTCCCCACCACCATTTTGTCAAGTGAACCCACAAACTCTCCTTCTGTGAGATCTGTCCTCTATAGCTGTAAAGCTCTGCTTATGGTTGTGACTCTTAAAGCGGCAGCGTGTCTATTAACAATGAATCAAATAAATTGGCTCCATAATCACCCACTTCCAGCGGAAGAGCAGTCACTTTGACATCGCAACCTCTTTTGTTCAACAACTGCCTTCTCTCCACATTTCTAGGAGCTTGCTGGTATGCATGTCTGAGTCTCTTTTTGAGCTCCCACACATAATGTGAATGTGTTGTCGGTTATAGCCCAGTGAACTCAATCCAAAAAAAAAGGTCAATTGGAAGGCAGGCTGTCTTCCAAACATTAAAAGGAAAGGTGCTTCTCCAGTTGAATCATTTCTAATACAAATATATGCATGCACTAGGGGCTAAACATACTTCCTCCTCTCCTCCTGCTGTTAAATCTTTTGACGGGATTCTCTCTCGGGTGGAATAGAGTGGTGCGAGACTTTATCCCAGAAAGTTTACACAGCTCTGTCACTACCTCTGACTCAAAACAGGCACCTTGATCACTGTGTATTCGGCGGATAAAATTTTCCCACAGTACCATGGCTACAGTCTTAGCTGTCAGATCTTTCATTGGGTATGCCTATGCATGTTTTGTAAAATGGCCATGACCAGTATGTTTCAGGTATCCCTGGAGTCGGGTTCTAGGGACAGGAAATCTATACAAATAAGTTCAAGGGGGCCACTAACTTTGATATTTACTAATTTGGCTGCCCTTTGTGCTCTGGCCTTTCTCTTTACACTACTCTCATAGTTTTTACATTTCTCCTCAATATACTGAGCCATCTTTGGCCCGTAAAGTCACCTATCACTCACGAATTCCAAGGTTCTCTCAATTCCCATGTGTCCTGTCTCATGGATGCCTTGGAAAGCTCATTCTCTGGGAATACTAGGCATAACAAGTTGGTGGAAGACTTCACCTCTCTAAGAATTTTGCGGCACAACACCCCATCAACTAATATTAAACTAGATTTGTCTTGCAGAAGTAGTACCATTATCAGTCAACACCTTAAAGGTAGCCCCATACAAATAGTTGTTAAAATTCTCACTTATTGCGCATTTGAGCGCAAGAAATTGTACCACATTGGGTAACCGCCTATCTGCGAAGCCATCGACCGGTCCTGATAATTTTTCAATGACAAGTTAAGGTTGAGGAGAGTGAACCATTTTGAGCCTGACAGTAATGTGAATGTCTCCTCAATGCGAAGCAAAGGATAGGCGTCCTTTTTAGTGAGTTTGTTCAGCTTTCGATAGTCGAGAGTCGAGAGAGTCGCAAGATGCTTTTGTTCTTTCTTTGAATGCAACATGGGATTCTAACTTAATACGCTGAGTGATTCTGAGACACTGCCAAAGTCAAATTCATGTCTAGGGAATGCATGTGGCACCTTTTTATCAACCCTAGTCTGAATGTGGTCTTTAAGTTGTAATGATATAGGGCTGTTACCAAAGTCAAGCTCCTGGGCCTCAATAGTATGCAAGGTCTCTTCAGTGGCAGAGACCAAGAGAGAGTGCGCTTGTAGATTTTTTAACATCTGACGAGGATTTAAGAGCAGAAGGTGCTACTGATATAGCCCAATCAATAGGAGAGTACTCTTCAATGACAATTTTTGGGTGCAAAGTGATGTCATGCTGGGACAGCTAGCTTGAATTTATTATGAGATATGGGTTTCACATCCACTCTTTGGTCATAGATTATCAACCTCCAGGAGTATGGAAATCCTCTGACCCACTGACAAGAGCTTGACAATGCTCACCCCTGGGCTTGGTGTGACAAATGCCCTTTAACACCACTGTCTCACCTTGCTTTAACCACACTGGTAATTTACTACTGAGGGTCAAACGTAGAACACGAGCACGCTTTGTTTCGGGATTACATTTTTACAGTACTCTGAGTATGCTATATCCCAGTTAACCTGGATTAAAAACCTTTTGTTGTGCAGTCCTGTACCAATTGCTGTAGGACATTTGTTACGACAAGGAGAGAGACTCTCATTGCACGACTTATCTTGGCTCCCTAATTCTAAGGCGGAAACACATTTGCCTGTACGACAGGCATGTTGGGAAAACTGAAGCTCCATTTCAATGTACCCTAAATATGGAACCTGTTGTCCCGCTGCTCCCCCAATGTCAAGTTCTTTCCCATTTGTGTACAGGTGTCTATGGGAAAGATGTCTGGAATAAAATGACTGTGATACAACACTGACCTGTGATACAGAATCCATCAAACTGCAAATGAACACAATCCATCCAAGCTTCATCCAGCAGTGTTCTCCAACATGACCGGTCTGGAATTTGAGTGGCTTCTACTTGCAATGATGGGATCTCATACATACAGTGACCAGAGTAGGTGGAACTGGTTTGGCTGTGAGCTCCTGCTTATTCAGTAGCTGGAGCTCCTACCCATTTAAAGGTAGGGTTGATTGTGAGGCCACTTGCTGTTGGCCTTGTCTGCTATTGTGCCTCACACAATTTGCTTTGCACCAAAACAGCATGAGCCTGGTTAGTGCAGTATGTGAAAGTCCTTTCTACAATTGTAACAGAATTTTCTAACATTTGAGTTCCGTAGACAACATAGGAGCTGGTAAAGTCGCATTAGTGTTTGTTTTTGTTGGAGGGTTTCTGCCAATCTTTTATATTTCTGAGTCGCAGCGTAGCTTGAGGAGATGTAGATTCCCTGCTCTGTTTCTAGTTGTCTGATTCTTTCTTCTAGTTGTCCTCTAGTGGCAGCAACTGGGACATTTGAGACATTACTGCTTGTGACCTCAGGCTCATCAATAGTCACAAGGGTTTTGGTATGAACTTTTGTAGACTTGACTCCCATATGTCGCATCCTTCTTACTTCCCTTAACTGACTTTTTTTCTCAAATGTTCTGATTTTAAGGAGCAACTCTGCCTTGCAGCTCTTTAAGGTGCAATGCAGAAATCAAACTATTGTCCCAGCAGCTTCTAATGAAATGCCTAAATAACTGAGACTCAGCATCTGGTTTAGGCACAAGATTCCTCTCTATAAAATCCTCTAGGAATGTCTGAAGACAACGCAAATACTCCAAAGCTCTCCCTCCATTATTTTCAAGTGTCTCCAAAAATTGGATGTACAGTTCCTCCCCTCCTGTGACATCACCGTAAGCATTATCCAGTTCCTGTATGTATGCATGTGGGAGAGCTTGAGGACCGATGCCAAGGATCACATTCAAGGCAGGGGTGAGCAAACTGTCAAGTAGCACACGACACTGCTGCCCCTCAGAGGGAGTAACATGGGGGTGGTAGCTCAGGAGGTAGAGCGGGTCATCTAGTAATCTAAAGGTTGCTGGTTCAATCCCAGGCTCCTTCTGCTAGCATGCTGTAGTGTCCTTCAGCAAGACACTTTGCTCCTGATGGCTGCGTCCGTCAGTGTTTGAATAATTGTAAGTCGCTTTGGATAAAAGCGTCTGCTAAATGTAATGTAACATCGTTTAGTGCTTGTTAAACACGAAGCCACCAGACTTTGTAGTCTACTTCAGAGGGTGGTTCTGGGAAATTGCCTGAAAATGAACTTGACTCTTTGACAGTGGAAGTATATGGTGGTGAATCATGTTTCTACAACACGTTTAACATTTGCAGGTAGAGGGGTGACTAAAAAAAATGTATGCCCTTATGCTTACCAGATTTTACTTAAGTAAAGTAATGGGAATTTAGTCAGGGTCAAGTACAAAAAAAAGAAAATCAAGTAATGGACTGGAATGTACCTTCCTTCAGACAAACCTCAAGTTTTCTGTGTCCTTTGTTTCAAAAAAATGAAAAATAAATAAAAATATATATATTTTATGCTTTAATTTAAAAATTCTTACCTATCTATATCACATAAATCAATAACCAACAATATAGAGAAAGTGTAAACCAAAAATCATATTCTTGTTCGATGTCTTTCACTTTCTTAAGTTTGAAAAATGTAACCTCCTTACAAGGAAATGTCTATTTTAGATCAGTGTGAAAAAATAAAAACTCCTAATAATCTGTTCAACCAAAACAAAAAATTGGTTACCCCATCTGACTTCCAGTTGCCCTGCGCTCGGCTACGTGGATGGGTGCTCGGGGTTTGCGGCTGGGCGGGGCGTCTGGCCGTTTGTGGTAAGGTGGGCCTTGCCTCGACTGGTTTATGCTCCTTGGGGCCGTGCATGGGTGCAGGCTTCTGGTTTCACTGGGGGCTGAGGGGTCTTCTGTGGCTGCAGGGCAGGGTGATTCAAGATTCAAGATTCAAGAGGTTTATTCGTCACATACATATACATACTTTCATACATATATGCAGTGAAATGTAATGCAACGCACCTGGTGATAACACACAAAATGTCCTAGAGAAAAATTTCTTTCTAATAGACCAACTAACTGATTCCTAAAACGTAATACAGTAAGTCGAATACTTACAGAATAAAATAAAAATATATAGAATAAAATAAAATAAAATAAAATATGCGTATCTATATGGAATAGGCAATTATGTATTATGCCGCTGCGAAAGGGCAGCTGACAACCCGGAAAGACCTGGTGACGGCCTGAAGAGACTGCTGGTAGGAGGGAACAGACCCCAACGGGGCTGGCATGGGTTAGCTACCCATGGTAGCAGGAGCCTTTCACCACACAGTGTCTTGGATCCACCCAACAATGGCTACGAAAAGTTCAAAACAAAAAACACCCCTTGAGTCTGCGAGAGCGGGGGCGGAATATGACTCGTCGGCGGACCACACGGTAACAGACCCTGGAACGGAAACGACAACGAATCAAATGTTCAGCACAGTAGTTTACGAAGTAACAGCACTGGTGGGACACAAGCTACAAAGCTGCATCTGTGGCTGGAAAAAGGTACCATCAGAGAAGGGTCTCAAGATCCACCAGGGCAGAAAAAAGTGCCTGAGAGAACTTAGCGAGGGGCCTCGCATTGACCACTACTTCCTCAGAGGTAGGGCAAATCAGTCGATTGAAGCCCAGCGGCAGGATATTCACCACAGTCCACAGGGTATCAGAACCCCAGACGAAGCTCAACCAAGCACAGATCCACCAATGGACATGAGTGCAGAGCCCACCCAGCCACAGACAGCAGTAGAGAGGAAGATGAACGGACGGAAGCCTCTTATCTTGTGGCCTAAATCCTGCCAGAAAAAGGAGTGGGAAAGCACAGACACAGACCTTGTCCATATTCTAGAAGGTCTGAAAGTGTGCGTGGAAAGAAAGCTGGACAAGATCGGAGAGATCATATACAGCTATGGAGCAGAGAGATTTAGGGTGAAAACTACGAACCTTCAGACACAGAAAGATCCATCAGCAAATCTCAAGTCCAGGAGACAACAAGAGATCGAGCGACTTGTGAAAGAAAGAAGGAACCTGAGGAAACAATGGAGGAAGGCAACAGCAAAGGCTTGATGCACTACAGGGCGACATCAAGCAGCGTCTTGCAACACTGCCAAGAGTAGAATGCTTGAGAAAGCAACATAAGAAGAAAGAGCGAACGAGGACTGCCTTCTACAGAGATCCCTACAAGTTTGTCAAAGACCTCTTTGTCAAGGAGAAAACTGGGACCCTCAAAGTACCCATAAGGGAACTAGAGGAGCACCTGAGGAAGACCTACTCCGACAACCAGAGGCATGTGCCAGCCAGCATTCCGGATGACATGCCACCAATTCAACCACCTGAGCACCAGCTGGAAGCAAGGCCCCCAACTTGGAGCGAAGTTGAGAGCACAGTAAAGCGGGCAAGAACAGCCTCAGCCCCTGGGCCCAATGGCGTTCCATATAGGCTCTATAAGAACACACCAGGCGTCTTAAAGTACCTCTGGAAGCTCATGAAAGTGGCATGGGGAAAAGGAATTATACCAAAGGCATGGCGACGGGCAGGAGGGATCCTGATTCCCAAAGAGAAGAATTCCTCAACCATCAATCAGTTCCGCCAGATCAGCCTCCTGAATGTGGAAGGAAAGGTATTTTTCAGTGTTGTGGCCCAGAGGCTCTCAGTATTCTTGCAGAAGAACAACTTTGTCGACACCTCAGTGCAAAAGGGAGGGATAAGTGGATTCTCAGGATGCCTGGAACACATAAATGTCATCTGGCACCAGGTACAGACAGCCAAGAAGGAGAAGAATGACCTGCATGTGGTTTTCTTAGATCTTGCCAATGCCTTCGGGTCAGTGCCTCATGAGATTTTGTGGACGGCGTTCAACTTCTTCCAAGTCCCAGAGGGTATCACAAGGCTGGTCAAAGCCTACTTCCAAGACCTCCAGTTCTGTGTTACAGCACAGGCCATTACAACTGCCTGGCAGCACCTCCAGATAGGCATAATGGCGGGCTGCACCATCTCTCCACTGGCGTTTACCATGGCAATGGAGCTTATTATTTGAGCATCCCGATGGGTGGTTGGAGGGGAACGGTTGAAGAGCGGGCTGTGTCTTCCTCCAATCAGGGCGTACATGGACGACATCACAACAATAACAACAACAAATGCATGCACCAAACACCTGCTGGATAAACTCCAGGGAAACATCAAATGGGCACGAATGGAGATCAAACCCAGCAAATCCCGCAGTATCTCCATTGTCAAAGGCCAGCTTGCCAATGAGAGGTTCCATGTCAACAACGAGCCAATACCAACAGTTCTGGAGAAGCCTATCAAAAGCATTGGCCGCTGGTATAGCGCAGAACTCAAAGACTCGAAGCAGGTGGAACAACTCAGGCAGGATACAATCAGTGGCCTCAAGCAGATCAACAACACTGCTCTCCCCGGGAAGCTGAAGCTGTGGTGCTTTCAGTTTGGGCTGCTGCCCCGTCTCATGTGGCCAATTTCCATCTATGAGGTCACTCTATCCCATGCCAATCGGCTAGAAAGGCTAGTAAATGCACAAGTGAGGAAGTGGCTTGCACTGCCGAGATGCCTTACATTACATTTACATTTACATTTAGTCAGTTAGCAGACGCTTTTATCCAAAGCGACTTACAATTGTTCAAACACCGTTGGACACAGCCATCAGGAGCAATTAGGGGTTAAGTGTCTTGCTCAAGGACACTACAGCATGCTAGCAGGAGGAGCCCGGGATCGAACCAGCAACCTTTAGATGACTAGACCACCAGCTCTACCTCCTGAGCTACCATCCCCATAGCCTTACCAGCATTGGCCTGTATGGCAGCGGAACCCTCTCCCTGCCAATCTCAACCCTGGTGGAGGAGTACAAATGTGCCAAATCAAGGCTGGAGATGACTCTCACAGAATCCCGGGATCCATTTGTCAGAGGTGCTGCTCCAACGGGGAGGAAATGGAAGCCATCGGCAGCAGTCGCGGTGGCAAAGACGGCCCTCAGGCACCGGGATGTAGTGGGGCATGTCCAACATGGCAGAGGGGGCCTTGGCTTGGCAACAACAACACCCACATGGCAAAAGGCTACTCCAATCGAACGGCGGCACATGGTTGTGGAGGAGGTGCGCCACCAGGAGGAAGCAGCCAGGTGTGTCAAGGCAGTCTCTCAAGCCCAGCAAGGCTGCTGGATGAAGTGGGATGGCATGGAGAGGAGGAAAATTACATGGAGCGAGATGTGGGGCATGGAGTCGAATAGGCTAAGTTTCATCGTCAGAGCCACATATGATGTCCTGCCCTCCCCAACCAACCTACATCTCTGGTATGGAGAGGACCCAGCCTGTCTCCAGTGTGCAGCCCCAGCAACCCTCAAACACATCTTGGTGGGTTGCAAGATCAGCTTAACGCAAGGAAGATACACCTGGCGCCACAACCAAGTGCTGAAATGCTTGGCTGCTGTAATCGAGAACAAGAGGGTAACAACCAATGCCATGCCTCAAAATGCCCAGAGTACCTTCCCACGGAGAACAACCTTCATGCGGGAAGGGGAGAAACAGTGGACCAAGCCATCACTCCCAGACTCTGGCCCACTGAACGCAGCCCAGGATTGGGAAATGCGGGTAGACCTCAGCCAGAGGCTCACTTTCCCACCCGAAATTGCAGTTACCAACCCAGATCTTGTCCTCTGGTCCAAGTCCTGCCGGCGAGTCTTTATCGTTGAGCTGACTGTCCCATGGGAGGAGGCCATCGATGAGGCATTCGAACGGAAGAGGCTGCGGTATGCCAACTTTGCAGCAGAGGCAGAGGGGCGGGACTGGAACGTGAAGGTGCGGCCAGTGGAGTTGGGCTGCAGAGGTTTTGTGGCCAAGTCCACCACAAGGCTCTTGAAGGAGGTAGGGATCAGAGGACAGGCCCAAAGGAAGGCAATTAAAGAACTTGCCACTGCAGCCGAGCGGAGCAGTCACTGGCTGTGGCTGAAACAGAGGGACACAACATGGGATGCCAAATAATCATGTTGGTGCCATCGGCGACACACACTCAGGTCTGATCAACCTGTGGTGGGCCAACCTCGGCAGAGGGTGTCTTGTGATAAATGGCCGAAACACCCAATGAAGCCGGGGCACACAACTGAAGATGTGTCGCATTAGTGGCCCGTGATCTGTGCAAAACTCACCCCACCCAAGATGACATTCTCAACCATCTCAATTGTTGTACTGAAAATTTAGGGATTTTAACAACTAGTCCTATGAAGAATCCTTATGCAATTGTGTATATACAGATATGTGCATTAAAGTGGCATGTGAATGAAGTGAGGTAGCGTTTGGATTATACAGCACAGTATACAACAGTATGCCGCAGCAATACGGCATCACGAACAACCCTGATCAGTGACACAGTATGCGGTACAGTATACTACATATAGTACAGTAGGTAGTGGAGCCTATGTGTGTGGCTCAGTGAGGACCCCTGGTGAGGTCAGCATTGACAGTTCTAATGGCTTGCGGGAAAAAACTCTGTCTCAGTCTCTCTGTTCTCGCTGTGTGACTGCGGAGGCGCTTGCCTGACCGCAGCAGCTGGAACAGTCCGTTGTTGGGGTGATGAGGATCCTTCATGATCCTGCGGGCTCTGCTACTACACCTCATGGTGTATAACTCCTGCAAGGGGGTGAGGGTAGTTCCAGTGGTACGTTCAGCTGAACGCACCACCCTCTGCAGGGCCCGCCTGTCCTGAGCAGTACAGTTCCCAAACCAGGCAGTGATGTTACCCGTCAGGATGCTCTCCACCGCTCCACAGTAGAAGGACTTGAGGATCCTCACGGAGACCCGGAATTTCCTCAGCTGCCTGAGATGGTAAAGACGCTGCCTCGCCTTTCTCACCAGAGTGTCTGTTTGTAAAGTCCATGTTAAGTCCTCTGTGATGTGGACTCCCAGGTATTTGAATCTGCTCACCCTGTCAACAGAAGTCCCATTAATCACCAAGGGCGCGTGCATCCTCGATTGTAATCCTCGCCTAAAGTTGACAATCAGCTCCTTAGTTTTACTGACGTTCAGGTGGAGGCTGTTGTCCTGGCACCAGAGTGACAGGTCAGCCACCTCCTCGCGGTAGGCCTTCTCGTCGCAGTCAGTGATCAGGCCCACGACGACGTCGTCAGCAAATTTGATGATGGTGTTGGAGCTGGACCTGGACACACAGTCATGTGTGTAGACGGAGTACAGTAGGGGTACTGAGGACGCAACCGTGGGGGGATCCTGTGTTCAGGGTGAGGGAGCTTGACATGTGCTTCCCCACCCTGACCACCTGGGGCCGGGCTGTGAGGAAGTCCAGGATCCAGGCACACAGCGGAGTATTCAGTCCAAGCTCCTTCAGCTTGACAGCCAGTCTGGTGGGGACTATGGTGTTGAAAGCTGAACTGTAATCGATGAACAGCATTCTCACATAAGCCCCCTTCTGGCCATCCAGATGCGTGAGTGTGGTGTGCAGTACCTGGGAGACCGCGTCATCCGTTGATCTGTTCTGCCGGTACGCGAACTGCCACGGGTCCAAGGTGCGGATGAGGAAGGCGCAGATATAATCCTTAATCAGCCTCTCGAAACGCTTCATGAACACCGGGGTGAGGGCCACCGGACGGTAGTCATTCAAGCAGGCAGGAGAGGCGATCTTGGGGACAGGAACGACGGTGGACCTCTTGAAGCAGGACGGGACCACTGATTCAGCCAGGGAGATGTTGAATATTGTAGTGAACACCGGAGCTAGCTGGTTAGCACAAGTCTTCAGTACTCGCCCAGATATGCCATCTGGGCCCACAGCTTTCCTGGTGTTCATCCGCATCAGAGCTCTTCTGACCTCGTGCCCACTGAGAGTGCATGCTAATCCCCAGCGGTGTAACTCCAATTCAGAATCAGAATCAGAATCAGAATCAGAAATACTCTTTAAATAATTCCAGGGGAAAATTACTTTCGTTACAACTCCAATCTACATACAACATATTTACATACAACATATTATAATTATTAAGAAACATATTTGTATATTAATATATATATAACTATATACACTTGGTAAGGTGTAAAATGTACAGTTAAAAATGTGCAAGAAGAAGAAAGTGCAGAAGTGGATATCCGTGTTTGATGTCAGATTACAGAGAGGGGGTGTCTGCCTCTCTGAGGGAGGCGTTGTAGAGATTGATGACCACAGGCAGGAATGATTTCCTGTGGTGCACTGTGGTGCATCTGGGTAAGAGGAGTCTTCCACTGAAGGTGCTCCTCTGCTGGGCCAGTGTGTCGTAGAGAGGGTGTGAGACATTGTGCAAGATGGACTGAAGCCTGGACAGCATCCTCCTCTCTGCCACAGTCGTCAGGGTGTCCAGCTCCTCTCCTATGACATCACAATCATGGAGAGGATCGACAGTAGTTGTTGAGCAGCCAGCAGCAGAGACTTGTGGGGGATGGGCCGCAGTATCAAACCTATTGAAAAATAGGTTCATTTCATTGGCCCGGTCCGCACGGCGCTCCAGCCCCATGCCACAAGTCTTCTGGAACCCAGTGATGGTTCTCATGCCACTCCACACATCCCTCATGTTGTTTTGCTGGAGTTTTTTCTCCAACTTTCTCCTATAACTGTCTTTTGCCTTCTTGATTGTAAGTTTGAGTACCCTCTGCACTCTCCTCACCTCATCATGGTTGCCATCTCTGAACGCCCTCTTCTTTTCGTTCAGGATGGCCTTAATGTCCTTAGTGATCCATGGTTTATTGTTGGCGTAACAGGTGACAGTCCGAGCTGGGACAATGCAGTCCACACAGAAGTTGATATAGTCCATGATGCACTCCATGAGCCCATCAATGTCCTCCCCGTGGGGCTCACAGAGTGCAGGCCAGTCAATCACTTCAAAGCAGTCCCGCAGTGCCTCATAAGCCTCCTCCGACCACCTCCTCACAGTCCTTGTGGTCGTAGGCTTCCTCTTCACCAGAGGCACATAGCAGGGTTTGAGGTGAACCAGGTTGTGATCTGACCTGCCCAGAGGGGGGAGAGAAGAGGAGATGTATGCATCCTTAATGTTAGCATACATCAGGTCCAGGGTCCTCTCCTCTCTGGTAGGACAGCTCACGTACTGTTTGAAAGTCGGCAGAACTCTGTTCATGGTGACATGGTTAAAGTCTCCCGACATGATGATGAGGGCACTGGGGTGTTGAGTTTGAAGTTTGGAGATGGTGGTGTGTATGATGCTGCAGGGAGATGTTGGGTTTGCAGAGGGAGGGATGTACAGGCAGATAGTATGGACGGAGTCCAACGGCCAGCAGTTCAGCATCCGGGCTAGAGCTGTTCTTTAATGGTGATGTGACCAGGATTACACCATCTGCTGTTAACTAGAACGGCAAGGGAGGTTGGCTAGGGGAGGCGTCCACACTCGTGGCTGGGGAGGAGCTGCTCTTGTAGTTTGTTATCGTCCGCAGCCCCTCCCACAAGTGTCTGGTGTCCCCCCACTCCATCTGTAGCTCCACAGCCTCTCTGTACGTCGGTTTAGCGTCCCTCACCGCCCTCCGCAGATTGTACGACGCCTCTTTGTAATTGTCCATATTTCCGGATACAAGACCGTCGTTGTAAGCGGCCGTGCGAGCATTCAGAGTGGAGCGGATGGATCTATCAACTCACGGTTTCTGGTTTGGATATATCCAAACTTTCACCGTGGGAATGATGTTATCTGCTAACGTAGCTACAAAACTCACTGCCACCTCCGTAAACTCGCTGACGTCACTTGAACTTGATTGGAACATGTCCCAGTCTACCTCAGTCAGAGCGCCCTGAAGCGCAGCCTCTGATTGGTCCGTCCACCGCTTCACTTCCCTCGTCACCACCAGTTCTCGAACAGCGGCTGCATTTTTGTTGTTGTTGAGCGTCTTCCCTGTAGGATTTCCGCCGGCCACTCTGCTTCCACGGATAAAAAGTCCCAAAGTTGTTCGTTTAGGGAAATGTTTATATCCATGAGTGCGTCACGGTCTAAATACTAAAATGTGCAAAAGTCGTCCGGAGCGCCGGCGCAGGCTACGCAGGGGGCGGCGCCACTATCGCTATCAGGGTGTGATCAGGGCTTTCCTGTGGCCGTGGCGTGTCTATATGGTTGCAGGGCGCAGGGGTGGCCTTGGGCCCTTTTCGCTGGTTGGAGGCGCTACAATATAATTCCGACCTCATACACCAGAACCCCACACACGCACAAACATCCCCAGCGCTTGCTTTGAACACACCCTCCTGGTTACATTCCTCTCCTTTCCTACCTCATTTACTGCCATAACATTGACAGGAAGACTTAATTAACTCTTTATCAATACATGTTGTCATCTGACGTTTCTATGTTTACATTTGTCCATGTACATTGTGTTGTTTGATTCTTATTTGTCTCACCCCTGATGATTCTGTTCCTCTTGGAGTAGTGAAGACCAAAACATGGTAGGATGGTTCTCAAAGACCGGGATTGGTGGGGATTCTGTGGAACAAAAATCTGTGCTCTTGTCATCCCACAGGTCATCCACAGGACAGAGTTTTTGCAGCACTTGATGATTAAAGAATTAATAAAGAGCTGCATTGCAGGTTGAGAACTTGAACTCCACTTGCAGAATAACTCTGTCCTAGATGCAATGGCATACAAATACTCTGTGTGTATGACCGACATGCTGACAGCACAGGTAAAAAAAACAAAAAAAAAATTATAGAGCTCTATATGAAGAAAGATTATGTTCTCTGGCACTCAAGTGATCCAAGAGCAGAGGTAGTTTAAGGTTTTCTACCGTGTCCAGGGAGAATAGATGTTTTTACTCGGCCCCGGTCCGGGCGGGTTAGCCCAATTCTGTGGGAAAATCGTGAACCTGGCAACTCTGAACATAGGATCAAGAGTGTTTGTTCGCTAACATGGACCTTGTGATAACTGGCTTTTACCTACATCATTGGCTACAAGTTTTCCTCATATTTTATTTTGTAGTGAGTAACAAAGGTGTAGTTAAGTAAAGGTAAAAGTCGACAGAAATATATTAACTCAAGTAAAGCAGAGATCCTCCCAAAAAACATTATTTTTTTATTTAGAAAAATGCAAGCCGATGCAGAAGTGACTCCCTCGGTCCCATAACACCATCCTCCCATCGTCCTGTGCGGTGACCTGGGAGATTGAGTCGGTGGTCAAGGAGGCTCAGCAAACCCAGCCGGATCCAGGTAAGGTCTCGCTAATCGTCTCTTTGTACCTGACTCTGTCCACTCTCAGGTCTTTCAGCGGGGACATTCCTCTCGGGTTGCCTGCCATCTGGGTGTCTGTCGCACCTTCTCCCTCCTGAAGTGGCACTTCTGGAGGCCAGCCATGGGTACTGACACCCATTCCGGCATAACCGCGGGAGGCCTTCCATCGGGATCCCGCTGGTCTACTCCACTCCTTGTCGGTCCATGGTCAGCCATGGTCCCACATGGGCGTCGACTTTGTCTGCGGTCTTCCACCCTCACGAGGTAACACTGTTGTTCTGACCATAGTGGACAAAGTTTCCAAAGCTGCACACTTCGTGGCTCTTCCTAAGCTCCCCACAGCATCCAGTCACATGAACCACGTCTTCCGTCTCCATGGAATCCCCTCAGACATTGTTTCCTTTGTTTTTGTTTAACTTGTGCTGTCAACATGCTTGGCATACAACACAGAGTATTTGTATGCCATTGCATTTGGGACAGTGTTAGTCTTCAAGTGGAGTTGTCAAGCTGCAATGCCTCTCTTTAATCATTCTTTAATCATCAAAAAACTGCTAACAACTAATCATCATTACTACTCCAAGAGGGGGGAATCACCACCATTGTGTGGTGTATGTAGCCAGTTTGAGTACTGGCACTGGGAGAGATAGGTGAAGCACAACCAGATCAACGATGAGGTGCAGTAGGTCAGTCAGCAGCCACGCGGCCCCTGCCCCAGACCCAACCGTTCCCCAGCGGCCCCCCCTTCCCAGAGGCACCCAACCCATAGCGACCACTCACAGGCGCAGAGTGGCTTGGGAACTAGCTTTCATCACCAATTTGCCAATAGTGGCTTCTGAGAACACTTACAAACTAAAAGACGTGATTAATGTCGGATTTTCGCAAGATGTAACGCACCAGCAAATGTAATGTCCCAGCAAACCCTTCATATGTGATAGCACTGATGGGATCTGTGGTCTCAAATCAATGACAACCGATCCCCGGCAACAGTCACACCATGATCCCAGATCATCACAACTCAGGCGGAAATAGTAGGAGGTTGCTGGTTAGTTAACACCATCTCCTACTGGGAAGAGAAGGAGATGAAAGCCTGCCTTATGATATCATCATCAGACCTTGTCCTGTGTTTAACTATTTTCCCCATCCTGGCCAACAGGCAATCAGGTCTGGGAAAGCGATTAACGACTAGATGTGAAACCACTCAACTGATCAACAGGAGGTCCATGAAATGAATGATGAACACTTTTCCATCCTTCTCCCCCATCTCCCTCTGACAGGCAAGTGCTAAGGACTTCAAAGGAGAACACAGACCATGATGAGCCCAGAAGGCTACTCAGTACCTACTTCTCAGAACCTTTGTTTTATAACCCCTGTTGTCCTCAACTTTGACAACACACACACACACACACACACACACACAACCCCTCCCTGCTACCACAAGGTTACCCCTAGCTGCGAACTCCCCCAAGATCCATGGACCATTCATGAACATTCCTCTCAGCTACTCCCCAATCTGTTTTAAACAAGATTGCATCAACGTGAGTTATTAATTAAGTCACCTTTAACCAAACTAATTTTAAGTTGCACACATCTTTTCAAATGGATCAAAACCCTATTTCTCTACATCACAGAATGACCAAGGAGCAAAATTAAAAGGCCTGTGAATTTTTGTTGTGGGCCTCTGCTGCCATCAGTTGACGGAATATAAGAAGTTATTTTCGGACTCACCTCTTGTGTGGGTACTTCTACTCAGATTAAGTGTTGTTTTATTATATTTTTCTTTATTAATGGTACAAATATTTTCTTAAGTGAAGTAGTTATTAACCAATGTTTATTTTACATTGGATTTACCATGAATGCTATGTTAAGACGTATGAAACGTCTGGATGTATTTCAAGATATGATTTGATTTGGGGAAAGCGTCTTTTTGAGAAGTTTCCAATAACCGGATCAACGGTAGTAAAATAGGAATAAACTTTACAGACTTGGACATACAGTATGACACTATGTCAAGAACAGACTCTATAGACACAGCCCCTTCTCACTGGTTACATAAATCGGCGGACGCTCTGTCAACGGCTTCCTTCAGCTCAGATCTCCATTTGCTCAAAGTCCCTTTTGCGTGGTTTCTTTAGCTCAATTTCTTTTACGACTTTTTTATCTTTTTCTGGTTTTACTTAAAACCGTCCGGACCTCCGAATGCGCAATGCAGATCCGCTTCTTTTTTATGGTCAACATTTTATGGTCAACCAAGTTCTCAGGCTCGATTTAATAATGCAGCAACCCAATTTTTCGAGTTAATAATAACTTCGTAATCATCGCCAAACAGCCAACAACATTACTTACAAGTTTAATTTTAAGCGACTTATATATAAACCAGTAAGGACCGCTCTCCACCCAGAAAAACACGCCTTAAGACTGCCTCTGGTGTCCATCGCCGAACACGGCTGTGATGACGCCTCCACATGCTGCCACCAAACGGGAGGAAGTAAGACCTGACGTCTGCAACTCTCCGATCATCCGACTCTATGCTCAAGTGGCTCTCCTTGCTGTAGAGTATCGCGTCCCAGGCTGGAACCAAGCGACAACCAGAGGGCTTACCCAGCGGTTGAACAACCCAGATGATGACTCTATTTCTATCAACAAGTGTGCCTTATATAGTTAGTACTGGTGATTAGGCCTGTATAGTTATTTAGTCCACCACTTTTTTTTTCTTATACATGAAATTCATTGCCATCCACTGACAAGTTAGAGACATTTAGAACCAAGACAAGTTCCTGAGTTTACCGGCAAGTCACCGTAAATACTCAACATAGAAATGCGAAATGCAACAGAGATTTCTTCACCATCTTAACATTTTTTATTTATAATTTCTACAAACAACAAACTTGGACATTTACTGCATGCGAGTCTATACATCCAAACTAAAAGCAACCATCTAGAGTGACAATTTATGGACAAAACATCTCCCCCCAACAGTTTTTGGGGAAAAAAAAATAATAATAAAAAAATAAAAATAAACTCCCAACATAACAAATGCAGCAAAAAATATAAAGTGCAAGTCTTTTCTCTGAAGGGAAAACCTCAAGTAAACCCCCCCCCCCTGCTCACTTGGCACAACGAATGTGCCCAAACTAATGTGCCTCAGTGCACTCAATATTTTACAGTCCAGTCCAGGCATAAAACCCACTGGTTTAAAGCAGCATGAACTTTATAGCTGTATGAAAATTGTAATACCAAAACGTATTATTAGGTCTATTGGCGCTGTCGAGACCACTTAAACTGAACTGTAAAATAAAAGTTTGACTCACAACTAGCCCAGCAATAAGCGATTATTCAAAACAACGTGGAAGCTAAGGAGGGTGTTTTTGGCGTGGACACAGGGATGGTTTGGTGGTGAAAATTCTGATGGTTTAAAACCTCAAGTTCTTTATTAGATGCATTTGGATAGATTTGCAACTAGTCTAATGCAAATAGTGCCCAAGATTTCATCGGTTCAAACAATATTGTTACAAAAATGTCAGAATTGTTTGATTTCTACTTTTGTCAACAAAGGAATTTGCGGTGGACAAAGGATATAACCAACTCCCCTGTGGGTATTTGCTTTTCTGAAACTCCTCCAATTAAACACCCAAAGTTTCAAATGAATAGTCTCCCAAAGGGCAAAGTTAAAGTAGTGTTTGGTTAACGAGAACACAATCGTACGCCTGTACGAGCCTAAAAAAAAACGATTTGCTTTGATCGTGGTCGCTCAAGTGCTGTAATGTTTTTGCACGTTGATTTTCCTTTTATTAATATCTGAATCGTATAACCCTAGCCGTTAGAGAATAAATAATTTACAAGACAAAGAAGTCAATTTTTTTCATTGCCTAATTTGGAAAACTGAACGTACGTCAAGGTGGCACAAAAAATCTGGGGTGGTTGTTTAAAAAAAAAAAAAAAAAAAAAAAAAAAAAAAGGCATTGGGTCCAATTAAATATACAAAAAACAAACAATTGTAAATTCATCTACAAATCTTCAAATGACAGGTAGTGCAGCAGAAGGGCATTTTGTATCAAAATACCCCCCCCCCCCCCCAATTCTCATTTTCAGTGGAATTTTCAGCGGTGAGACTGCGGTGAGGGGACTTTTAAAAATGATTTTGAAATGACCATAGAGAGCCAATCAACTTGAATCGAGAGTGAATGAATAGAGATGTGTGTGTGTGGTGGGTGGGAAACGTAGCATTGGACGCAAGGTAATCCCTGGTGTACCACAGGCCTACAGCGATCTTCCCAATGCGCATCACTGGAGATTCTTGGGGTCTGGTTTTCACAGAAATCTTTTATCGGCGGCCCTGGTGGAGGTACTGCTGGGTGAACATGTTGAGCTCGCTGTCCAGCCAGCCTGCCTTGTTCCTGCCACAATAGAATAACAAACAATGTTAATCCCCAATTGCCATTTCCAAACCCAAGGCCTTATTAAAAAATTATATCATGTCATATCATCAACGATTTATAGCACAGCCTCGTCGAGCACTTTACTATTGAGAAACCTACCACTCTGCCCCAAAACGGGAAGCTCACAATAGCCTCAAAAAGTCCACTATCCTTCATCATTTTATTAACGGCTACAATTTTTGCAATTAGCACAGAAGAAGAAGAACAGAAGAATCTTTAATTGTCACACAGCACACCACACTACAACGCGCGCACACACGCACACGCACACACGCACACGCGCGCTTTGGATGGTGGCCGGTGAAATGAGGCCTCTGCATTTAACGCATCCTTGGCTTGTCCTTCCTCCGGGGGCACAGCCAGGAGCAGTGGGCAGCATTCGTGGACGCTCCGGGGACCTGGTGACGAATGCCCATCGCTGGTCAGACGATGATGTGTGCATGTTTTTGGTGGGGGTCCTTACTGACGTGAGGTGGAGGAAACCCCATGTGAGCACGGGAAGAACATGCAAACTCCACTCAGAAAGGCTCCTATTTGGGAGACAACCCGCCCGGAGCATGGTGCCAACAGCGCCCCAGGCGGGAATCTAACCCAGGACCTTCTTGCTGTGAGGCAGCAGTGCAATGCACTGCGCCACTGTGCCACCACAGACTCAAAATGAGCAAAATGAGCAACAATGGGCACGTGGCCTGGTCTGATCAATCACGTTTTATTTGACATCATGTGGATGGCCGGTGGTGCGTGTGCATCGTTTACCTGGGGAAGAGATTGCACCAGGACGCACTATGGGAAGAAAGCAAGCCGACGGAGCCAGTTTGATCCTCTGGACAATGTTCAGCTAGGAAACCTTTGGTCCTGGCATTCATGTGGATGTTACTTTGACAGGTACCAACAAGCTAAACATTTTTGAAAACCAAGAACACCCCTTCATGGAAAGGGTATTCCCTGATGACAGTGGCCTCTTTCAGCAGGATAACGTGCCCTGCCACACTGCAAAAATTGTTCAGGAATGGTTTGAGGAACATGATAAAGAATTCAAGGTGTTGACTTGGCCTCCAAAATCCCCAGATCTCAATCCAAGCGAGCATGTGTAGGATGTGGTGGAACAACACACACACACACGCACGCACGCACGCGCACGCACACGCACACACACACACACACACACACACACACACACACACACACACTTTAGGCTTCTTACCGGAGGAGTTTGGCCTTGCTTTGCAGCGCTTCGAGTAGCTCGATCTTGTTGTTCATGTCAGTGATGTCGTCCTCCAGGTTCTGCCGTGTCACGTCCACCTGCTGGCAGAGCTGGGCAAAGGCGCCAGCCAGCTCCCTGTGCACAGTCAGACAAACCAGTTCAAAGATCTGACCGGAAACCAGCAGAACGCCAGTCACCCGAACTTGCAGCTTCACCAAACCAGGCGTCAAGTAATGCAGTGATTTATGAGCTTAAAAGGGATTATGGAAAACTCGCTTTTTCAATGCTTGTGCACATACATTTGGGTATCTGATCAGTGTACTAACACACCAACTGTGAAATAAAACAACAGTCAGTTTTTTGTGAGCTGTCACTTTCAGAAAACCTGAAACAACCTGTTCACATTTGCAGCCAAACCCTATGTCACGTTGCGCCTCAGTAAAATTACAACCACCCCGCCCATCTGAGTAACTCTACCCACGCCCGGAGCATGACCGGACCCACTAGCATCGAAGCTAAGAGCTAAGCCTAGGAAGTGCTCTGTTGGCTGCAGAGACCACCACAGATATTTTAAAAAGAAAGAGGAATTAATACCAAATGTCTGTGACAAAACAGCAGATGAGTGAAATGTAAGTATTTAAGTAAGCAGACTACAGGTCTGTGTGTGGAAAAGGTTTTCCTGAAGACTGAAATTTCCAAATTTGACCACAAGGGGATAGTGCCCCATTGCAGGAAGAGAGGAAGAAAATAAGATCAAGCTTGATGATTGTCACAATTACACTAGATTGTGCCAAATGGAAGACCTGATGCCTCGTTCAAAAGTTTAAGCCCTTGACGTATGGTGCATGCTTGTCCAATCTTCCATGCCCCTTCGCTGTGAAATAAAACCGCTTCTTCACAATCGTCCTACTCGTCTTTTTTGTGACTGACTTGACAACAAGTCTGTTGAGTGAGTCATATCTATACAGATCTCAAAACCTGTAAGTGGTTGCGTCGATCCCTTTCTCTCTTAAGTACAGACGCTAGCCAATAAACTAGCGTTGGTGACAATCTGATTTGCTGCCATTGCTGGTTGCCATGGTGTTACATACACGATCAGCCAAAGCATTAAAACCACTGACAGGTGATGCGAATAACATTGCTCATCTCGTTCCAATGGCACCTGTCAAGGGGTGGGATATATTAGGCAGTAAATGAACAGTCAGTACCTGAAGTTGATGTGTTGGAAGCAGGAAAAATGGGCCATTGTTAGGATCTGAGCGACTTTGACAAGGGCCAAAATGTGATGGTTAGATGACTGGGTCAGAGCGTCTTCAAAATGGCAGAGCTTGTGGGGTGTTCCCGGTATGCAGTGGTTAGTACCTACCAAAAGTGGTCCAAGGAAGGACAACCGGTGAACCAGCGACAGGATCATGGGCTCATTGATGTATGTGGGGGGCAAAGTCTAGCCCGTCTGGTCTGATCCCACAGAAGAGCTACTGTAGCACAAATTGCTGAAAAGGTTAATGCTGGCTATGATAGAAAGCTGTCAGAACACACAGTGCATAGCAGCTTCACAATATTAGTGGTGGTTTTCATGTTGTGGCTGATCGGTGTATGTATCTTTAATATATACTGTATATATGGGGTAGAAAGACAGAGCGTCCACTCACTGCTGGACTTGGTGGCTGCAGTTGGAACCTGTGTAGCTGACGACAAGCTGCAGCTTCTCGCTGGCATAGTCCACAAACTGCCTTTTGAAGGTCCTCTCCTTGGCCTTGGTGGTCCAGGTGAGCCGCTCATACACATACAATAGGCCATACAGGCCCACTGAAAGGGCGATCAGCCGCCAGCCCACGGCCTTCCAGATCTGGTTAAAGGATAAAGGGTGTGTGAATGTTTTGATGGGAGGGATGCTAGATGACAATGTTGTATGCAATTGAAAAGTCCCTGCAGATGACCAACCCTGGCAACCCTGTATGTGAGTGCCTGTGGTGCTCTCTCCACTTACCACACCCCCGACCACGATGATACCCATGGAGGTGCGAGACGTGAGGGAGGCCAGGCCAGTCACCATTGAGACCATCAGCTCCTCCTGGGTCATAGATCCCTGGGGGAAGGGGGGCATGCTGGTGCTGACTGGGGTCAGGGCCAGGGGACGAGGGACCTGCGAGACAAGGGAGTTGGTGGAAAGGCATGGATTACAATAAAATAGACAGACAGACAGAGGTGGAGAGAACTCAAAATCTGATCATTCTTTGTAGACCTGAAGCCATTAAGATGCGGACAGATGCTCAAAAGTGTGTTTTTATCTTCGATTTATTTCCAGGTTTCCTACTTTTATGAAACGAAAAACGTAAACATCTGCTCCGTTCCACTAGGTGCAGTCCTGCTGAGGCCCGGCTCTCTCTCCAGATAGATGGTGCCCCCTTGTTCTCTTTAACTTTACCGTGGTCTCCGTTGGTATGAGACTTTATTATTTGAGAACCAGATTTCCTTTGTGACTTCTAAATAATAAATCATCAACACAGTACTTCACTATCCTAAATAGCTGTGAAAAAGACTGCCACTCTGTTACTGCACTGTAGCAGAGATGACGACTCCCGACTATCACTAGACTTGCAACATTACCCAACTGTCGACTCATCATTTCACACAAAATTACAGAGAAGTCTGTCCAAACAGAATAGTAAAAACTCAAGCCAGACCGACGCCAGACTTTTGGGTGCGTTGCAGATCCCAATTTTGGAGAGTCCTAGCCTACCGATTACCTATGTTTTGAGGGATATTTTGTCAACAACTATAAAATTTTCAGATAAATTTTAAAAACTTAGTTTCTATCTTTGAGAAAATTTAACTTATAAGCAAACAAATACATTTGAAAAAAGAACTTTGATGGATAAAAAAACATTTTCAGAAAACAATTTTATTTTTTTTTCCCAGAGTTCCAGCAAGGCATCATCACTAGGCTTGGGCCGATATTCAATAATATCGAATATCGCTGTATTTGCCACCTTGCAATATTTTCACATTATCTAAGTATCACCCCCCCATCTAAATATGCTGCCCGTCACTGTTTGCGTGGTGAATGGGCTCCTTTCTGCATGCACGTTACGTGAACACCCCAGCGCAACTTAGTCGGAGTGGCGTAAAGTGATCAGTTCCCTGTGATCTGGCATAAAGGGTCACCGTTTCAAAGATAATAAATACAGAGTGTTTGTTTATTTTAGATGTATTTATTGTAACTGAAAGAAACAACAAAAAAGCCCCGTGCGTAAACGGGAACACTTCTCCTTCACCCCCCGTTTTTGTTTGTTTTTCCATTTTCCCATGAATGCAGCAACACTTCCTGTTTGGAAACCTGTGTCCGTGTCTAAATGCGAGAGTAAACATTAAAACATTGGTGGATTTATGATGCCTAGTCAGACTTCTGCGCTTATTTTGGCTAATGACTTAAAAGTAGTAAAAACAGACAGGATAATACAGGATAAATAATCAACTTTTTTTTGTTGATAATACTTCTTTAAAAATAGGTACACATCGGCTGCATAACTGCCGATCCCGATGTGGTCAAAAAAGTCAAATAAAATGACTGTTATATCGGCCAAATTGATATATCGGTCGGACTGAAGTAAAAACCATGGGGAGAAAAAAACAAATAAAGAATTGCACAAGGTTATCAGGTTCTCCCGAAGAACTGTACCTGGTCATTGTAGCCCATGAGGGCTCGCCGGGTGTTCTTGGGCCCCAGGAAGCGGTTGACCAGCATGGTCCAGCCCAGCGAGAAGTGGAAGCCGATGTCCTCTTGGAAGTCACTGCAGAGCTTGTCGCAGGCCAGGTCGTAGCTGAGGCTGAAGCACTGGCGGGGGACTAGCTTGTCCACCTGCTCCCTGACAAGCGCCGGCAGCAGGGGCTTCAGACCCTCTGGACAAAGAGAGTGATGATGATGAGAGGGACAGTAAACACAGGTTTGTTTCAACTTTACTTTTTCCTACAATAGGTTTTCCCTTCAGAAACTATTAAATTCTATTATTTTAAATTACATTTTCCCTCCTGCTCTAGTAAATTTCAGAAGCTCTTGACTTTCTAGTTGTAGTTTAGATTTTCCTGACTTATTTACATTTGTTTTAATTTTAGAAAGCTTATATTAACTTTAGCACAATTAAAAAAAAAAGAAAAATCAAATGCTACAACAGATATTAACATGAGCAATTATTTTATGTGTGCTGGGTAAATAGATTTGATTGGCGTTGGGTTGTGTCCTGGTATCACTTCTCACATATGACTGCATACTTTCATGTGACCTCAGTTTGATTCTTTGGGATTTTCCATATACATATAGAGTCAGACAGACAGATGGTGTGTCATACCGATCATCTCAGTCTGGGTGATTTGCAGAGCACCGGCGATAGCAGTGGAGCACCTCTCTGACATGTTCCTGCCCAGGCCCTCCTCAATGTGCCTATGGAGTTCCTGTGATAGAATTTAAAACACAACATGAGTACAGAAACACAAGGAAGACAGCTCACGGATAGAATCGGTCGTTTCTGTGTTGTCTTGGATTTTCATGCCCCTCCCAGACACACTTAAAATGTGTGTGTGTGGGGGAGGGCATCATGCAAGGGTTTGCTGCGTAGAGCACTCATTTCTCAAAACAAAGAAAATAAAAACACTGTTTTTATTCTAGATGTATTTAATTTACTCAGTTTCCTGCTACTGCTCCGCTGTGGAGCAGATTGCTCATGGGCCGGTGGAAAATACACTGGGGCCTGGCACAAGCCGCAGCCTGTTGGTTGGGAACCTCTGCACTAGAGAACATTCCAACTCTGTTGGTGATGGTTGGGCGGCTTGGAACCGTGTACCTCGGCTCAAGCTTGCAGATGAAATCTTTCAATCCTGCAAGATCTTAATTGGCTGAATGTCTTTGCAGATAAAACAGATACATTTATCTGTAATCACCATTTGGCGGCCAGCTGGTAATTGTTGTGATCAAAACAGTCATTCGTGCCTGCTTTAGCCATGGTGTTGATGAAAATCCAGTGACGGCATTCACATGTTGGCGGGGTGGGGGAGGGGGTGCCGAGACACGGACGCCGGAGAGGGACGGACGGAGCAGCAGAGTGCATGGAGCAGTGCATAGACAAAGCTATAGCTAAAGCCATAGCTAAACCGGCAGCGACAACATTAAAACCACTGACAAGTGAATAACATTGCTCATCTCATTACAAAGACACCTGTCAAGGGGTGGGATATATTAGATAGCAAGTCAGTTATTCAAGTTGATGTGTTGGAAACAGGAAAAATGGGCAAGTGTAAGGATCTGAGCAACTTTGACACAGGCCAAATTGTGATGGCTAGACGACTGGGTCAGAGCATCTCCAAATCGGCAGGTCTTGCGGAATGTTCCTGGTATGCACTGATTACTACCCACCAAAAGTGGTCCAAGGAAGGACAACCGGCGAACCGGCAACAGGGTCATGGGCGCCCATGGGCTCATTGATGCGCATTGTCAATGCCATTACACCATCACCACCAGCCTGGACTGTTGACACAAGCCAGGTTGGGTCCATGGATTTGGCGCTGTTGGCGCCAAATTCTGACCCTACCATCTGTAGGGTCAATATTATCAGCAGAAATTGAGATTCATCAAACCAGGCTACATGTCTCCAGTCTTCAACTGTCCAGTTTTGGTGAGCCTGTGCCTAACGCAGGCTGAGCTTTCTGTTCTTGGCTGACAGAAGTGGGAGCCGATGTAGTCTTCTGCTGTTATAGCCCATCCGCCTCAACGTTCGACATGTTGGGTATTCTGAGATGTTTTTCTGTTCACCACAATTGTATGGAGTGATTATCTGAGTTACGAGAGCCTTTCTGGCAGCTCGAACCAGTCTGGCCATTCTCCGTTAACCTCTCTCATCAACAAGGCGTTTCCGTCCGCAGAACTGCTGCTCACTGGATGTTTTTCGCACCATTCTGAGTAAACTCTAGAGACTGTTTTGTGTGAAAATCCCAGGAGATAAGCAGTTACAGAAATACTGTAACCAGCCCGTCTGGCACCAACAATGACGCCACGGTTGAAAACACTGAGATCACATTTTTCCCCCCATTCTGATGGTTGATATGAACATTAACTGAAGCTGCTAGCCCGTATCTGCATGATTTCATGCATTGCACTGCTGCAACACAATTGGCTGATTACATAATTGCCTGAATACATTGGTGTACAGGTGTTCTCATAAAGTGCTCAGTGAGTATATAGTATAAAATAAGCTGAAACATGTATAAGCAACTTAAAAAATGCTTTTATGCATTGCATGCTACCATATGGCTGATGCATTGCATGAATAAGTAACGTATAATGGCAATAACTAAATGCACAGATAAAAAAGGGTAATGAAAGAAAAAGTATTATCATATAACAAAATGTGTTTTGAAGCAAAATGGAAAAAAATATGGAAATGGCACTGTTGATAAAACGTATCTGCTACTTATGCACTACTGCTAAAACAGATACATTTATATCATAAGGAATACTCCTTTTGCAGTTGTTCATTGAGCATACAGGAACATAATAAATTCTAAACTTGGAATGCGGTCCCTCACACATGGTCTTCAAAACTCCTGCCCTTTAACCAAAAAGTTTGCCCACCATTGAGCTAGTTAATCCATTGAACTGAATGATAATTTCAACTTGATGGCCATTTTTTGCTCATCATGTCCTGCCCCAACCTCATGGAAGATTGTCAACAGTTCTACTAAACCATTACGGTCCCCTTTTAGCCTGATTGAAGAGTTTGAGTCGGCACTCGCTTTGGAGATCAGACAACATTTTCCCCCAGGACATCATTTTTTAGAGGGGGGGGGGGCTCAAAGTTGGATCATATCGCCTACACTCTGCCCCTTTCAGTTGTTAATACCTTCAAAAGGAGGGTGCCGAAGTGCAGAGTGGCAAGCCAGAATCAGTCAGGACAGCTCTTTTGCAACACATGTAACGGAGGGACGGAGGATGCCAGCAAGAGGCATAAATCTCAGGAAGAACATGGGTGGACTTCAATGCTTGAATGAGAACATGGGTGTGTGTGTGTGTGTGTGGAATGGAGATAATGAATTGTATGGAGTTTTTTTAAACTGTTGTTGAAATTAAAGAAAGTTTAACTCTGCCCTCTTCAGGTGAGTGACTGTCATTATCTACCATTGGGCATTTTTGTGGGCAATTGCAGACTGGGTAGGAGGTCTGTTTGGTTTGGGAACTGGTGACAAGTTTGCGCCAGGTGGGGAGAGCGGGGTGGTTTCAAAAAAATATTTTTGTTAGTTTCTTGTTCTAAAGGGAGTTTATTTTGCACAAAAAGTTCTGCATTTTCATTAGTATACTGCCGCTTTGCACAACTCTAGAGACAAAAGCTTGACCGCTGTGTGTAAAAACGGTGGACAGGTGAGGATGTGTGTGCACAGTGTACACACATGGGACACGCTATTTACAGTATGTGAGATGGCAGTGGAGAAGGAGCACAAGCTGTGAACCCTGTGACGTGTAAATCACCTACAGCCGCAAAATCTGGTATTAAGTAGTCGAGGAGGCTGCTGACGTTTGTGAATGACTACATGTGTGTAGATCCTCAGTAGTTTACTTTAACCTGCACCATGCATTGCTTTGCTTAACGGTGGCCGTTACGATACTCTGAAGGGCAGCGTCGAAAGCAGACGTTAACGCTTTCTGTATACAGTGGGGCAAAAAAGTATTTAGTCAGCCACCAATTGTGCAAGTTCTCCCACTTAAAAAGATGAGAGAGGCCTATAATTTTCATCATAGGTACACTTTGACTATGAGAGACAGAATGGGGGGAAAGAATCCAGGAAATCACATTGTAGGATTTTTTTATGAATTAATTGGTAAATTCCTCGGTAAAATAAGTATTTGGTCACCTACAAACAAGCAAGATTTCTGGCTTTCACAGACCTGTAACTTTTTCTTTAAGAGGCTCCTCTGTCCTCCACTCCTTACCTGTATTAATGGCACCTGTTTGAACTCGTTATTTACATTTACATTTAGTCATTTGGCAGACGCTTTTATCCAAAGCGACTTACAAGGGAGAATAACATTCAGCTACATTGCGACAGAGATTAGTGTAACAACAACATTGGTGTAACAATAAATACTGCAAGGTGGTGCAAAGTAATTGTAGATTAGGACAGGAGGTACTCACTGAAGAGCTGGGTCTTCAGGTGCTTCTTGAAGACAGAGAGGGAGGTCCCCGCTCTGGTCATTTTTGGCAGCTCGTTCCACCAACGTGGAACTACAAATGAGAATAGCCTGGATTGCCGTGGCTGTATGGCCGGCAGAGCCAGGCGACGCTCATTTGACGAGCGCAGCATCCGGGGGGCAACATGTGCTCTTACAAGAGCATTTAAGTAGGCGGGAGCATTCCCAACAATCACTCTGTAGGCCAGCATAAGAGACTTGAACTTCATGCGGGCGGCTACAGGTAACCAGTGGAGCTCGATGAGCAGCGGAGTGACATGTGCCCTCTTTGGCTGGTTGAACACCAGTCGCGCCGCCGCATTCTGTATATTCTGTTATCAGTATAAAAGACACCTGTCCACAACCTCAAACAGTCAAACTCCAAACTCCACTATGGCCAAGACCAAAGAGCTGTCAAAGGACACCAGAAACAAAATTGTAGACCTGCACCAGGCTGGGAAGACTGAATCTGCAATAGGTAAGCAGCTTGTTGTGAAGAAATCAACTGTGGGAGCAATTATTAGAAAATGGAAGACATACAAGACCACTGATAATCTCCCTCGATCTGGTGCTCCACGCAAGATCTCACCCCGTGGGGTCAAAATGATCACAAGAACGGTGAGCAAACATCCCAGAACCACACGGGGGGGACCTAGTGAATGACCTGCAGAGAGCTGGGACCAAAGTAACAAAGGCTACCATCAGTAACACACTACGCCGCCAGGGACTCAAATCCTGCAGTGCCAGACGTGTCCCCCTGCTTAAGCCAGTACATGTCCAGGCCCGTCTGAAGTTTGCTAGAGAGCATGGGGGTGGAAACATCATGCTTTGGGGCTGTTTTTCTGCAAAGGGACCAGGACGACTGATCCGTGTAAAGGAAAGAATGAATGGGGCCATGAATCGTGAGATTTTGAGTGAAAACCTCCTTCCATCAGCAAGGGCATTGAAGATGAAACGTGGCTGGGTCTTTCAGCATGACAATGATCCCAAACACACCGCCCGGGCAACCAAGGAGTGGCTTCGTAAGAAGCATTTCAAGGTCCTGGAGTGGCCTAGCCAGTCTCCAGATCTCAACCCCATAGAAAATCTTTGGAGGGAGTTCAAAGTCTGTGTTGCCCAGCGACAGCCCCAAAACATCACTGCTCTAGAGGAGATCTGCATGGGGGAATGGGCCAAAATACCAGCAACAGTGTGTGAAAACCTTGTGAACACTTAAAGAAAACGTTTGACCTCTGACATTGCAAACAAAGGGTATATAGCAAAGTATTGAGATTAACTTTTGTTATTGATCAAATACTTATTTTCCACCATAATTTGCAAATCAATTCTTTAAAAATCAGACAATGTGATTTTCTGGATTTTTTTTTCTCATTATGTCTCTCATAGTTGAGGTATACCTATAATGAAAATAACAGGCCTCTTTTTAAGTGGGAGAACTTGCACAATTGGTGGCTGACTAAATACTTTTTTGCCCCAGTGTATGCCTTCAGATTTTCTTCAGATTTATCTGGGTCTTTTTTTGGGGGGGTTGCACGGGTTTTGGTGTAGCTTCCTGCGTGCCTCTACCGTGGCCTTTTTTTCCAAATGAGCTTATTCCCTGATTCTATTCGATTATGGAAAGATACATTTTATTTTTTATACACTCAACTAGGAACACTCAACTAGGAATGTTAACAATTAATCGATTATCAATTCATTGTTAATAAGAATTTTAATCGATTAAGATTTTGTCTTATCAATAAGAACTGAATAATCTGTGGTCTAATTGTTATTGTATCAACGGGAGTCTTTCTGGGGCGTAGGGAGTTTCGAGAAAAAAAAAAAAAAAGGAAACTACATGTTTATTGTTGCTCAACAACTAATGATGCGTTCAGATGGAACACGGTATACCGGAACAGGATAAAGTAAATATTCCTGGATGCATGAATCAGCTCAGCGAGTCTTGCCTCCAACTTCTCTATTTTGAAATGAGAGAAGCAATGGTCCTTACGCCAGGTCACAGAATCTCGGCGGTGCGCAACGTTGCATAGCTCCCACATGCCATGGCGCCACCCCCTGGTGACATTAGCTTTCATGTTATCAATTAATCGACAATTGTTTGTTAAGGTTAACAACCATCGATTAAGGATATTTTTACATTGATTCGATTTTTACATTGTCTATTCAGCGCCGATTGGTTCACGGGGTGAGAGACTTCACAATGCCTCATTCCACATGCAGCAAATGCTCCAAATTTTTATGCTGGATAGTTTATGAGTTGATGGGTTATGACGCTGGCATCAGATGATGGTCCAATAAAAGGATATGAGATAATATTCCCAATTTGAAAGTCTAGCACCAATAGCTATCAGACATGCATTTAATGTAATATACAAAAATGGATTATAGATGGACCAATGAGCCCAAACTTACAATAAGACTATTCTGTCCAATAAACTACACCAAATTGGACAATACTTGAAGTTTAGTACTCCGGAACATGTATCAGTCAGTGGGTATTGGTGCATCCCTATTTATTGCGGATTCCTTTCAGTGCATTTGTACACTCAAGACTCACATTCTTGTAGACCTTGAGCACCACCGGCGAGGGGTGGAAGTCCATGTGGAACTCGTCCACCAGCACGTACAGCCTCCTGATCTCCTCTGCCATGGCATTGGACACCTGTGACCAGAGAAAGACACCACATGACCATCTTTTAAACCCCCTTCTGTTTGTGAAAAGCTTAATTTGTGTGTGTGTGTGTGTGTGTGTGTAAATAAGAGGGGAACTCACCTGTCTCTCCACCTCCTCTGTGATCTTCTTTATCTTGGCCTTGCAGTCCATGGTCAGGAGGTCCAGCTGCTTGTCTATGAACTCCATGCGGTCCTGGAGATCCTCCCTGGTTTCCAGACAGTGAATCCTGGTGCAAACAGTGCACAAAACAAGGGTTATCATTCATGAAAAAATACAAAATAAAACTAGCATTTTTGAAAAACAAAGAAATAAGATAGAAAAAACAATTGTACAAAATATAGCAAAGCACAACCTTGTTGAATGCTTTTTTATTGAAAAACTTTAAATACCCAAATTTTATTAAGAACTACTCCCGATTTATCTCATGTTAGGACAGATGTAGAGATATATTTTGGGATTCCTGTTTTCAAAACTATAAAATTTTGCTCAATTGCACTGCATTCAAACACAGCGAGAAGCTGCAGCAGAGAAGTACGTTTCTCAATAGTAAAGTGTTCAACAAGGGTCATGTGCAAGGTTAAATGATGGGAACCAACATTGTAATAAGGCCTAGGTTGAAAAATGATTAACTATTGTGAAAATTGTCTTTATTAAATCCATAATTTTACAACACTAAGATAGCTTTAGGAAATGTCTGGCTCGCGGTTCTCTTCTTAAAGACCTGATAAAAACCCACTGTGTGGCATCACCTCTGCTCCTGAGCAGCTATGTGCACGGAGTCCATGATCAGGCGCAGTGTTTCGGAAATCTGCTTGGCCCTGACCGTGTGCTGCTCAAACTTGGTTTTTACCGCCGACTGGGAGATGCACTCCTGAAAACAGCACAGAGAATCCGCAGTGTTACAACGAGGGGAGGCTGACACAGGTTGCCATAATGTCAGGATTGTTAGTTGTTTTTTTTTTTTGTTTTACTTCAAAGCGCCTCTCAAAGTTCTGGAACTCAAACATTCTGGCCTGGAATCCTTCTGCCAGGGCCCCGCCTGAAATTTAAAAAATAATAATTTGAGATCACTGTTTTTAAAGACCCTATAGGTTTAGTATTAATTTCACTGAAGTTACTGCAGCTACATTGGGTCATGTTGTATCCAAATTTGTGACCACAGTATCTTATCAGACTAGTTGGCAGTTTTGATATCTAAGCATTTTGTTTGACATAAAAATATGCACTTTAATCAAAACACCCTGAAAACATGACTTTGCATAAAGGTTATTAAAATATTGGCTCCCATGCCCCTTTTAGGCCATGGTAATTTCAAACTTTCTATAACATTGCCAGATTCAATTTCATCGTCAGTTTAATTTTGCTATAAGCCTCTCTCTTTTCCCCTTTTAGTTTTCATATTTCCGGACTTTTTTTATTTTTTTTATTTCAGCTCCACTTCCAAAAAGGACAGAAAACTCACTCCGGAAAAACTAAAAAAAAAAAAAAAGGAAGCAGAGATGTGGGAAAAATGAAAATACGTCATTCCATTTGAACATTTGCGTTAATTCATGATGGAGTTAATTGTGAGTTAGTTTTAGTTTGCTTTTTTACTACTGAACAGGATTGTTTTGTTTTCGGTTTTCATTAACGATGATATATGTTCGTATACACAGACTAGTGAATTTATCATTCAGACCTCCCAAGACATGGGCAAGTACAAACCCCAATTCCAATGAAGTTGGGACGTTGTGTAAAATGTAAATAAAAACAGAATACAATGACTTGCTAATCCTTTTCAACCTATATTAAATTTAATACACTATAAAGACAAGATCTTTAATGTCCAAAGCTTGTTTACCACTGTGTTACATCAGCTTTCCTTTTAACAACACTCAAAAAGCATTTGGGAACTGAGGACACTCCGGATCAGACGATGATGTGTGCATGTTTTTGGTGGGGGTCCTTACTGATGGTAGGTGGAAGAAACCCAACAGTCAGTCGTATTTTGCGCTTCATAATGTGTCACACATTTTCAATGAGAGACAGGTCTGGACTGCAGGCAGGCCAGTCTAGTGGGACCTGCACTCTTTTACTACGAAGCCACACTGTTGTAACACATGCAGAATATGTGGCTTGGCATTGTCTTGCTGAAATAAGCAGGGACGTCCCTGAAAAAGACGTTGCTTGGATGGCATCATATGTTGCTCCAAAACCTGTACGTACCTTTCAGCATTAATGGTTTCTTCACAGATGTGAAAGTCACCCATGCCATAGGCACTAACACACCCCCATACCATCACAAATGCTGGCTTTTGAAATTTGCGCTGATAACAATCTGGATGGTCCTTTTCCTCTTTGGCACGGAAAACATGACATCCATGATTTCCAAAAACAATTTGAAATGTGGACTCGTCAGACCACAGTACATTTTTCCACTTTGCGTCAGTCCATCTCAGGTGAGCTCAGGCCCAGAGAAGCCGGCAGCTCTTCTGGGTGTTGTTGATATACTGTATGGCTTTGACTTTGCATGGTAGAGTTTTAACTTGCACTTGTAGATGTAGCGACAAACTGTGTTAACTGACAATGGTTTTCCGAAGTGTTCCTGAGCCCACGTGGTAATATCCTTTACAGAATGATGTCGCTTTTTAATGCAGTGCCGCCTGAGGGATCGAAGGTCACAGGCATTCAATGTTGGTTTTCAGCCTTGCCGCTTACGTACTGGATTTCTCCTTTTGATGATATTATGGACTGTAGATGATGAAATCCCTAAATTCCTTGCAATTGTACGTTGAGAAACGTTCTTAAACTGTTGGACTATTTGCTCACAAAGTGGGGAACCCCGCCCCATCCTTAATTGTGAACGACTGAGCCTTTCGGGGATGCTCCTTTTATACCCAATCATGACACTCACCTGTTTCAAATTAACCTGTTCACCTGTGGAATATTACAAACAGGTGTTTTTTGAGCATTCCTCAACTTTCCCAGTCTTTTGCTGCCCCTTTCCCAGCTTTTTTGGAATGTGTTGCAGGCATGAAATTCAAAATGAGTATTTGTAAAAAAACAAAGTTTATCAGTTTGTATATTAAATATCTTGTCTTTGTAGTGTATTCAATTGAATATAGCTTGAAAGGGTTTGCAAATCAATGTATTGTGTTTTTATTTACGTTTTACACAACGTCCCAACTTCATTGGAATTGGGGTTTGTAATAATAAATAAATAAAAAACTCTTGCATTTTCCATTATACAGTCAAGCGTCCATCCCCTACCTGCTTCGGGCATCCCCTGGGCTTTCTGTACCCTGGCCTGCAGGACCTCCTTGGCGGAAACAAAGAAGATGCGATCGCTGGCTTGGGCTCTGTCCACCACGCCCAGCTCGTCCACCAGGAAACTGCTGCAGCGCTCCATATGCTGCCTGCGGACCTGCAAGAATAGGGGTCAGGGGTTGAGACATGACTTTCATGATTCAGCAGCCAAAGTAGCTGTAAAAGATAAAAAAATAAAAATAAAACAAATCACATCAAGAAAATTCACAAAAGGATTGCTCGGCTTTTGCGGCCGCTAACCCTGCGCTGCCACGCAAAATTGGACGCTTTCTATGAAAATGAGCCTTGTTGCAAAAAACGTCCAATTCACAAACACCGGCACTAATAGCCACACGCAGTTTGTGTGAAATTATTAGCGTCTGAAGAGCTGGTGGTAAGAGCGCAGGGGGAAAAAAAAAAGAACAAAAGGCAGTCGGACAATTTCCATTATTGGAAAGCCCCGGCAACAGCCGGTGCTATAGCCCCGTCAGGATGTTGCATAGCACTGGCGCAGCAACCCCAAAGATTTCCTTACAATTTTACACACCTTAACACTTTAAATCGAAATAACTACTGTCCAACAATTATTTTAAATTGTGTATATATATATATATATATATATATATATATATGTTTTAAGACTGATAATTCCATAACTGTTTCTCCAAATAAAAACAAACAAAAACAGTGTGTTTATTATTTTAGATGTATTTATTTTGCTCCTTTTCCTAATCGAACAAAACAGAAAAAGCTTGTGTCCTGTTTCAGGCTACGGAGCCATTGAACCCCCCGCTGAAGCACGGATTATTTACTTTGCCACAAGGATAAAACAAGGGCGAATTGCATGCAGCAGCAAAACTTTATGGGCGTGTTTACGCTGTCATATCATAAGCACAATGTTTTTGTGACGCTAAGACGGCCCAGATAGCATGTGTAATTGAGGCGCAATTCATGGCGCTATTAGCAGCTGCAATCGATTCTTCGAGAATTCACCCCTAAGATGGGTAAGAAAAAATGTTTATATATACACTTGACAGACTTCTAAGGCTGACTGGGAAAAATCGTATAATTGAAATGTGATTTAGATTATTTCGCGCACACGCACGCGCATGAACGCGCACACTGTTCAGTCATGTTTATAACAGTAACGTGCAATACAGTCGGCAAAAAAATTATCGTGTCCAGTAGCTAGATTGGCTAAATCGAATAACTAAATTACAGAGAAAACAAGATCATTCCTCTTTCACTTCCACAGGACAGAATACAGGCTACTTTAAAGTCTGATCATTTTTTATCCCTTTGATGACAGTGGGGGGAGTTTACCACCCCCATTCCAAGCACTGCATTTCACGATAACGACTGCCCACCTGGCAAACTTCTTCATACAAAATGAGACAAAAACTCTGGTACGTGCAGAGAACACAAATCACATGCGTGATATGATATTATTTTTAAAAAATGGCAAGCTGTCATGGCCTGAGAGAATACCCCAATACACAAATCCAATCCCAAGAACCAAATCAAACATGCCAGCTGTTAAAGTCAAGCTGGAAAAAAACAACAAAAAAACGCCCCTTGATTTTCTGTTGTTTTTCTTTTTTTATACATATATAGCATAGCATAAGAATATACTATAGTTTAATCAGTATTGTCTATCGCTACTGCAATTGGATCACCATAGGTGAACTAGGCTTTTCAAACTGACGGGGAAACGAGGGAGATCGAGGATAGGATAAGTGGTTTCCGTTCAGTGACTTGCAGAAGCCCTTCCAATCTCCAGTCCAAGCTGTCCTGTCTAAGCAGCTTTCTTGGGTGGCTAAACTACTATTATGGCCGAGTCATCACCGCTAAGCCTGAGCGCAAAGCTGCGTGTGTGTGTGTGTTCAGTGCTCTTAGGGGCCAGGCCTTCCTGGGCCCAGAAACCAGTAGTCTTCGTACTAAAGATTAATAAAAGTGAGGTGACAGGGTTAATACGTGTGGGATGCTGCAACGACCCTGTAACAAGAGTTTGCATTTTATAATCAAATCAATGTGACCATTCCTCCTATAACCTTAACTTACCAAATACTGTGGATTATCACCAGAATTTAGGGAATTTTAAATAATGTATACCTAAAATTTCAAACACCTGTATTTAAGGATCAAACCGAGGTTCAGTGCGTTGAACTACAAAGCATGAAGTATTGAGTGTTGAAGTCATTTCGAAGTGATATAACATTGGCACATAATTTTGCCACGATGATGCCAACTGCCATTGAATACCAAAGACATCCCCCACCCAGCCATGCTGCGGATCTATGCAGTAAAAGTCCACGTACCTCCTCCATGTACTCGGGTTCTGAGGCTGAAGCATCCCAGCGGTTGTTCAGGATGAAGATGTTGGGACTGGAGAGGCGCTCGTTGACTTTATGGAAGAAAGACTTTTCCTACAAAAAGTGGCGTTACTTATTTGTAAGAAAAGAGCACAAAAAAACATCGAAACTCTGGCAACCTGCTGGCATTTGTCTTTATTTCCAGGCTAATTCACAGATGCTTTGCCACCTTTGCTTCGCGGTTTGGGACACATGCACCTTTAAAGTGAATGAAGTTTACTGTGGGGGCTCAGGAGCTCAGGCTCATGAGGTAGAGCTGGTCGTCTAGTAATCTAAAGGTTGCTGGTTCGATCCGAGGCTCCTCCTGCTAGCATGCTGTAGTGTCCTTGAGCAAGACACTTAACCCCTAATTGCTCCCAATGGCTGCGTCCGTCGGTGTTTGAATAATTGTAAGTCGCTTTGGATAAAAGCGTCTGCTAAATGTAATGTAAAAAAAAAAAAAAAAAAAAAAATATTGTAATTTTACTCCCCTTTGAGGTGGACTTTGGACAATTTGGAGCACTTTTTTTCAGGTGACATTTGGAACAACTCACAAAATGGCTGAGAGGGTTGAGCTAGCAAGTCCAATACATAGTCATCCAAAGATCATTTGGAATATGTGGCTATAAATAAGTAAAATTTTCAGTATTGCTCTCTCACCGTCTGCATGAGTGTAGACTCAGAGTTTGCCACCAGGACAAATACATCCGCATCCAGGCAGAATTTATCAATCCAGCTGTCTAACTCTGTGGTGACATCAATACCTGGGCTGTGGAGGCAAAGAGCAAAATAGAGCTGTAATTTGGGAATGAACCCAGCCACGGCCACTGATTCTGGGATAGCAATGAGGGATGTACAGTATATCTTGGACTAACCCACCTGTCCACAAGGACCAAATCGTCCCTTAACAGAGCGCACTTGGCTTTCGGCCACACAACACACACTAGGCTGCCCGCGTCCAGGTCCTCGTCCTGATGAAGGGCATGGGCGAGATGGTTCACCGTCTGCGGAATAAAATAAACTGGTTTGAGTGAAAGTGAGAGAACAGCGTGATGGGACACGGAGTATGATATAATAGATACGGTGGCTTCAGGTTTTCTTTGGGGGTCGTCTCTGCGGTAGTGGTGCTTGATCCCCGCTGGGGATGAGTGCACACTCTGTGTCTGAGCATGACGGCAGGAGGGCTCTGATACGTGTGAACATCAGGAAAGCTGCGGGCCCAGGTAGCATATATGGGCAAGTACTGAAGATCTGTGCTAACCAGCTAGCCCCGGTGTTCACTAGGATATCCAATGCCTCCCTGGCCGAGTCGGTGGTCCCGTCCTGCTTCAAGAGGTCCACCGTCATTCCTGTTCTGAAGATCGCCTCTGCAGCCTGCCTGAATGACTACCATGGTGGTCATGAAGTGCTTCGAAAGGCTGATTAAGGATTACATCTGCGCCTCCCTCCACCTTGGACCCGCTGCAGTTCGCGTACCGGCCGAACAGATGCACAGACGATGCGGTCTACCAGGTACTGCACACCACGCTCACGCACCGGAATGGCCAGAAGGGGGTCTATGTGAGATTGCTGTTCATTGACAATAGTTCAGCTTTCAATACCATTGTCCCCACATGACTGGCTATCAAGCTGCGCGAGCTAGGACTGAGCACTCTGCTGTGTTTCTGGATGCTGGACTTCCTCTTAGCCCGGCCCCAGGTGGTTAGGGTGGAGAGGCACATGTCCAGCTCCCTCACCCTGAACACAGGATCCCCCGAGGGCTGTGTCCTCAGCCCCATCCTGTACTACCTGTACACACATGACTGTGTGGCCAGGTCCAGCTCTAACACCATCATCAAGTTTGCTGACGAGACCGTCGTGGTGGCCCTGATCACCGATGATGATGAGAAAGCCTACCGTGAGGAGGTGGCTGACCTGTCACCCTGGTGCCAGGACAACAGCCTACTCCTGAATGTCAGCAAAACTAAGAAGCTGATTGTGGACTTTAGGAGGGGACTACAACCAAGGACGCACACGCCGTTGGTGATTAATGGGGCTTCTGTCAACAGAGTGAGCAGCTTCAAGTACCTGGGAGTCCACATCACAGAGGATTTAACATGGACTTTACATACAGACACTCTGGTGAGAAAGGCGGGGCAGCGTCTTTACCATCTCAGGCAGCTAAAGAAATTCAGGGTTTCGGTAAAGATCATCAAGTCCTTCTACTGTGGAGCGGTGGAGCGCATCCTGACAGGCAACATCACTGCCTGGTTTGGGAACTGTACTGCTCAGGACAGGCGGGCCCTGCAAAGGGGGTCCATTCAGCTGAACGTACCACTAGAACTACCCTCCTCTCCCTGCAGGACTTATACACCAGGATGTGTAGAAGTAGAGCCCACAGGATCATGAAGGATCCTCACCCCGACTGCCTCTGCAGTCACACAGCGAGAACAGAGAGACTGAGACAGAGTTTTTTCCTGCAAGCCATAAGGACTGTCAATGCTGAACTCACCAGGGGTCCTCACTGAGACACCTACATAGGCCCCACTGACTTACTGTACCGTATCCCTGTTCTGGGTTACTGTATACTGCGCTGTATTTCTGTTCTGTTCGGTGTTATTGTATTGCTGTGTCGTACTGTTGTATACTGTACTGTACTATATCTCCATACTCACTTTATTCACATGCACTTTACTGCACATATCTGTATAAACAAATAGCCTATCCCAGATACATAACTCTATTCCCTTCTATTTTGTAACCCCCCTTTTTATTATCTTTTTGAGTCCTTTTTTATTTTTATTTTATGCTATTTATATTATTCTATTCACTAACTGCATTACATTTTAGGAATCAGTTAGTTTCAGTTATTCAGCTAGGTAGGAATTAGGTTAGCTATTATGTTCGATTTAGTAAGTATTGTGCATAATCTCCGGGTGTTGCAAAGACATTTCACTGCATAAATGTATGAACGTATGTATATGTATGTGACAAATAAACCTCTTGAATCTTGAAGCACAGTCAAAAGTCTGTGCGTGGAACTTGAAACAAGAGACGCAATGAAATGAGCCTGATGCTTGCGCTTGATCAATTGAAAATGAACAAACCTTTGTCAACGTTGTCACACAACTGACAGATGGCCGAGCTACGATGCAATACATGAGTTTCGTTGAACTCGATTCCGTAAATAAGTAAAAGTAATGTAATATGTATGAGAGTCAGAGATTCATAATGGGAGATTAGCATGGTGGGGGCCAGATTAACATGTCAACACGGGTAAACTGCCTCTTCGGCTACTATTTGACACAGTGATATGACAAAATAAATATTTAAAAACTGCTGTAAGTGATTCGTTTTATCAACAGTGCCATTTCCAATTTTTAACCCTTTCCCTTTCTGATGAGTGCATATAGTTGTCATTACATATTTTTTTCTCTCCACAGTCAAGTTTCTAAACCTGCACATTTTGCTTCAAAACACATTCAGTTATAACCCTTTCTTTTCATAATCCTTTGAGTACATTAAGTTATTGCCATCTCATACATTCAGATCTCCTCACCAATATATGTTGCATATCAATAGGAACAGTGGAGATGTTCTCCCTGCTTTGTCAGCTTATTAAGGTCTGATATCATTTAAGTAGAATAATCAGTATGGCAGGCAAATGTTTGTCATTCAGCCTAGATCTGTGCTTTGAGTTGTTGATGTTCATGTAATAATGTGATGATAACATCTAATATATTGTGATTATAATATAGCAATATATGATATAATCTAATGATCAGTTGAAGCTCTGAACGGCACATTGAGACACAGCACTGAGATCAGGCTGAACCGGAATTTAGAGAAAGATTTAAATTTATTTTGCTTCCTTACTTGTATAGAAAATGAAAAACTTAAACCTAACTAAGAGAATTGGAATTTCTTTCTCCTCCAGAAATGCGGTTCCCATGGCGGTTTTCCTGTGTTTTTATTTTAGATGCATTTATTTTTGTCAGATTCTTACCAGTATGAAACAAACGTTTTAAACACAACTAGCCTTGGACCGGGACAAGGCTAGTGGATTGCGTAAAGGAGAGGGAGCAATTTTCTAATTGAAAAAAAAAAAAAAAAAAGCCCTGTGTGTCCTGTGCCGCCACGTCTCCCAGTTCAGTTTCCCCGGGCCGGATTAAACTAAAGTTTGCTCATGCCTGCCTTGCATAGCAGAAGGTTGGTGATTAACCCCGCCCCAGATAATGGAGTTGGGAGTGGAATGCAGACATTGATAAGGCAATGTGGGCAGAAACCTGAGTCACTGTGGTGTTAAGTGGAGCCTGTGTGTTAATGGTATTGTATTAAAACGGTATTGTTTCAAAACTCCTTTTTGTATCTCTTTGCAGAATTTATTTTAACTCAAGTGTGTGTGGGGTTGGGGGGGTGGTAGTGGTGCAAGTCATAGTCAAGAAATCCATCTTGTTGGGCCATATTTTGAATAAATATGAAAAAATATATTTAAAGCTATCTATTTATAGCTGTGCAGTAAATAGGGAATAATATGGAGATAACCATCTCAGCTTGCTTGCTAACAATGGCAGGGAACATACTTAGTGGATTTAGCTGGGCATCGTGTCTGTTCGAAGCCGAGCCTTGGCAGAGGAAACATGGCCGACACACCTGAGTGTCACCCTTCCCTTTGGACAAGCATTTCAAGCAGACAACATTACCTGTCCGCTGCTGTGACTTAACCTTTGTTAAGGTAGGAAGCTGACGTCCTCAGAATGGCTGAAACCGTTCCCCACACACAGAAGCTTATTGAGGTGCTGTATTCTCGACACACCTGAGTGTCACCCTTCCCTTTGGACAAGCATTTCAAGCAGACAACATTACCTGTCCGCTGCTGTGACTTAACCTTTGCTAAGGCAGGAAGCTGACGTCCTCAGAATGGCTGAAACTGTTCCCCACACACAGAAGCTCATTGAGGTGCTGTATTCACGTACCTTGATGCTCTTCCTCTCCTCTGAGCCCTCGGTGAGTAGGAAGGCCTCGCTGCCGTCTGTGCCCTCCACCCGCAGGAAGCAATTGGTGGTGTGTCCGATGCCCGAGGGAAGCACCTTGTCACACAACATGGCGTTGATCACCGAGCTCTTCCCATTACTCGTTCTGGTTGGGCAGATTGCAACTGTTAAAACTGGGCCTTGGATGAAGCTCACGGCAAAGCACTTTTCTGGGCGAGTTTGTTTGTAGGATAGAAGTGGGGTCATCTGCGCACCTTCCGAAAAAGACCACCTTCATTTGCCTGCGGGCCAGCACCTCGCCGATCCCTGCCACTTTGGAGAGGAAACCCCGTACCTCCTGCACCTGCTCCTCTGTGGTGACTGGGTCCAATTCATCGTTCATATGCGTGTCTGAGGGGGTGAAAATGGGTCAGAAATTAGAAATGGACATAGTCATAGCCTGCAATAGCTTAAAGTCGCCATTGTGGAGCTTTCTTCTGGTAGACTAGCAATGGTACAGGACTTTAATTTGGTCCAAGAAATTCCGTCAGTCTCGGAAGCTCAGGAGCTGTCGGCTTCAATCTAAACCACATGCAAGTTGCTGTGGGACTGACGCAAAGCCTAGCATTACAATTTCCTTACCAAGAGGGATGGATAATATTAACTGAATCTATTTGTGGAAAAGGAAACAGATGTCAGTGTGCAGGATTTATTGGCTTTGAGTGCATTGTACTGGATTCATGGACCAAATTTGACCTAAAGCACTGGAATACATTAATAAATAATACATTAAGGCTTTGAGATTGGTGTAGTCCAACAACACTCACTTTCTGTGACACCATTCCTCCAGATACACTATTGTGCCAGATAGTTACAGTATCTAGTCTGTTAAGAGCAGGAAAAAAAAAAAAAATAATAGAGAGAGATGAACGACCTTCCAGGAAGGAGGAGCTTTCCTTGATGTAGGCACCCAGCTGCTCGAAGATGCCGTTGATCTTCTTCTTGGCTGTGACGAAATGTTTGAGTGGCGACGCGTTCACCTCAGCCATCAGTCTCTTATCCTTCTTGCCGTGGGCTACGTTGGTGTTGGGTCGGAGGAAAACCAGAGACATGGCACTGTGCAGAGAGACGTTGGAAACATGGTCAAGCATGGGCATAGGTTCCACGGCAGAGGCGCTAAATTCATTTGACAAAGAGAACGGTAATAAATAAAGGCCAAAATATGCTTCCGAGAGTCTGAATATGCAGACGTTGCCGCATCCTCACCTGGAAGCAAAGAGTATTCGACAGAAACAACTAAAAGAGCAATTTAATAAATAAAGAGAAGCAGATGTTAGAGAAAAGCATAAGTTGTGAAAAAAGTGAAAATCGGTGCGTCCCTTGAATGGAGCTGGAGTCAAGAAAGAAAGTACAGTATTTACAAGCAAGGATAAAAAGCAGTGATGCAGTGGGACAATACACATTCAAAGCCCTGGAGGAGATGGTTCTAGATCCTTTGCGCAAACAACAGCCTGGTGGACTGAACAACTCTTTACAACAAGCAGCCTATAAGGCAGGTTTATTTTGTACGCCCTAGTGGAAGAATGTCAACCCGGCCCGAACAAGGCTGTGTTGACAAAAATAAATAAATAAATGTATTATGCAACATCTGCTGTTCAAACCTGAGCTGTCGGGGAAACTTTTTTTTTTTGCGAGCCAATGCCAAAATGTTTGGCTCAAACCACTACCTGTAAACCTGATCGAAACCATGCATTTGACTAGATCACCAACTCACTAGCAACACTTTGGCATGGTGTTCCAAAACAATTCAGTGTCTGGAGACGTTAGGCGGTAGTACGTGCAGAACTTCTCAGTCTGCTCTACCACATGAAGAGCATCTGGCTCAGAGTCAGGTATCAGGTGTCCCAACAGATGCTACACACATGCGTCCATCAATAACACCAGTGAGAGTATGATCAAACAACCTTGTGACATGTGTGTCTACTGGGCAACCCTTATGGGTCCTTGAAGGGCTGGAGGCAAAACCTAGTGACCTTAAAATCACGGCCAACATTCTTTCTTTTTAAATGGTTTGTCATGTGACAACCATTACACTTAACAAAGTAACAAAAACTTAATATCCACTCAGTAAATACAAGTAAAGGGCAAAGTTAACACACCAACAAATGTGTGTTATTTCTAACAGCTGCATTCTCTCACTTAGATATTCAAAGGTCCTGGTAAAAATAAAATAAACCAATCAAAAAAGGAAGTTGACATACACTAGACAATACTCTAATTTCGATCGGCAGCATTGTAGTCAAGATTCCCCAATAACTAGATACTTCACTAACTTTGGGCAACTGATAAACATCAACTGACATGTTCAGGCACAATTTCTCAATAATGCTCTTTATCAACATATTGTATCCCTCTCAGATTATGGTTAATGACCAATAACAAAGAACTCCTTTCAAAATCAGCAACTCCTCTTGAAATGTACCATTACCAGAACATTAGGTCAATAGGTATCATCGGATCCTACCTTGTACGTTCAGTCCATGCGAGAAATGAGATTGATTGTTGTCCACAGACACTGGGGCTGCATTGCCCCTCTCCACACACACACACACACACACACACACACACACACACACACACACACACAACCTGACAGTTAACGTCAGAACCAACCACTCAGTTATCGACCGAGCTGGAGAATACCTCAGGTGTGCCGAAGAAAAAAGGTTCAGGTAAACGGATCAGAGAAATTAAGAGGGCGGAGAGCCGAATCGCACAGAAGGACATGTGGTGACAGAAAAGCAGCGGCTAGGTGACCTGGTCGACCGGGTCAGAACAGGCGGCTCGTGTCGCAGCTCGGCGAATGTGTATCTGAAGATACTGTCGCAAATGAAACTGATGACATTATGTAACATGTTAGCTACACGCTCTGGCGGCGCTACGGCGCTGACATTGGGACATAAAAGCGCAAATATGTGCCAGGGAGGGGTGGCTAACTCGGTGGCTCGCTAACCGTCCACCGCCGTCTTCCTGTTAGCCAGCCAGCTAAGAGGCACTTACCGTGGATGGAGGGTGTGAGTTTACACCCAATGTGCTTGCATGATGCCGGTCCAGTCCGGGGCAACTGACAGTACACCGTTACAGTTACTTCATGCACCGGTCCTGTGGAACGTAGGGACGGGACGCTTGGTACAATTGCTAATTTCACCCCTTGCGCGAGCGTAGCGCACGATTTCCTCACTGCGGCGCTCAGCACTTACGACGTGATGACGTCAGAAAAATGCACCGAACCTCACGACCTACTAGTTTAGAGGCGGTTTGATGCTGATTCACATGTTTCAGCATTTACACGTTTGTATTCGTTTTATATATATATATATATATATATATATATATATATATATATATATATACACACACACACACACACACACATACATACACACGAATTTATTTCAACGAATACAAATGGGGAAAATGTGTGTTGGAATTCATACTAAAATCCACAAATCTGTAGAGATTTTTTTTTAAATGCAAAGAAAACAGGAACATATATGTATAATTCGCCAACAATAAATACATTACTTGTGTTGTGTAAGCCACTTTGCAAACAAAATAATGTAGCATGTGATTCCCAGTAAATATATGAAAAAGAAATGATCACTTACAACTCTTCTATCCCTTCTTGGTTTTATTATGGATCATGATATTGATTATATTATTGTTGTTATTTATTGTTTGTATTTTAACGGGAGTGCGCATTAAATTGTAATGTCGCACTATACCGCCCTCTTCTCTTACTAAGTGCTACATCCTGCAACTCAGTGTGTGGCGTTTGTGTCGAATTACGATTAACCCGTAATTTTGACGTCACTGCAACAATAACCTCACCTACATGTACATTTGCCAGATAAAGAATGGACTGATAGGATATTGATAAGTCATAGCAGAAACGTAGAGAGTATATTGAGTCTGCAAAGGGTGCAAAGAGCGATCCATTGGAGTACACCCAAGGTCCCCCAAGGCTAAATACTTTTTCCTAGAATAAAAACCTGTAAATTGCACAAGCACATTCCCCAAACCGCCCTGGCACATTGTCCCTTTGTCTTCATCTCGTTCACATTTAGTACCCAGACACTGATGTTATTTCTTTCCCATTGCACAATCACACTCCCCACTCAGTTTAAATACTTGCTACATAAATGTAAACTAAACCATTCATGGGAAATGCATGAAACACAGAGTTGTTTATGGGCTCTACTACTCTGTAGAAGCAATGTTTGTAATGCTTATTATGTATATTATGGAATAAACAATAACCTACCATGTAATCTCACCTTTATTTCATAATGTAAACACCTTTCATACATGACATGTAACTCAAAGTGCTTCACATTAAAAAGGCCATCAGATTGTAACAACAAAAACAAGCAGAAAAGCTAAATGCATTTACAAAGTAGAATGATACAATTATTAAAATATTTACATACATTAAAAACAGTGCCAGACTAAGCTAATAAAATAAAAATATATAAAATTGCATTTAAAAAAATTTAACAAGAAAAATGCATTCGGTAAAAAAAAGGTAAATATAGCTAAATAAAATGATAACATTTTCAAATTTGCGTCATGAATGATCACGATTGTTCATCAGTGATGTACTCATTAGACGAGACAGTTAATCCTTTTTATTGAAGCATATTAACATACATTATAATAAATGCATTCATTACAGCACTTACTCACAAATACCTGATCAGGAATATCGAAGGTCAAAACGAAAACAAACCTGCTTATAGATTTTCATTGTGAGTTGAACCCCCCTTGTCACCCCCATAATCTGGCTGATGGTGGTATTGCAATTGTTTTAGAACGAAGCGATCTTTGCGTTCTTGCCGGGAAAGGCGGTGCCACCACCAGCGATGGGAACAGCACGCAGAGGAGCACATGCACAATGCAAATACATTGAATGTTTTTTTGGTTTTTTTTTTTATGAAGTGCAGCTAAATAAATATTGGATAACTATCAAAGATGAGATTTTTTTAAACTAAATAATCTCACAGGTGACGCTTCTTATTCTTGACCCATTTTTAAAACATACACTGTATATTTGGGCATATCTATCCTTTGCATTCTGCAGTGTACAGCTGAACATGTATATCCATAGAACATCTGTATAGAAACATATGGTTCATCACATATTCATTCCTATACACCACACATTATACACACATACACCGATCAGCCACAACATTAAAACCACTGACAGGTGATGTGAATAACATTGCTTATCTCATTCCAATTGCATCTGTCAAGGGGTGGGATATATTAGGTAGCAAGTGAAAAGTCAGTTCTTGAAGTTGATGTGTTGGAAGCAGGAAAAATGGGCAAGTGTATGGATCTGAGCGACTTTGACAAGGGTCAAATTGTGATGGCTTGATGACTGGGTCAGAGTATCTCCAAAACAGCAGGTCTTGTGTGGTGTTCCTAGTATGCAGTGGTTAGTACCAACCAAAAGTGGTCCATAGAAGGAAAAGCGGTGAACTGGTGACAGGGTCATGGGTGCCCATGGGCTCATTCATGTGCGTTGGGAGCGGAGTCTAGCCCGTCTGGTCCGATCCCACAGAACTGCACAAATTGCTGAAAAAGTTATTGCTGGCTATGATAGAAAGCTGTCAGAACACAAAGTGCATCGCTGCTTGCTGCATATGGGTCGGTGTAGCCACAGACCGGTCAGAGCACCCATGCTGACCCCTGTCCACCGCTGAAAGCGCCTACAATGGGCACGTAAGCATCAGAACTGGACCATGTGAGTAATGGAAGAAGGTAGCCTGGTCTGATGAATCACATTTTCTTCTACATCATGTGGATAACCATGGTTAGGGTCCGATCTGATCAAGCATCTGTGGGATGTGCTGGATCCCGATCCATGGGGGCCCCACCTCACAACTTACAGGACCTTAAGGATCTGCTGCTAATGTCTGGGTGCCAGATACCACAGGAGACCTTCAGAGGTCTTGTGGAGCCCATGCCTCAATGGATCAGAGCTGTTCTGGCGGAACATGGGGGAGGAGCTACACAATATAAGTGGTAATTAGTTGTGGTTTTAATGCTCTGGCTGATCGGTGAATACGTTGTAATTCGTTTGGGTTTTTGTAGATATTTTTGGGTAAAATATTACCTCTTAAGTTCCCTCCTTTTCCATGATTATGCCTTAAGAGACTGCTCTGCCATATTCTTTATTGTATGGCTATAAATACAGTTGTATGATTTGGCCTGTTATAAATAGCTGTTATATCTAACTTTTTACATTTATTTTGATGCTTTTATTTAAATACCTTAGATGTCTTATGTAAACTGCCTAGTAAAAAAGTAGTAACAGTTGACAAACATTAATTCAGATTCACTTTTTTTATGTGGGCGAATGACAAATGTAACATTGGTAGGTAACAACAACCTTATAATACTTAACGTAAAAATTTCAGTGGAACTTTGAAGACGTACTGTCATAAAATTATCTTATTTCCATGCAGAACCTTCCAAAGGTGTCTCTGATATTGCACATAGAAGCGACACAAATATTTGGTTTATACTTTCAGAGAACATGTAAATAGAAATAGCATCGATCAAATTTGGAGTTCCTGCACTGGAAAAATATAGAAACTAACACCGAAATAGAAAATACTGAAAAAGAGGCATTGCTACAACAGTCGTTGAACATTTTTTAACTGAAATTAAAATACCAGAATATGTATATATATATATATTTTAAGTACAATTATATCCAATTTCCATTCTTTAGTCTTAAAAAAAAGTCTAAACACATCTGCTGAAGTTTTCCTGAGAATAGTTCAGCTCGGGGTATAACCTGGTTCTTGAAACACTGTGGACTTCTACAACACAAACACACTTACACACCCACACACTCTGGGGTGAAGCTGCCCCAAATGACTACAGTTTTTCATGCACAAAGCAATAATTACATACAGCACTGGAGGGGAAGAAATAAAATGCAAAGCTAATCCAAGGGAGAGAAGGGGGTTAGGGGCCTGAATTGGCCCTGCTGGTTATGGGCCATTCACGGATCCACGAATGAAACTGCAATGTATCTGACACCCTCTGTGGTCGGGAGACCTTCATGGTAGTGGGTGAGGCGGCCGGGATGCATGAGGGCCCAGCCTTTCCGTGGTGCTTGAATTGAGCAGTTGTAGCGAAGGAACCTGCAGCCTCCCCCCTGTTGGAGAGGGGGACGACGACAAAGGGGGTGGGATCAGATTAGGCCTGGGTGAACCACACACTAGGGCACTAGGACGTGGACCAAATTTCTATGATCGCGAATTGAGCCTTGAATAATTATGAAAGAAATATAACGAAAGACCAGGCAGAGATTATGATGTGTATGCATTCCGTTTTGTCTTGGTTCACACGATGTGGAGGGTTTTTTGTTGTTGGGTGTTTTTTAATTTTTTTTTTAACAAATTTCCACTTAACATGCCCTGAAAGGAATCTCAAGCCAATTTCCCTTCTTGCTTTCCCGTTTTTCACCTAATGCAAAAAAAATCGAAAGAAATATTCCTGGAAGTGGCCTTAACCACTGAAACATTTGTCCCAGTCCATACTGACCCCAAAAATGTATTATCCTGGTTAAAATTCCCAAAATTCCAATTCCAAAATTCCATCCTTTCCATATAATTCTTTGTACTTGACCCAACCCCCATCAATACCAGCCAATTAGGGTGTGAGATCAATGTCAAACGGATAATTTCTCCAAACATAAGGGGCACTCACCTGATAATCAACGCCGACTTGATTGAGCGCAACGTTTATAGTGAAAGTGGAGGCATCATGGTGCGGCTTTAAAGAAGGCTGCTCGTCTGGCTTATATCTAACAACAAAGGCCATGTCAAACTGAGCCTGCAATCAGAGACAAATAGACAGCGAAAAAAAGTCATGCAAGCTGTTGGCAAAGGAACTGAGGAGGCCAGACAGAGAGAGAGAGAGAGAGATTGTGCGTTGGTGTCCTTTTTGCCCTTAGAACTGTAAAGAAACAATTACAGCTTTGACTCCTCAGACAGCGTTTAACCCTAATCCCCAAAAGATATGGAAGAACGGAAGGGGATGGCAGAGATGGACAAAGTCGCCTACATCATGTGTCGCCTACATCGTGAGCCACCAATGGCCTGCCGGCTGAACGCACTCGCGGCCTCCCAGGCAGACGGCATTTACCTGGTAGTCAACATCTTTGCTGTTGAGTGCTACATTAATAGTGAAATGGAGGCGTCATGGTGAGGGGCGAGCAGGGGCTGCTCGTCAGGTTTGTACCTCACCACGAAGTTCAGGGTGGAGTTACACTAATGAAAGAAGAGGAGGGGGTAGCATCAGAGTATATCGGTAATGCCAAATATACACCGGAGGACTATAGCTAGAATCTCCCAGGACACATTTTCATCTTACGAGATTCAAATAATGAAATATCCTGTCTTGAAGGTCGTAATTTGACTTGAGATCTCAGAAATTCTTGTGACCAGTCGGGGACTAGTCGGGAGCTCTTGTGAGAATGTCTATTTGGTTTGAGGTTATCTTATAAAGTCTTGGCTACTATAGTGTTTGCACTGCTGGGATGGACAGACTGTCTTTCAATGTGAGACGCTGTCTTTTGAAGTCTTTTAGTTTGTCCCTGTGTATCCTTACAGAAGCATTGGAAACCATTGATGCATACAAATCCTGCCATCGTCATAGCATTTAATTTAATTTACTGTCAACAATCTCCTTAGTTTGGGTGTAAACTCAGTTTAGAGACAGAGGAAAAATGCACTGCGGGCCAAACAACCTGTATATGAGGAAAAAAATTAACAAAAACAGACAGTTTAAATGAGACTAGATTGAATTTCTGACAAAGTAATCCATCTAATGGACTCAATTCCCTGTGTGCTAGAAAACATTTGTAATGAATGTCAAACAAAAAATAAATATGGATGTTCATTTTATTTCAGTAAATTAAACAAACTATTTCAGTTAGATTTTGGATAGCTTGAAATTGATTGAACAGTAGTGATATTTACGTGATAGTTCTGGAGAATGTATTTCTCAGTCAATTTTAATGGTATTGCACTCAGTTTTAGATGTCCTGATTTTGATTTAAATCTAGCTTTAGTTAAGAAGGATTGTAGTTTAGTTGTTTTTTTTCCAATTTGCAATTTTCTTACTCAGCTGTCTTGCCTTATAGACCCAAATTAGTTTCTAAAAGATAATCATTCTGTTGTTGTACATTGAATATTAGTTAAAGTATCTTAAAAAAGTCAGTAAATTAGGCTTCTTTTACAATTTTTTTTACAGAAAGAAATAGAATCGTATGTCTATAAGGTGATAATTTCATTTTTAGGCCTCTGCGTCTCCCCCCAGGCATTGCGTGCAGTGGTTCGTCTTCAAGAAGTGTCTCAGATTGAAATTTTGGCTCCAGAAAATGTTTTGATTCACCGAAATACACGATGGATTTGGCATCGATTACATAGTGAAATAAAAACTAATTTGGATATAAATGACAGACTAGCAGTTTGCTGCCTCTCTGCACATTATAATAGGACTGTTTACGTTGATTTGATTTGGAAAGGTTACATGTTTTTTTTTCTCTGTTTTAAAGAAGGTGGGGACATTGCCATTACAGATGTATTTATATTTACCCCTGGTCTGAAGTTGCGTAAACGATCAACAGGAAATTTGTTCTTTTCGAGTGGAGACCATAAAAAAGACAACCAAGACATATGTTCCTCAAAGGTGGCTCTATAATGTAATATACACAGTTTTACATCAGAACAAAAATAAGATCTATTTTTTATTTTCAATATTTTAATAAGATGTTATTACTTAATGTTTGTTATGTAAAAAGATATCTATATATTCATGACAGCGGGAAGCAGTTACAAGTCTTACCTTTGTGTAATAACCAGGAAACATCTTCTCTGTAATTGGTGCCACGTAATCCAGTAAAAGTTTGTGCCATTCTTTCTCGTATCCCACTTGGTTCATATGGATGTCAATAGTGGGCACATTCTCATACCCACCTTGGATTCTGGTGTCCTGGGGAGAATAAACAAACAAACAAATAAATAAATAAATGGTAATAAATAGGTATATAAAAATGTGTATGATCAATAAAACAAGCTTTTTACCTGATAAAATGGTTAAGATAAGTGGTTCTCAACTAAATCTCAACTGACCCAAACCCTTGGTACTCCTGGTTTTCATTTTCACTGTATGGGTTTGATTCAGACCAGATAAATTCAATTAACTACCTGGTGAGTTAAATTAACTACCAGTTGAATTCAATTTACTACCAGTTGAATTCCCTTAAATACCTGGTGAATTCAATGAACTACCAGGTAAATTAAATAACTGCTAGGTGTGATTTATTTACCAGGTGAATTCAATCAACTAATAGTTGAATTCAACTACTATTCAATTCAATAACTACGATGTGAATTCACTTGACTACCAGATTAATTCAATAAATAACCAGGTAAATTCAATTCCCTACCTGATTAATTCAATTCCCAGGCACGATGGAAAACCAGAAGTACTTAGGGTACCAAAAAGGACTACAATTCAGAAGCGCTGGTTAAGACCACAAACGATTTGGTAAAAACAAACAATGGACCTTTAAACAAAGTGTTTTTCCTGAAATAATAATAAAGAAAAATACCTTATTGGCACCTCCCGACCACTTTCCAAAGTGTTCCATTTCTTCAACAAGATGGTTGCAACCAATGTCCGTGAAGAGAGGAAACCAGTAGACATCAGGACAAGGCTTGACAGGAGAAAGAAAAAGGAATGTTAATAACATGTGAGTGATAATACAAACAAAATAAGATAAAATATAATGAATATAATGAATAGATGATATATTTTCCATAGCCCATGTGGATCACAGACAGACAAATAGATAATCACATTTTCAATCAGCTTGTCTCTCAAGATGAGTGAGTAATTCTCGTGGATGTAGCGCTCCTCCCAGTCCTGAGGGAAAGGCAGTCCATCAGTTAATTCTTGAGACAATTATTGAGAACCTTTTCAAAAAACAAATTCTAAACTCAAATAAAAGAAGTCTTTCTAATATTACTGCACATTCTCACCACTGGGTTTTCAAAGATTTGCCAGAGATCGTTATGGAGGTACTGGGTCTGATACTTCTCTGTGGACAGGATACGGCCAAAAGTGTTCATGTTGGTTATGTACATGAAGACCCCCTGAAAGCACATGGGTGTGAAAGTAAGTCACATTTCAGGGCAAATAGTGCAAGGTCTTCCATAGTTTAACTTTGTTCTGCTAATATACACTAATAAGATCTATTCCATAGCAGGGCACGTGTACCAAAAAAACTTGGATTATCCACAGACCTTGCTGCGAACATAGTTGCAGAAAGCCATGTCGGGGTCCAGGGTTTCTGAGTTGAACAGGTCGAAGTCAGACAACTCTGCCTGAAGCAGCCCTGCCTTCACCAGGAACACGCTGGACACGTATGGCACATTCCACACGCCCCTGCAAGCAGTGGCAAGATCTGCGACTTGATCATCAGTGTTTTGAAGGATGTCCAGAAATGTAAGGTATCCCCGTTATGTCAACCAAGCAGCGGACCCAAGTAACAAATGAGGCTTAGCTTGCAGAGCTACTTCTGTCAGACAACTCGACGGCGACATAGCCTTCCACACCCTTGTGGGCCTGTTTAAGCAGCCAATCCCTCTTGTCCTGCCTGCTTGCTTGCTGCGCTCCCTCCACCTCCACTGCATCCACCTGTTGGGCTCTACTCTTTTATCCAATGGGGGGATAGGAGTTTATCACTCCAATATTTTTGCTCATTAAGCATGCCTATAAGATTTCGGTACACCTGACGCCAAACAATGCTTTATAATTTAAGATAATTTAAAATGAAATCTAAGAGTTGTTTGTCAGAAGAGAAGCACTGACCTGACATTTCCCCAACCTAAAACATTATTCATAAGCCATCCAATCCATGTATATGTATTCTTTTTAATTCCTAGGATAACAATAATTCGGGCACTTACACTCTGCGCCCTTGGACGATGTCCACATAGTCCTCCGACCTGGCGTAGAAACCATCTGCGCTGAGAGCGCCCCAGAAGTTGCTCCACAGTCGGCCAATCCGAGTGATCATAGGGGCAATGAGAGGCCTGAATGACCACAAAAAGAAAAGCACAAAATAGAAAAATAAAATACAAATAAAGACACTTTGAACTTCAGCAAAAGGTTAGTAGTGGTGTGACTCACAGGTTTTGCTCGATAAGAATTTTGAGCGTATCCTTGTTCTGAAGGACAACATCAATGTCCAAACTGAAGAAATATTCGCAATCCTTGTCTTGGCGACACATATCTCTGAAATGAAATAAAAACATCGATGTTAGGTACCTACATGTCCATAACCAAAATAGATATATTTCAATCTTAATAAATTATATTGATAATATAATAAATGAACAAAGCTTGAATTTAACCATAGCGCTCTGTTTATTATCAAAAATTGTGAAAAATTAAAAAATTTGTGTTGACTCAACACATGGTTTTACAAATGTCAAATCTACAGTGGGGCAAAAAAGTATTTAGTCAGCCACCAATTGTGCAAGTTCTCCCACTTAAAAAGAGGCCTGTTATTTTCATCATAGGTATACCTCAACTATGAGAGACAAAATGAGGAAAAAAAAATCCAGAAAATCACATTGTCTGATTTTTAAAGAATTGATTTGCAAATTATGGTGGGAAATAAGTATTTGGTCAATAACAAAAGTTCATCTCAGTACTTTGTTATATACCCTTTGTTTGCAATGACAGAGGTCAAACGTTTTCTGTAAGTCTTCACAAGGTTTTCACACACTGTTGCTGGTATTTTGGCCATTCCTCCATGCAGATCTCCTCTAGAGCAGTGATGTTTTGGGGCTGTCGCTGGGCAACACGGACTTTCAACTCCCTCCAAAGATTTTCTATGGGGTTGAGATCTGGAGACTGGCTAGGCTACTCCAGGACCTTGAAATGCTTCTTACGAAGCCACTCCTTCGTTGCCCGGGCGTTACCCAGCCAAGTTTCATCTTCAATGCCCTTGCTGATGGAAGGAGGTTTTCACTCAAAATCTCACGATTCATGGCCCGATTCATTCTTTCCTTTACACGGATCAGTCGTCCTGATTCCTTTGCAGAAAAACAGCCCCAAAGCATGATGTTTCCAACCCCATCCTTCACAGTAGGTATGGTGTTCTTTGGATGCAACTCAGCTTTCTTTCTCCTCCAAACACGACAAGGTGAGTTTTTACCAAAAAGTTATATTTTGGTTTCATCTGACCATATGACATTCTCCCAATCCTCTTCTGGATCATCCAAATGCTCTCTAGCAAACTTCAGACGGGCCTGGACATGTACTGGTTTAAGCAGGGGGACACGGCTGGCACTGCAGGATTTGAGTCCCTGGCGGCGTAGTGTGTTACTGATGGTAGCCTTTGTTACTTTGGTCCCAGCTCTCTGCAGGTCATTCACTAGGTCCCCCCGTGTGGGGGGACCTAGTGAATGATGTTTGCTCACCGGGATGTTTGCTCACCGTTCTTGTGATCATTTTGACCCCACGGGGTGAGATCTTGCGTGGAGCCCCAGATGGAGGGAGATTATCAGTGGTCTTGTATGTCTTCCATTTTCTAATAATTGCTCCCAAAGTTGATTTCTTCACAACAAGCTGCTTACCTATTGCAGATTCAGATTTTTTGCCCCACTGTATGTCTATCCGATTATGTATATATGTTTGTGTGTACATCTGTAATTAACATTAAAATGTATTAAATGTCAATATGAAATAGTTAACTATTGAAATATCAACATGTGTTTTAAATGGTTCAATGATATAGTGGTTAATCTGCAATTGCTTAATATAAATTATATCAAAACTGTTATTGTTAATTATTTAAAATTATTCTTAACTTAATAGTATCACTACTATTACTACTATTGTTGTTATCATTAACTATTATTACCAAAAAAAGATTGTTGATTATTTCAAACAGTTATTGGCTTGCGACTTCACAATACGGGACCCTTATAATATTTAAATGATCTGATTCTTTTATCTCCGCATTAGAAATGATAAAATGTGAAAAACATCAAATAGATATGCGTAAATTAACCATTCAAAGAGGAAGATTGTAAGGTGTCACAACTAACTCTGGAAGGCTTTTAAGAAAAATTGTACTTCCTACTTCCTTGAGTAAACTCACAAGACAAGGTTACGTGAAGCCACGCTGTCCATGGCCCCTTCCTCAGGCACGATGAGTTTAACATCCTGATAAAGTGTCCCGTGGCTCTCCAGGAAAGTGCTGACTTCCTGCTGATGGTGTGGTTCCTGAAAGAGGAGCAATTATATCATTTAATGATAGCGCAAGTGGCAATGATAATGGTAGGAATGCTTGAAAAATAGCATCGCTAAAGAGATACATCACAGTTTACAGACAATATAACATTGTTTGGAGCTAGAACTCAGTCAAAATATGACAGAAAATTATGGAAACCAGGTGGGGGAAAAAATGATAAAAATGTAAAGAATACTAAAGAATATTCCAACAAATGTCACTCCTATTTTCCCCTTCATTTTTTAATCTAAGTGAAAAATGGGGTTATTAATTCAATGTGCGGTATTACGACGCGTACCAATAATGGACAGTGAAAGGTGTGGCGAGTGGAAAGTTTTTGAATTAGTTTACAACCCCCCCCCTTTTTTTTATAGGCAGAGAGGGCAAAACTACAGGAACAATTTAGTTCTGCACTACTGGTGGGACGGCGTGGATGTTTATGTTTTTCGTTCATACAAGTAGGAAATGAACCAATTTTATGCTAGGTCGGTCAGTTTGTCGTATAGCTCTGTTTGTCACTGTATAATGCAATTTGGGTAGAGTTTGTAAAGCTTGGCTGGCCCTGTCCATCAGCTCACTTTCAACTTTGGAGAACTACTGTGCCATTTTTCTGTTTTTTCCATATAGGATTTACACCATAGAAAAGGTGGTTTTGAAATGTGAGGTCAAAGGCAAGTTTCGATTCAGTAACAAAAACTGTTTAAAAAAAATTGCGGTGATGAAGGTATGAATTCCGCGGTGTTGCGGTTATCGTCACAGCCCCAGTTGCAAGATCAAAATTGCATGGTTGTAATAATTCATCAGTTCCAGCCGGAATCACAGACAAAAAAACAGCAACAAAAAAAACACTGAAATTAGGTCATCAACAACTGATGATTTTAACAAGTTTTCATCTCCTTGTTTGGCTCTTTATTTTAAAGATTACTCCTTGAACTTTCTGCCACACAGTACCCTCTCTTATTCTCTGTAGTCGTCTCACTGCAATTAACACCCTACACTCTACACTTATATCCTGGTTACATTTGCTTTCAATTTTTTTATTCACACAAAAATAAAACAGGGGTTTACTAGAAGTCACCTTGTTGACTGTGGGGTTTTTTCTCGCTGTGAATTTAATGAGAAATTATAAAATCACTGTTTGGCTTTGAATGCTTGGAGATTTACTGTGTGTGGGTTTTTTTTGCTCATTACTTTAGTTTCCACAGAGTTTGCAGTTTTTAAAGAAACTGCTCATGCGCTTCCCTAACACTGTGTTTTGTACCAGGAATAATAAACATTGCCTCGTCGCAAGCCCACGCACATCAGATTCCATAGGCTTCTGCGATTCTACAGCAGCATCACATTTTTGGGGTAATCTGTAAGTGTTAAAAGTGCAAGTTAGCACATGTTTGGTAGGGAAAGCAGTTGATGGTAGACCCATTCCATTGAAACTTAAAGAAGTACACCCAGCTATTTGTGCACAACCAGACATTAGATCCAAATAAGTAAATTAAAAGTAAAGTGTTTAGGGATCACACTCCACCTGGAATTTGATTTAATTTAAAAATGGTTTTCAGGTACGTTCATCTACGTTTTTTGGTCGACTCAATGCTTCAGTCTCCGGACCCCCTTGAGCTCCAGAGTCCTCAAACTGACACAAAGTAGTAACTGCTAAGTTAAAGAATTAATTAAAGAATTCAATAATTCAGGTCAAGTCAAGTGAAAATGTAATAAGCTATTTCAAATGTTTAGATAAACCCAAAGACCTTCAAAAGGTTTGTACACAAAGTTAAGGAAAGATTTGCAGTAGTGTGCAATATTGGAATTTTTTCGATACAATACCTTGAAAAATATAGATATTTGATACCATTTCCGATACCGTGCGAAAAAATTCACACAACATTGAGGGCATAAAATTTTAGATTTTTATAAAAAGAAAACATAAGGCTGTAACATGAAAACGAGGTACGACTTTTCTTTTCTTGCCTAGTAGAAGAGAACAGCAGAATGACTGTAGTAAACATTATCAATAATTACAACTTAGATTCATGAAGACTTTAGATTCATGAAAACAATATTCTTCTTGAGGTTCAAAGCATCGGAGATTGTCATACATTCACATCTCTACTTTCATAGAAATATTCTATATTATTGTCTGATAGTATCCAATATTTCATTTTTGTTTTGTTTTTATATACAGGTACTCCTAACTTAACGACTGAGTTCTCTTCCTACGACCAGGTGGTTAAGCGAATTGGTCGATAAGCGAGCCGCCCCCTTACCATTATTTCAGTCTTGGGGATTGCGAACGCTTGTGTAGTGAATGCTGACAGACTGCGGGAACGAAACTGAGACTGAGAACTATGATGCGTGATGAGATGCTTGACGCTGAGAGGCCGCGCAGGCAGAGCGCACGCGGCATTATTGTAAGCAGCAGGTAGGTCGTTAAGTGAGGAGTAGCTGTATTCCCCCGTAGTCATATGAAATTGTTAGAATTTAAATAAAAACATAATTATATTAATATTAAATATATATATTTTATGATAATCGTAATAAAAAAATGTTAATGTATTAAAATATTTCAATAATAATAAAAACAAAAAAAAACAGTTCCACGCGAATGTTTCCGTTAAACTAGAGGGCTAATGAGCTAGCATTAGCTTTGGCGTGGGTGACTGCTTCACTATGGGCTGGACGGTTAGAATGGTTAACAGAGCTAGCGATGGAGAACTGCCACAAGTTGCGGAGGACGAAAAAATCTGTGCTGCGGCACAAACCGGCACTTTGCGACGAAACACAGCCCCATCCATAGCCCCCACGACGTGGAGAAGCGGAGACAGCCGTGCTAGCCTAGCCTGCTCCGCTAGCCTAGCCTGCTCCACTAGCCTAGCCTGCTCCACTAGATTAGCCTGCTCCACTAGATTAGCCTGCTCCGCTAGCCCCACCAAAACAAACTGGAGCAAATGAGACGAGTGGCAAGAAGAAGACAGAACTGTGAGTGAGTGAGAGGAGGCAAGGCTATGTGGGCACTGCAGCAGTGTATGTGTCAGCTCGCCGTCGGAGAGAAGGGAGAGTGAAAAAGCGCATCTGGTAGCGGTATATCGATAGTACAGAAAAAAAATATATATATATATTTCTACCGTAACAGCCACAGGTAGAGAACCAGTTGATTTTTTTCCCTGTAGTTTCATCTACGCAGCCTTGCGTAAATCTGATTGTAGATCTGTATGTTTCTTATAGCTTCGGTCTATTCGATACCTATAATTAAATGTGTAATTAATGGAGATCATATAGTTTTAAATGTGGTATCGATAAAGCATCTAAGTATCGACACTTTTGACAACCTTAGATTGCGGAGAACTATGTTTGGTACTGTAACCCTTTCCACGTTTGTCAAGGAAGTGGGACAGAAACATGGTTTAATGCGCCTCAGTTTGACATAAACAATAACATTTTCATGCACAGAAAAGATGGCAGTGTGATCCTTACCTGGTTGGAGATGTAAAGTTTTAGCCTGTTCTTGGGGTAGTGGAGATTCAGCAAGCGCTCAAAGAACACGGTGACGAACGGCGTGGGCTGCTGGATGAAGATGCCGATCACAATGAGCGGATGATCGCTTTCCTGTGGAAGAAAGTGAGAGGGAGAGAAGGAGAGGGAGAGAGAGGGGGGAGAGGGAGAGTGAGAGATAGGGGGTTCGTTGCCATTTGGCCTCCGTGCATTTAGTAGGTGTTAAGTCCTTAAGTTCTTTAGGACTACATCAGTGTTGGGGGCAGTTTTATCTAAGAAGTGCTATAACAAACACATGAGACAAAATGTTACCAACAACAAAGGGACCACATGTTTTAGTTTTGCCTTTGCTGATCCTGTGCATTTTTGTTTTTGCTTTGGAAGGCATTTCGAGCAAAGCCGTGTTAACTGGTGTGAAATAGAAGAGATTAGAACAGTGTTTTTCAACCATTGCCGTGGGAACTGGTCAGGTGTGGGAATTTCACTTAAAAAAAAAAAATAATAATAATAAATAATAGAAAATAGCTTTTGTGTTGCTAGATCAAAATCGCAAGGCTGTACTAATTCATATAATTCATCAGTTCCAGACAGAATCGCAGCTCTGTGTTCATCAGAACAAGTTTCACTCTGAAAGTGGTGACTATATGTGGTGACGAAAGGTTTGACTCTTTTTTGATATTCGACAATTGACGAGTCAACCAGTAAAAAGCCTTGTTAAATTTTCCTACTCTTGGTTATTTTAATTCAGTTGGTGTAACACACGGTGAGCGAGGGAGGACTTCCGGTGAACGATGAACAAGAGTTAGTTTGGCTCTTAGTTGTGAATGGAATTCTCACATAATTAAATTCTGTCAAAACTAGCTTGAGTGGCTCCCGACAGATTTGTTCGATATGAGCGAGTCGTTCACGTGTCTTACATCACTAATAGTAGGCCATAATAACAAGCCCAGTTCATCAGTGGGATTATTTAATTGTGAGAGAGTGAAATAATGCATTTTATAGATTGTATTGTATTATAGATTGTATTGTATTATAAAAGGATGACTTGAGAGAGGCAATATTATAGCTATCTATGACGGCAAGCTATAGCAAACCCGCATTTTGGTGATCCCGCTTTGCTATAGCTTGCCGTCACCGGTTTTGTGTCACTGTTTAGTTTAGAGCCCACTGTCCAAATTTAGGTTAAGAAATTTGGAAGTAATGTCGTGCCATAAACTGCAATGGAGCGCATCAGAGCGGCAAAATCAATTTAGCACCCCACTTAGGTAGGTGAGGTAGCCAAAATTCAGCTCCACTCATATTATCTGTTTGGTATTGACCGTATCAATTTGTATGGAGGAAATGGCGTCGTTGGTGTTTCTAGGCACTCGGTTAGGCTTTCTGGCCACGTAGCTGGGGGCCAGATTGATTCCCTTTAAGTGTGTGTACACACAGCTCACCTGGAGTCCTGCGAGCGGCCGCAGGTCCTCGTGGCACGTGGTGCAGCCTGTCTCAAATGTCCAGGTCTTGGGGATGTAATTCCCAAGGTAGTTCATCTGGAGCTGGGCAATGAGAAAATGTCTTGGTTGTTTTAATAGTTCAACCTCACCGTCAATGTTGATTTTATTTTGCATTTCAAATGAAAGGTATAAATTCGCTCTATGTATTATGTAGGAAAATTGTGTTGTGTTGTTGCCCTTGTTCCTATTAGTTCTTAATACTAATACTACTACTACTACAACTACTAATACTTATTATAAGAACAATAATCATAACATATTTATTATGCTGATCAATACACAAGAACCCAACCAAACATTCTATGAAATCTCCTATATGTTAAATGCAGTGACTTCTGTAGTTTAGATGGCAAAATAATCTATGTAAAAAAAGAAAAATAGACCTATATAACTAATAAAATGATCTGCCAATGTGGTGAGAATATTTACAATATTTCTTAAAACAAGGGAATTTTTTTTTATATATATATATTATAAATATATATTATAAAATCTTATATATAATCTTAAATATATTAAATTAGACTCTAAAAAATGTTCCACAAATGATCATATTCATGAAATAATGAAAAATGCATTGAAATCTATCTAGTGTAGTCTAGTGTTTTATTTGCTTTACTTTAAATTACTTATTTCAATTAAAAGAAACCCTATAATAAGCATTTATTTTTTAAGCATAACTTTTTTAACCCTAAAATAACAGCTTCAATATCATTTTGATGGTACATCGACCATTTTTATGGTAAACCGCTGTACAGGCTACGTCACTTCCGTAATTTTTCGCTCCGGTAATTATTGTCATTTTGCCTGGTAAAATGTATATGAACCCCCCCCCGATAAATTATAAACTTTATATACTTTAATAATGCTCATACAAAACTTAGCCACTCAACCTCCCCAACGGTGCAGGTGAGACGGGCCAGTGGTGCACCCAGCACCCGCACCTCAGCCGGCATGCACCAGCCCTTACTTTCAAGATTTCAAGATTCAAGATTCAAATTTTATTTTCAAATACAAGTGTATTGCATGTTTTGTAAGTTTTTTTTTTATATTATGAATGTTATGCTTCTATATTCATTATGGTGTCAATTAAAGTGTCTGTTGTATTCTGATTAGTCGGCGTGGGCTTTGAGGGCTACCTTGGTTGGGCCGTTGCCGTGGAGGACGACTGGCAGAGTGTCGTACAGCACGTTTCGGGCTCGTACGCGTGCCTCCTCGAATTTGAGCACCACTTCGTCTGGAATGACACACACAGACACACACAGACAGACACAGACACAGACAGACAGACAGACAGACAGACACACACGGCTATACATGCATGATTAGAAACAAGACAACTTCATTAGCGTAAATATTAATATATAATAATATATTAATAATAATATGTTTAAGTATTTACTCTTTATTTCTAAATAATGAATCCTAAACACAGTACTTCACCATCCTAATTAGCTATGACTGCTGACTGACTACCGGTAGCAATTCTAGAGTCTGTTGGGGCACGAGGCAAAAATTCCCAGAGGGCCCCTCCAACCAGCATTTAGCACCATTATGTTATAAATAATGTGATACCAACGAAAAATGTACAAAATCTAAACTTTTTTTTCCATTTCAAATGTTCACATTAGAATTTTCTAAATATAAAGATGAAAAACATTAAAACCTAAAAACCGAAACAAATGAATAACACCCACATCATAAAGCCAGTGCTTATCAACACAAAAAGCATTGATTGATTCAAAGAATCAAATTGATTTAATATTGGCATATAATTGATCTCCTCCTGCATTTTTCCCTGTGAAGTAAAACACGGATATAAAAAATTAAACACTAGGCCACACCCACAGCCGCATTTCCCCTTTTCCATGGTGTCTCTGTGGCAGCTGGGAAGAGCTCTCTCTCTCTCTCTCTCTCTCTCTCTCTCTCTCTCTCTCAGCAAACTCATAAATTCCTCATGCAGACAGAACGAGGCAGAAGGGGGGAGAGGAAAAAAAACAGAAAAAGGATAAATTAAGAGAAAAATATATATACACTTTTGTTTTATTGTTCTTCTTGCTGTTGATGGGCAGGGCATCCATCAAATTAAAACGTTATCACACACACACACACACACACCTTTTTGAAGAGTGGAAAAGACCACAGTGAAATAAGAGACGAGAGAGATCGAGTGAGAGAGTTCACGAAGGACAGTCGTGTTCGAACTCGCATCGGCCAAATCCTAATGACAATTAGTTAAAATCCTTCCAAAACCCCACCGCCCCCGGCAGTGCATGAGAGGAAGCCAAAGCGGCGGGTGGTCTCTATCCTTCATCTTTATAGTGAAGGCGGAGACAGAAGGAGGGAAGGGGATCTCGCTAAACGATCTCAAAAACTACCAAAGCCCTTTAGGTTTAAATGTATTGTGACCATTTATTTGAAGTTGGGCTTTGTGTAAATTAAAATCAGTGTGGCGTTTGGCTTATGCCCTTCCAATCTTCCAAGTTAAACTATTGCTAAACTACAGAGTGATGAAAAAGACATCTTGTTATTGAATAGTCAGTCCTTTTAATAAAGCTTCTTAACACCGTTGTCCCCCCCACACAATTCCAAATGGCTTGTTGTTGACCCTGTGGGCAGAGGCGAAGGCAGGCAAATGCCCCCCCGATGATTATTTAATAGGGATGCTGGGGCCCCCTCAGAGTAAGATTCCCTTAAAATCAATCAATCAAAAATCTCGGCCTCGGGGGGGCTTTAATTGTTAAATGTGCCCCTTGCATACAGTATATGGTTTAAACAGCATGGAGCCAGAGACTCACCGAGGGCTCCGTGGAGATTCTGGAACAGTCTGCATTTGCTATCCAGCGTGATGTTTATGGCTTTCTGAAGGGTGGAAAGTACGGTTAGCGTGACAATGTGTCCCCTGGTGACACACAGGCTCAACAGAAACTCCATGACTGAATATGACATTGAATAAATAAATCATTAAGTGTATACTGTATATTGTTATTCTCTAGCTCTTGAAGGCCGGACCACACTTCCTTCTTCTCCAGTTTGCGTGTAGAGATAACACAATATGATACACACACCGGTACTTTTAATTACTAAGTAGAGGCAAGTGCATGAGTTTTCAGACATCCAGAACACCCCCTTCCACTCCCAGACTCAGCTTCTTTGTTTTTCATACAAAGAGACAGTCATGGTAGTGAGCTACAGACAGCTGCGCATGCTGTCTTGCACGTGCACAAAAAGATTGTTAACTGTGAACACGCCCTAAAGCTCCCAAACTATAACTGCTTATTTTTTAATGAACACACATCATGTATTATTGTATGAAGGACGAAACATGATTATAGGGGCGTAGTCACAAGACAATGCCCAACTCTTTCCATGTATAACTCCCTTGGGACAAATGTACGGAGAGAGACTACTGTATCACGGTTTCAGAGTATCACTGAATTACTCTCCTAGTTTGCAAAATAAATGTTGTTGTAGCTAACTTAACAAGGGTCTCAGTTTATTCCCGATAGCAAGGGTTTATCTCACAGATCACGCAGTGGATTTTCCTTCTATCGATCTATCTATCTATCTATCTATCTATCTATCTACCCATCCAAGATACTGTATGTTGAAATGTTGACCTACTCTTTTTGCTGGGTTGATATAAAGCTTGGTGAAGAACAGCTGGTCACTGTCACTGTCTTCTCCCGCCCAGTCGGCGACCATCTCTTTCAGGTTGGGCAGGTAGCCGATAAAACCTGCCGAGAGATGAGGAGCAAATAAATAATAAGAATAAAAAAAAAAAAAAAAGGTTATTGCAAAATGCGGCAAATAATTATTATGATTGTTATCAATTATTATAATTATTATAATTATTATTATTATTATTATTAATATTATTACAAAACAAGGGTGTTATTACAAGTTAAAAAGGTCAAATCGATTACATCTCGGCAAAGATTACAAAACCGCGGGCCCGGGATGAAAGGGGTCAAGTCATATTTTGAGGCCACAGTAAACACATGTGGATCCTCTTCTGTGGGTTGCAGCTATTTAAGGCAGCTATTTTAGGCATATTTTTGTTTTTGTTTTTATTAAGTTTAGGTTTAAGTTATTGACACAATCACAGCTCAAATGGACACAGCACAATTTAGTGAATGGGTTCTTAGTGGGAAAATTTAATGCGGCTTTTATTTGGGGAAAAAAAAAAAGTTTCTCCCCATGTCACTAATGATTTTACACCAACTGCTACAGCCCAAAATGCTCCCTCAGCCAACAGATGACCTGGAAACATTAACATAAGTAAAATTCAAATCCTCCTCTGCACAATCAAGTGGCTGTGGACACTGCAATGTGAATTTGTGCCCAGTTTCTATGGCTTCAGCCCAGCCTCGAGTATAGGCCCGTTATTTTGCTGCTATAAAAAGACAAGTGTTAAACTCCTTTACGGCAAGTGGCGGGTAGCATATTATTAAGAAACTCAAAGTTAGAGTATGTTATCCTTTGCCCCCCCCAGCTGTTTGCAGTGACCGTCGATAACGAATAGAGGACAAATGTTTGAATAAACACTGCAGCTGCATTATGAATCAAATAAAACTTAAAAACTATATAAAACCCTCCCGAAAGGTGTGGACTCACCGCCTGAGCCCAGGAACCTGTTACCCTCCCTGACATGAGGGTGCTTATCTTCCAGGTGCCTGTCGGGCCAGATAAGGGTCTCAGAGGAGAACACAACCCTGTGCTTGGCCTGCTGGAACTTCTTGAGGAGCTCTTTAGGGCCCGAGGCGAAGACCACATCATAGCTATGGGAAAGAAAAAAAATAATATAATAAAAAAAATGACTGCCGTGCGACGCCTGTGGCAAATTTGAGGGAAAGACAGGGTTTTTTTTTTTTTTGTTTTTTTTTACAGTAGGCGATGCCTGCATTCTTCTTGGCACATGGAGGCAGAATCAGCTCAACTAAAAGGATTAAAGACCATATCTCAGTCATGGCCAATTTCAAATCACAAGACTGAGATATTTGATTCGTACTATTTCTTCTAATATTTAGTTTAAATGGTTTGAAAATCGCGGAGAGGGAGAGATCAGGCCACATTTTGCACACCAGTCTTCCTCTCGCATGCCAGCGATGCATGCGCCAGCGATGGTGTGCCCACGATAGGCGCTCCAGAAGAGTGCATTTTTATTTTATTTGATGTCTCCTAATGGAACAAAACAAATGTGTATGGAACGAAACCGTGCGTAATGGGGACACTTGCATTGCACTCCGTGCTCCCTCGAGGCCCGGTGCTTCCTTCCGGGCCAGGTTGCGGTGCGCGTGGCATGTAACAACTGTAGGGTCCAGGCAGAGCGTCTTCCAGAATAATGCGTCTGTTTGTTTTTGTTTCTTAACTTTTTTAATTTAATGAACAGAAAGCTGTCCCTGAGCGCACGGAGCAGCGCTATTTAGCCGAAGTCGGTTGTTTGTAAGCCTAAATGAGAATTATAACATAGACAATTACTGATTACTGGGGCTGGCTTCAAAATAATAATAAAAGGAGAAAGACAAATCTGTCACTGGGGCAGTTGGGAGTGGTTTTGGCAGCATCTGTAGGTGGAGAGAGCCAGCACTGGCAACTAAAAGGGAAAGCACATGTAGGAGATTGAGGTAATAAGCAGAGTGTTTAAGAGCTGCTGTGTTTTCACTTTTCTCTCCTGACGGTGAGGCTGGTCTCCTACTCCGGACTGCAAGTGTTACATACACATCTGTGTTTTCAGAAAAACGTCATATCTGAGACAAGAAGGCCTGAACCTCCGGTCCAGCAAGACCTAGCTGGAGCTCAGTGTGGAGCTGCTGAACCAGTAGTGCCAACAGCTGTTAGTGGGGCTCCTTGGTCTGGCGCCGCAGGCCGTGGATCTCCTGCTGCAGGACCTGAGCAGCCTGGTCCTGCTGCTACTGGCCCCCAACTGATCTCCTCCTGTACCTCCCCTAGGCGGCAAAGGGCCTGACCTATCGGAAATTCCCTCTGTCCTCCTGTTTGTCCGTCCATTGATCCTGGCGATTGCGCCACTGTAACAAGTCTCTTGTCGGTTTCTGGGGCAGAGATGAACCAGGAGGCAGGTAGAACAAAAACAGCCTTGACAAGGCAGGAATTTATTTAAACCTAAGTCAACAGGTTTGTCTTTTCAGACAAATTAATATGTTCCACTTGTAGTCTGGAGTTGGAGACCAGCCTTACTGTCAGGAGACAGGTGAAAACACAGCTTTTAAACACTGTACTAATTACCTCAATCTCCTGCAGGTGCATCCCCTATCAGTAGTAGGTGTTGGCTCTCTCCACCTGCAGAGGCTGCCAAAACCACTGCCACAGTCATGCTCTCAGATTGTGGGAATTTTGGGACCTTAAGTAGGGGTCATGGGCCAAAAAAGGTTGAGAATCTCTGCCATACGCTCTCTTGTCGATACACTGTGTATTTTGGTCTATTTGGATAATGAATCAGCCTACTGCCTGCTTTCCAAAAATCTGATAGTGAGTACTAGTATATGACAATTCGATTTAGACACCTAAGTACTTCATCTCATTTTTTTTTTTAAAGCACCATTTTCTTATTTTCCAAGAACTTCATGCAAGACAAATAATTCATTTTCAATGTGATCTTGATTTATTAAAATATTACATAATCTTATTCTCATTGTCGATTATTCTCATTAATTAATCGCATTGTCATCTACTATTACAAGTATCTTTTTCCAACCATACATTTCCCTTGCATAATCTGTGGTAAAAAAGCAATATTACATCACGATTTGAATAGCTTATATCTTTTTTAGGGACTTTTCAAACACAAAACAGGCAATTTTCAAGCTATGCCAGTTCTTAAATCTCTGAGGACAAAATCTCAAGGACCTGGTAAGAACTCTGTTAAGCAGTGAATGTGTTATGCTATTTTCTCCTTGGAAAAATAGCTTTCATCTGAAGCTATTGATGAGCAGTGTAAGAAGAAAATTGGCATTGAAAAAGTATATCCAAGTCAGACTGCATTGATATCTGCATCAGTGGTGAAAAGCTTTTCGATACCTATCAATGAAGAGGATGATCTTCTCCTGGTCCTTCATCTCCTCTAGGGCCGCCTTGAGGAGCCGCACTTTCTGACCCCCGCCTGGAGCGGTGGACACTGAGTCCCCTCCTCTCCACCGATCCCCTCGACCCAGCACCTTCAAACCCCCGACAAATACCTACGTTTCAGACTCACATTATCGCTTTCAGCCGCAGATTTAAAGCTAAAACACCAAGCACGCTAAAGGAGAAACTATGGAACTTAGAATAGACTTTAATTCCTGCCTTGACGTACCCCCCCTCACCTTTACGGTGTAGTTGAAGTGCTTGGCTGATCTCAGGAAGCGCCGAAAGCCATCTGTCTCTTTGGTTGTGACTGTCAAAACTAGAAGGTTACCTACAAGACACAACATTTGGAAAAATTATTTGGGTGAAATGTGGGTATTTCCATGATGTACATGGGCTTACAGTATGTAGGCCCACTGAAGGGATATTTTAGGAAATATAATTGAAAAATCCTAGGATTCCTATAGAAAGATCCTAGAGAATATTTTTGGCAACATAATTGTTTTTTTTCAGTCCTATTAAAAAGATTCAATAGAATATTGTAGGCAACATAGTAAAAAATAAATCATAGGGTTTATTTAAAAAAACATTCAATTCAACATTATAATATAATAATAACATTATTATATATTATATCATTTTAAAATAATCTTCAAAAAATCTGACAGGATCCTAGAGAAAGATTCTACAGAATATTATAGGCAATATATACACCGATCAGACACAACATTAAAAACACTGACAGGTGAAGTGAATAACATGGCTCACCTTGTTACAACAGTACTTGTTAAGGGGTGGGATATATTAGGCAGCAAGTGAACAGTCAGTTCTTGAAGTTGATGTGTTGAAAGCAGGAAAAATATGCAAGCGTAAGGATCTGAGCAACTTTGACAAGGGACAAATTGTGATGTCTTTTGGGGTGTTCCCAGTGTGCAGTGGTCTACCAAAAGTGGCCCAAGGAAGGACAACCGATGAACCGGCGAAGCTATGATAGAATGGTGTCAGAACACACAGTGCATCGCCGCTTGCTGTGTATTGGGCTGCGTGGCTGCAGACCGGTCAGAATGCCAATGCTGACCCCTTTCCACTGCCAAAAGCACCTACATTGGCCACCTGCGCATCAGAACTGGACCATTTAGCAATGGAAGAAGGCGACCTGGTCTGATGAATCCCGTTTTCTTCTACATCATGTGGATGGCCAGGGTTAGGGTCCGATCAAATCGAGCATTTGTGGGATGTGCTGGAACAACAAGCCTGATACATGGGGGCCTCACCTCGCAACTTACAGGACTTAAAGGATCTGCTGCTAATGTCTTGGGGCCGGATACCACAGGACACCTTCAGAGGTTTTGTGGAGTCCATGCCTCTGAGCTCTTTGGGCAGCACTAGGGGGACCTACACAATATTAGTGGTGGTTTTAATGTTGTGTGTGTGTGCGTGTGTATATATACACACATACATACATACACACACACACACACACACACACACACATATATATATATATATATATATATATATATATATATATATATATATATCCTAGGATTCAAGCAGAAAGACTCTTTAGAACTATATAGGAGATGTCTTAAAAAAAGGTTTTCTGTAGACTCCCATAATAAGATTAAATTGAATATTTTAGGAAAATTTGTTTTAAAAAATTGCTAGGATTCCTATAGAAATATTCCATAGAATAGTATAGGAAATACCATTAACCAAATTCCTAGGATTCGAGTAGAAAGACTCTTATTGTAGAAATATGATTTGTAGTCCTGGGACTCCTAAACTATAATTTTAAAAATCTGACAAGATCCTATAGGAATTATAAGTTAGGTTTTTTTCCTAAGGGACGTCTGCGTCAAATGGCTAAAGAAAAAATATAAAAAAAACGTCCGGTTCAGAGAACCGGTTTAGAAGTAACTGTGACCTTAGGTTCTCGCCGGTGGGGTTACAGTATTGTCCACGTCAGCTGCGTGGAAACCTGTCGAATGGCCGGCGGACTGCGGACGTCTCGACCGTCCCCACCGACATTCGTCGTCACATTTGTAACAAGTTCTACTTACACAAAAGTAACAAAGTACACGAAAAAAAAAAAAGCATGTATATATGTGCCCAGGTCTGCGGGGCGCCTACCTTCTGAAGTTTGCTGCTCTTCGGAGTTTGTGAGGGGTAGAAGTGCGAGATAAACAATCCCCAAATACGGCAACAGGGACGCGGCTATCATTTTAATAAGCTTTTTTCTTCTTCTATATTAAATATTGATATATGTTAACTCCCCCGTCGTTCCAACCGTTGCTAGTGTCTACCCCGCTTGCCGGTAAAGTCGAGGTATCGTGCTGTACTGTACCGAACCAAACCAAACCACCCCACCTCTCCCCTCCTCCCTCTCTGCCCCTCCCCCGCCCCGTGGTCACATTTTTTTCTTCTTTAGAAGCAGAACACCGGGGAAACCTGGTGTAATAACTGGTGACAAGACATTAACGCTGGCAAGAGCCAGTATTGGTATTCATTCACAGTTCACATCGTGGGACAATACTTTTTACTAAACAGATCTGCATAAGCAATTATTATGGGCTATATATGTGACAAATAACCTCTTGATCTTGATATACTCAATCAAAATGTTAAAATAATCTATTGAAAATAATTACGTATATCCTCTTTGCATTTGTGTAGTGTTACATAATTGCTTATCGCTTGGGCGACGAGAAGTCATTATTTTGAGAAGGTTTCTCATTAATTTGAGATACTATGTCATTATTTCGAGATAAGTAAGTCATTATTTTGAGAAAGTTTCTCATTATTTTAGACAGTAATTTATTTTGAGATTCTAAGTCACTATTCTGAGATACGTCGTCATTATTTTGGGATACTAAGTCATTATTCCCAGAAGGTTTCTCATCATTAATGACTTACGGTATCTTTATCGTCACAATGGCGGAAATGGAGTGCTGCAGTGATGACGTATAATTATTATTAGTGTTGTATTATTAGTATCGATTTTAGCGTTTTGTTTTTATTACACAATGATCACATGATACGTTTATTATTATTATTATTATTATTATTATTATTATTATTATTATTATTATTATTATTGTCGTTGTTGTTGTGTTGTTGTCTGTGGTTTGTGGTATATTTTTCTTTATAAAGTTTTTATTAAAAAAAAAATCCCGTTGTCGTAAAAATAGGAAGCTGCGACGTTTCCGGTTTCTATTTACACCTTTCAGCTACTTTACGGCAGTTGTTTTGGGTACCAGAAGTGTCGAACGACTTTGCCTATTGGTGTTTGTAAACAGACGTTTTTTTTCGAGGACGCAACTTATTTACAAAAAAGACGTGAGATGCGACTGCCGGTAGCAGTAAATACCCAGTGACCCGTTCATGCGTGTGGCGGATGGCGTGACCGGAGCCACGATGTAAACGAACCAGAGAAAGTTTGTGCTAGCTAACGTCAGAACTTAAATCGGGGAGCTGAGACTGTCCAGTTTACTTCACCGCAGCATAGAATCTGAACATGAGTGGGCGATCCACGCCGTTCCACGGCGCGAAAGATTGGTTTTGCTGAATGAAGTGTAAATGTCCAAATTCTCCGTCCATTTTCCGTCTCAGTCTATATTTTACGACACGATGTGGCTGCAGCAGAGATTAAAGGGTTTGCCAGGCCTGCTGTCCAGTAGCTGGGCCAGGAGGCTCCTTATGGGACTGCTGCTGTTCCTCATTTTCTACTGGTATCTGGGCGCGGATCGTGGATGGAGGTTTTTCAGTAGTTCTGTCAAATCCGGCGGGGTAGCTGGGCAGTGCCTACAAAACGAAATCCACAGGTGGAAGTCTATAGTGGACAGAGGAGAGGGTATCTACAGCACCCCTCAGGAGACCGTAGACAAACCTTTCGTATCGGGAAACGGCCATATTCTGGTTGATATCGACACAAACAAACTATGGGTAGCTTCATCTTCCCAGCCTGGTTCGGCACCGGCCCATCAGACAGAATACTCCCCGATTCTAAATGTCAATCTTCCGGGAAAGCGAGCGGAGGCTCGGGCGACGATGCTGTGGTTCCGCAAGGGGGCCGTCTTGTCGGTTCGCTGTGTTTTGCCGCCCGCCCTGCAGTCAGCCCGGGACTGCGTCACCGTCAGGGAAGAATTCATCGTCCACCGCAGCCGGCCCAACGTTTACCTCCAGCGAATCCACGTCAATAACCCGTCAGACAGGAGCACCACGCTGGAGGTTTCCTCTGAGACGCCGTCCTTCGGGAGTAAGTTTTCCGCCAGCGTGGAGAAAGTGGAGGACAAGGAGTTTGTACTCTCGTCCGGAAGGGTTCTTGTGCAAAAGAACCACATCGTGCTGGTGGTGGTCGTCTCCAAGAAGCTGAACGGCAGGATCCAGGTGCCTGCCAAGTCTGAGTACACGGAGAACGTCCTGTCAGTGGTGTGGACCTCGGAGCCCATCGAGTCGTCCAAATTGGAGGAGACTTTCACCAGGCTACGAGATGGGGCCAAAAAGGAGCTTGGGGAATTGCTGAGGGCGAGCCTGGAGGACCTGGTTCTGGATCACCAGCAGGCCTGGATGGACCTCTTCATCTCTGGTGAGTTGTCATGGAAGGATCAGTTCCATCATCTGAGCTCAGACATGTTGTTAGCAATGCAAACAGGGTGTAAATGTCAAACCTGGCCTTTTTTTAAATGTTGGTTCCTACCATTTATGACTTACTATTGAGAAACTTACTTTTCAGCAGTTCCTCACTGTGCTTAAATGCACAGATCGAGTTGGATCATATTTAAAAATCACATTTGTTTTTGTTATGTGGCTTGCCTAAGCGCTCACAGGGTTGTATGCTCAGTAAATCTTCTCACCCTTGCTGCTGTGTAGGTTTGATTGTCCTCAACAAATTTTAAGTCAAATACTGACGATTCATTAAATATTTGGCGGCAGGCTTTGTGTGTGTGTGTGTGTGTGTGTGTGTGTGTGTGTGTGTGTGTGTGTGTGTGTGTGTGTGTGTGTGTGTGTGTGTGTGTGTGATAAACCTTTATTTGTCCCACAACAGGGAAATTTTCACAGTACAGCAGCATAAAGTGACAGCAGAAAATAGAGCATATAAAGAGTTTTAGTAACTAAAAGTAAGTAAGAATCAGGGTAAGCACTGTAAACAATTTAAATATTTAGAAATTATATGCCTAAGTAGAAACAACATAAATAGGAATCCAAGTAATGAAGCGTATTGCACATATTTCGACAGATTGCACATCAGGGATTGTACTTTTTTTTTTTTTTGCACTTTGGATTTTTTGTGGGTGGGTGTGTGGTCTACTGGGTGCGCTGTTGGTTATACAGTCTGACAGCCGCAGGAAGGAAAGACCTGCGATAGCGCTCCTTCCCACACTTTGGGTGAAGCAGCCTATCGCTGAAGGAGCTCTCCAGTGTCGTCAGAGTCTTATGCATGGGGTGGGATTCGTTCTCCATCATGGATGACAGCTTAGCCATCATCCTCCTTTCTCCCATCACCTGCACTGGCTCCAGGGGACCCCCCAGGACAGAGCTGGCCTTCTTGATCAGTTTGTCAAGTCTTCCTGTCAGCTGTGGTGACACTGTTGCCCCAGCAGACCACTCCATAAAAGATGGCTGATGCCAACACTGTTGAAGAAGGTCCTCAGGAGAGCCCCCTGCACTCCAAAGGACCTAAGTCTTCTAAGAAGATAGAGTCTGCTCTGACCCTTCTTATAAAGTGCATGAGTGTGATTAGTCCAGTCCAGTTTATTGTTCAGGTGAACACCTAAGTACTTGTACGATTCCACTGTGTCAATATCCATTCCCTGGATGTTCACCGGTGTCGGGGGGGAGTGTCGGCACCTGCGGAAATCCACCACCAGCTCTTTGGTTTTCCCTGCGTTGATCTGGAGGTGGTTCCGCTGGTACCAGTCCACAAAATCCATGTTGAGTTCTCTGTACTCCCTGTCGTCCTGCTCTGTGATGAGGCCAACGATTGCAAGATCATCAGAGAACTTCTGCAGGTGACAGCTGATTGAGTTGTACATGAAGTCTGCAGTGTAGAGGGTGAAGAGGAAAGGTGCCAAGACCGTTCCTTGCGTGGCCCCCGGGCTGCAGATGACCACGTCAGACTCTCAGTTCTGAGACCTCACGTACTGTGGCCGGTCCGTGAGGTAGTCCAGGATCAAGGAAGACAGGTGATGGTCCACTCCTGTGTGCTGCAGCTTGTCCCTCAGAAGCACAGGCTGAATGGTGTTGAAAGCACTTGAGAAATCAATGAACATGACCCTCACAGTGCTCCCAGGCTTCTCCAGGTGAGAGAGAGCTTGATGTAGCAGGAAGATGACGGCGTCATCCACCCCGATGCCAGGCTGATAGGCAAACTGGAGCGAGTCCATTGATGATCTCACCAGGGGGCGGAGATGCACAAGGACCAGCTTCTCCAGGGTCTGTAGCTGCTGAGATCCTTGGGGTGCGGGGATTTCGGCACCAGTACTGCGCAGGATGTCTTCCACAGCTCTGGTACTCTCCCCAGCTTCAGGCTCATGTTGAAGATGTGCTCCACTATCCCACAGAGCTGGTCTGAACATGTCTTCAGGAGCCTGGCGCTGATGCCGTCCGGACCTGCAGCCTTTCTCTCCTTCATCTTCCTGAGCTCGACCCTCACCTGGATCATAGTGAGGGACAGATTGGAGCAGGGGGGCTGAGTGGAGGGTGCGAATGGGGGGGTTTGTCTCTGGTAGGCGAAGCAGTGGGGGCTGAGTAAGCTGAGTATTGAAGGAAGGGGGGTGGGGCAGAACACCTGGGGTGCAGACGACGGAGGTAGCAGCAGAGGTGAATAGGCCCGGGGAGGGGTAGGTGACTGATCAAATCTATTGAAAAACAAGTTCAGATCATTCACCCACCTCTGATCCCCCACAGCCTGGGAGTCTGGTTCATTGTGGCCCGAGATGGTTTTGAGGCCCCTCCAGACTCCTCTGGTGTTCTTTCGCTGCAACTGGTCCTCCATCTTTCTTCTGTAATTGTCCTTCCCCTCTCTGATCTTCCTCCGCAGCGGCTTCTGTACCACATTCAGCTCCTCCTTGTCACCTGATTTAAAGGCCCTTTTCTTCTCCTTGAGAAGAGCCTTTATATCCGGAGTAATCCAGGGTTTGCTGTTGGGAAAACACTATACAGTCCTGGTGCATACAGTGTTTTCCACACAGAAGTTGATATAATCCATTATACAGTCAGTGAGATCGTTGATGTCCTCTCCATGAGGAGCACAGAGTTCTTCCCACACAGTAGAGTGAAAGCAGTCCTGCAGAGCCTCTTTAGTCCCTTTAGAGCACCTTTTCACTGAGCGGGTCACAGCTGGTTGCCTGAGCACGAGAGGTTTGAACACAGGCAGGAGCTGAACCAGGTTGTGATCTGATCTTCCCTTATTATATGCCTCCTGGTGTTGGCATATAATAAGTCCAGTGTTTTATTGTCCCTGGTGTGGCATGTCACATACTGGAAGAAAGTGGGCAGAGTGGAGGATGGAGAGGCATGATTAAAATCCCCAGAGATGAGAAGGGGGGCATGTGGGTGCTGCGTCTGCAGCCTGCTTACAGCTGAGTGCAGGACATCAGCGGCTGCTTCGGCATTAGCAGAGGGGGGGACAGATGCTGCGATCACGACGACGTGCGAAAATTCCCTCTGGAGATAGTTTGGCCCCATGCTAGCTATATATATATATATATATATATATATATAATCACTTCACAACTTCACTTCACAGCACTTCACAATGAAGTGCGCCTGCGCGAAAGCTGCTTGCTGCCTGGTACGTTGCTGCAACGTTTGAATCTGCTTTTTAACCTTCTTACCTTTTATTCTCTTTTGTTTGTTCTTGTTTTTTTCACTCTATTTCTGTGGAGTCCTGCTCTCTCTAACTAAGTTTTTTTTTAGAAAGTTTTCGTGTTTTTTTTGTGTTGTTTTTATTATGCCACTTCCACCGGGACCCGCTGCCTTTGTTTACTCCGGAGAACAACTGATCGCGCTAATGCCGGCCGGCATAGTGGCCAGACCAGCTGATATACCATCTGAACTCTGGAAGAAAACACACCGGGGATGCAGAGGAGGGAAGCAACGTCTGGGGATGAGTGGAGGGTCGAGACGGGACGGGCTTATGGAGAGGAGGAGATTTAAGCCGTGTCTCCCTCTGTTGTTATGGGAAACGTACGGTCTCTTAGCAACAAAATGGACGAGCTAACGGCGCTAACGCGGAGCCATGCAGAGTACCGGGAGTGCAGTCTGATGTGTTTCACTGAGACATGGCTGCACAGGGACATTACGGACCAGAACGTCTCTGTCGATGGCTTCCACACCGTCCGGGCGGACCGAGATTGTACCGAGAGCGGTAAGTGGAAAGGCGGGGGGCTTGCCGTTCTAGTTAACAGCAGATGGTGTAATCCTGGTCACATCACCATTAAAGAACAGCTCTGTAGCCTGAACTGCTGGCTGTTGCACTCCGTCCATACTATCTGCCTAGAGAGATCCCGCACGTCATCATCGTTGTCCTGTACATACCTCCCTCTGCAAACCCAACATCTGCCTGCAGCATCATACACACCACCATCTCCAAACTTCAAACTCAACTCTCTCAAACTTCAAACTTTACACTTTACCATGTGTATATAGATATGTTTATATATATATATATATTTATATATAAATATGTTTCTTAATAATTATTATATGTTGTATGTAAATATGTTGTATGTAGAGTTATTATGGGATTATTAAAGTATTTCTGATATTTATATATAATATATATATATATATATATATACACACACACACACACACGGACAAATTTGTTGGTACCCTTACAGCTCATTGAAACAATGCTTCATTCCTCCTGAAAAGTGATGAAATTAAAAGCAATTTTCTCATGCATACCTGCATGCCTTTGGTATGTCATAGAGTAAAGCAAAGAAACTGTTCAAAGAGATAAATGATTGCTAAAGAGATCAATTATATACTAAATCCCTGTAATCCCTATGTTTTAACCCTGCATTTGTTACATCCTTCAGCTTGCTCGTGTCCGGTTTAAAACCAAAATAATCCCATATAGGGGATTTTTGTATTCTTTTTCGAGAAGAGCTGTTCCCTGATTGCATTCGCTGAAAATCATTGTCCTGCCCGAGCGGCCACACACAGCGCAGATTCCATGCTTCAGGGCCAGAGCACCCATGGAGAAGGTCGAGCATCCATGGGGAAAAATGCAGCAGGAGAGGGAGACAGGGGCGCATAGAGAGGCACATCTGTGGCTGGGGATGTGGCGGGCTGCTGCCATCTTGCCTGTCACGCTCCTGCCCCGATGTGCTTTCCAAAATTAATTCCACTAATATTACCCTGGAACACATACACTTGCACACAAATCATACTCCGAACAACACTCCATCAGACCAGGGTCTGCAGGGCAGGAGGGGTGCGAGTAATTCGGGTTCGACTTGCTTGGAGGACTCCCACCCCCACACCCCGCAATTTTAACTGCATTTTCCAGCAACACACGTTGAGCTCTGGGGTTTTCCGGGGTGCCGGGTCGCTAGTGGGTTGGTGTTGGGGCATGGCTGGCCAGGCGGTGGCCATTTGCCCCCTGCCGGTTGGGCACCCTGCCGGTTGGGGCCCCCTGCCGGTTGGGCCCCCTGCTGGTTGGGCTCGACTCCTGGCGGCTTGCGCCTGGTGGTTTCTGTTGTGCTGTGACCTGGCGGGGCGGCGGGGAGCACCGGGGCCCCTGGGGGGTCACTTGCTGTTGTAGGTGTGGGTTGGGGTGCGGGAGGTGGCTGTCGGCCTTTGCTCCCGCTGCGCGGCTTCTCTCCGGCGGGAGCTGGGGGTGGTGGAGGGCCCATATATCTGGCAGCCTACTGGCGTCGGCAGGGGTGGGCTAACATTCAGGTGCCCTGTGCTGGGCACACTCGAATAAGTGGATGGGCCCTCGGGGCTCGCGGCTCTGGGGACCGGGGGGTCTTCTGTGGCTGCAGGGTGGTGTGCTCGGGCTTTCCTGTAGCCGTGGGGTATCTATACGGCTTCGGGGCCCTTTTGACTGCTTGGAGATACCATGACATAGTAACGACCTTATGCACCAGAACCAATTGGGATAAGTTCTGTACACACCGGTGGACACAGTTGGGACACACACATACACAGGCGGTCTCAGGCCACCGGCACCTGCTTTGAACGCACCCCAGCACCCTCCTGGTTGCATCACTCTCCTTTTCTTCCTCATATACTGCCAGAACTATGACAGGAAAAGGCCACTTGCCCAATTGAAGTTCCAGTTTTCCTGGACCTAATTCACTCTGTTTTTTCGATACACGTTCTCGTCTGATGTTTATGTTTTTCTGTGTACATGTTTAGTTTGGTTTTATGTTTATTTGTCTCACCCGTGGTGATTCTCCCCTTCTTGGAGTAGTGATCAGTTGTTTATAGACCCAAACATGATAAAATAGTTAACCAAAGAGGGGGATTGGTGGCGGTTCTGTACAACAAAAAAACTGTGCTCTAGTCATCCTACAGGTCATCCACATTATTGTAGCAGTTCTTGATGATTTAAGAATTAATAAAGAGTTGCATTGCAGGTTGAGAAGTTCAACAGGTTAAAGAAAAAAAATAAAGGCAGAGGCACATCAGGGCGCGTATCTCTGCATAATGTTCTTCTGACTAGATCAACTGTATGAACCTTGATTCGATAAGCCTCTTCTTGGCAGTATAACAGGGTGTAATGTAAAAGCTGGAGAATAAGTCACTGGCTTTTTGTGTCGCTGCTTGTCACAGAACCTGGGCTGGTATTGCTAAACTGTTAACAAGAGCCCTTGAGGAGGATCCACGGCAACTGTCTTTTCTTTCTTTCTTTCTTTCTTTTTTATTGTTGTTTCCTCCATTCTCACATAGGCGTGGAGATGAGGAAGATCACAGATTCCCACACCCCATCAAGCCACACGGTAAACACCACCCTGTACTATGTCCTCTCTGCCTCCACCGCGCCTTTGCTGGACCTTCGGCTGGGTGGCGAGGACCGTGCCCGGCTGGAGTCGAGCCTCAACTACGCCGACCACTGCTTCAGCGGCCACGCCACCATGCATGCTGAGAACCTTTGGCCTGAGCGCGTCAGTAGCACTGGCCAGATCCTCCAGCTGGTCACCCTGTGGACCCTCACCCTCCAAAAGAGAGGCTGCAAGGTCCTGGTGGCGGCCGGGGCGCATGGTGTCATGCAGGGCATGGCGCTCAGCTTTGGTGGGCTCCAGTTCACCGAGAACCACCTGCAGTTCCAGGCCGACCCTGATGTGCTGCACAACAGCTACGTGCTGCGAGGCATCCACTACAACCAGGACCTCATCAACCTGGCCGTGCTGCTGGATGTTGAAGGCAAGCCCTTCCTCCACTTGTGGGTCAAGCCGCAGGAGAAGCCCGTGCAGCTGTATGCGTGTGAGGCGGGCTGCCTCAACGAGCCGGTGGAGCTGACCTCGGAGGTCAAAGGGCACACATTCCCTGTGATGGTGACCCAGCCGATCACGCCGCTGCTGTACATCTCCACCGACCTGCGCCACCTGCAGGACCTGCGTCACACTCTGCACCTGAAGGCCATCCTGGCTCACGAGGAGCACATGGCCAACCGCTACCCGGGCCTGCCCTTCCTCTTCTGGTTCAGCGTAGCCTCGCTCATCACTCTGTTCCACCTCTTCCTCTTCAAGCTCATCTACAACGAGTACTGCGGCCCAGGCGCCAAGCCCCTCTTCAGGAGCAAGGTATAGACACGGCCAGTGAACTCTCTGAACTGGAAACCGAGGTGAAGTGTAAAGGGTGGGGGCACCATAAAAATATTTCTTCAGTCCTCTGGTTTCGACTTAACATGTGGTGGCAAGGACTTTTCTCTTCCTCTTCGATGGTCGCTTTTCTCCATTTCCTGCGTATTTCCTTGGTGTGTGACCATCACCTCGCCCCGTACTCCTCCATTTCCACCCCCCGCCCCATTTCTGCACCAGTCGCCTCGGTTTGTATCGTTTGAACGTACACCTCTCCCCTCTTTTGTCTTTTTTTGAAGCTGATTGTGTGTGTGTGTGTGTGTGTGTGTGTGTGTGTGTGTGTGTGTGTGTGTGTGTGTGTGTGTGTGTGTGTGTGTGTGTGTGTGTGTGTGTGTGTGTGTGTGTGTGTGTGTGTGTGTGTGTGTGCACACGTGCGTGCAGATATAGATATATGGGGTGCGCTGTGATAGTGTCACACGTTTGGTTAATCTGATTAGCTGAAGGTGTTTGTCAGGGCATGGATCCAAATCAAATGCTTGCTGCGAAAGGGCAGTCTCTCTTGTGATAGGGAAAGTAGAGACCTTGCAAGAGGGAACCAAGCTAGGACAGAACAACTTTATTCTTCGCCCTATTCTTTTATGCACTTTGTGTTTCACTATGTCTTTTTGTTCACACAGAGGACATTTTTATCCCCCCAAAAAATGTAGCAATCCCTCCTTTCTTTCGTTCGACACTGATTTGGCATTTCATGGTGCCTTCAAACACCACGCAGTTAAAAAAAGGTTTCTCGTTTTTCATTTTTTTTTTTTCTTTGTATGCCTTGCCAAACATTACTGCCAAATTACATCAACACGCCATTGATCTGCATTTGTATTACATTTACAGCCAAACTATGACACCGTATTGGTTAGATGTAGACTCTTAGGAGTCAATGGCCAATGATGAAAATAACCTTCAGAGTTAACTGAGCCTATTTGAACTAAAGTGATAAGCTATGTAAGGTAGTACTAAGAATTTACATTGCAAAAAAGGCTTTTGTTCCCTGTCTGTGAAACCTCTAATTGTCTGCTACACGAAACAAAGGTGATGGTAAAACGGCTGCCACTCGGGGGGAGACATTGTTGGTGTTGCCGGGTGAATCTATTCGGATGATTTCTGTCTCTGTGTGCCATTCTCTTTATCTGAAGGCGACCCCCCCCACCTCTCTCTCTCACTTATTCTCCTGTTTTTGCTTCAGATTGTGTTTTTATATCGATTCACTCTTGATTATCTTGATTAAATTAATGATACATTTCTAGAATCTGCCTCACTTCTTTACTTTCCCCACCCCGACTCAACTTTGGCTTACAGTAACGTACGCTATGTACGAGCGTTTCCCCCAGGAAGTTTCCATTGGTGGCCATTGGAGGTTCTAGATTATTCACTTGCAAAACCTGTAATTCCTTTGCACATATGCATTTCTTTAAAATTTCACTTTCTCATTTAATGATTTGTTTGTGTATAGTGGGAGCTGACCGGCTGCTAATGCTATTGTTGGGGGAAACACTGCTTGCGTGTTTCACCTGCTTTCCTTGCATTCCAAAAAAGTTCACATTTGCTTGCTGCCATAACCAGCTGCGTAACTCCTTTCCTGCTTTTCCTGTTTCCCCCCAAACCCCCCCTCCCTTTACCAGGTCGCCAGCGTAAGTGAGGAAGGCACTGCCTAGGAAGGTGCCCCCCCAAACCTACGAGGGCTTACTGCATGACACCTGTGTCTGGTAGTTCGTTGTTTATTTTTGGCTGTCAGTTGATATAGGGTAGAAGAGCTATTTGCGTGACAACCGTTGAGAACAAATCCAATGCCATTCCAGCAAACCACTGATAGTTGCTCACCCTGATTCTATGGGTTCTTACAGGAAGACCCTACTGCTTGAAGGAATGCCACCTGCTGTTGGATAGTGAGCCTCCTTTGCACCTTACCCGGCCCAAAGTCAAAACAGGCGGCTTTTCTAGTTGAAGAAATGACGCCGTTATAAAATGATGTGAATCAGACACGAGAAGAGCTGTTTTACTTGATTGACGGTCTAATATTATATATATATTATATATAGTATATATAATAATTTATTATAGTATTGGGAATAACTTGGTGTAGGCCGTTTGTAAATAAGATTTTAGTGACATTAGTATGCCGGAAAGCAGACTTTCTTCCAAGAATATTGCCTGTAGCTACATGAAGTCAACTTATGGAAGCAATGTTCCATAGGTAAGACTTGATGTTTAAAGTCGCTAAAATTCGAAACGGGAAATTTTCCAGGAGGAACTGGCTGCCGCACTGGAGTCTCTTAATACAGTACTTTACACTTCAGACCACATTTTCTGTGCCGGACAAAATGCTTTTGATGAGCTTACTGATGTGATTCTAGACGTGTTGCTGAACTGACATGCATAGCATCTACAAATCCTGTCTACAGTTGGCAGTCTGAATTAATTTGATCAGTTTATTTTTTCTTTACATGATGTCAATGTATGCCAACCATGCCGACCAGACACAAAACCTATAGAATGGTTAAACAAAAAAAAAAAAGGGCAGATTTTTCCAATGCTGTTTTTGTTGCCCTGTTAATTTTTATTAACTGTGCAAAACACTCCAAAATATTTACCATTATTTACTTGCGCTAAACTAGTATTCCTTAAAAGATGGTTTTGGACTAAAGGGGATTTCATAGTTTTCCCTTTTCACTTCATCACCAGATTCAGCCCCTTTTGAGGATCACATTCAGATTAATTTCTTTTTTTTTTCTTTGTTTTTTTTTTTGTTGTTGCAGAATTTTGATGATTCGTTACTGATTCTTACTTTTTTTTTTTTCTTCTTCCATATTGGGTGTTTAAAGGGCTTTATATCCAGTCAATTCCTTTTGTGTTTGAACTACTGAATGTGCCTTAATTAAGATATTAATTTATTCTGATTACAACTACAGTCCCTTTGCACTGTACCCAAATAGTTTTATGATAATGTGAACTGAAAAATAAATATCTTTCCACCTTGTCAAAGGTAAGAGGACATAAACAGATCAGTGACAATATAAATGTGTTGAATTGAGAGATTGAGAGATACTATCTAGTAATTTATGCTTTTTTCATGTATTCAATCTGAGAAGTTCATATTTGCAGTGGTGATGCAGCAATAAAGATATAATTACGAACCTGTTCATTTATTTGATCAAGTGTTGTTGAATTTGAATACAAAGTTGAACACAATTAATTAATGGTGAGGGGGAAAAACTCTGAAATGTAGTTCATTCCATAAACATTGTGCAATACTTGGCAAGGTGGATTAAAAAAAAGAGGATATCAGTGGATCCAAGTGTCAGGTGAGTTTTGATATAAAGAAATACGTTTCCAAGACCATCACCACAGTGTTCCATCGTGGTATTCTATTTATCATTGACATTTGCCATCTTTAAAGTGTTTCATCCCTGACATAGTGACAGGCTGCATGCTAAGTATGTGAAATTAGGGAAATAAACCTTCAAATTTCTGGAAAGCCATTATTTAAGCAATACATTTTGGGTTATTATGACGAGTAAAAAACATTTCAAAATTATTCATTTCAGAATTATTTTGACGCATCAGTGCTGCTTCATGTGAATTCGGGGTTGCCACATGCGTTAACAAAACTCAGCTGTCAGAATTGGCAACCCTACAGCCACTTTGAGTCTCACAAGTGGTACACACATCTTTTAATCGTCTACAGACGTCTCCATTTTTCTGTTTTTAATTGAAGCTATCGTTACATCTTAAAATGTTCCTAATTTTTTTTTCGAGATTATTCTTTTTTATTTATTTGTCTTTAATAACAGTGAGCAAATGTTCACACATTTTTGTGTGTGAACTGCCAAGGAAACCAAGACTTTGCACCCAGAACCCAGATGTGGGTCTAATGTCCGAAGAAAAAGAAGGGGCCCTCCCCCAAGCTGTCGAGCCAGTGGGCTGGCCCTTGCACTGTGCTGGAACAGCTGTCAGATGTGGTGTTACAGGCTGCGGCCGGTCAAGTGGAACCGGGTGGTGGCCCTCCACCATGAGCGGCTCACTCCCTACCAGCCCCTGGCTCCAACTGAGGAGGTAGCGGGCGCTGAAGACCAGCTCCAAGGAACCGCTACACTTACCACTGTTGCGGCACCGCCCCCTCTCTCCGCTGGCTCTGAATCTGTGAGATACCCATGCCCCATTTACTGTTATTTATGGATTTGAAATGTGGCATTACGAAATAAAAATAGCACTATGAAATAAGTCCCCTGAAATGAATAAATGTGGAATTATGATATAAAAGTAATCTGAGATTAATAATAGTACATTTAAAAACGTCCTTTTTAAAAAAAATAAAAGATTTGGGCATGGGGGTCCCGCCTGCTCACCTGCAGGGTGGGCGGTTTGGGCCAGGGGTGTCGGTCTGTTGGCGCGGGGCCTGGATCTAGGCTTGTGGTCTGTGCCTGGCATCCGTGTCCCGTGTTCTGTGCCTGCAACTGCCTTCTTGTGCATGCATCTGGGGATGGGTTGTATATGTGCGCCACTGCGGTGCGTGGTCTCCTCGTGCTCCTAGGGACTGGGCTATGCTCCTCGGGGCCAGCTATGGGGGTTGCTCCGCTGCCCTCCGGCTTCTCTGTGGGCCCGGGGGTCTTCTGTGGCTGCAGGACAGGGTGCTCGAGGCTTTCCTGCAGTCGTGGGGTGTCTACGCAGCTGCGGAGTTCGGGGCGGTGCTTCAGGTCCTTTCCACTGCTTGGAGGCGCCACAACATAAAACCAACCTTATACACCAGAACCAATAGGGATGAGTCCTGTACACTCACCGGTGGACACCTTACAACACACACACACACATACATACAGACGGTCCCGTCACACACATCACACCTGCTTCGAGTGCATCCCAGCACCCTCCTGGTTGCATTCCTCTCCTTTCCTCCATCATTTACTGCCATAACTATGACAGGAAGACGCCACGTGCCCAATAGTAGTTCCAGTTTTCCTGGACCTGATTACCTGTTTTTCAATACATGTTGTCGTCCAATGTTTATGTTGTTGTGTAAATGTTGTTTGGTTCTATGTTTATTTATCTCACCCGTGGTGATTCTCCCCCTCTTGGAGTAGTGATCAGTTGTTTATAGACCCAAACATGGTAAATAGTTCTCCAAAGAGGGGGATTTGTGGTGACTCTGTATAACCAAAAACTGCTCTTGGCTTATAGGTCATCCACAGCAGAGAGTTATTGCAGCAGTTCTTGATGATTTAAGAATAAATAAAGAGTTGCATTGCAGGTTGAGAACTTGACTCCACTTGCAGACTATCTCTGTCCTGGATGCAATGGCATACAAATTCTCTGTGTTGTATGCCCAGCATGCTGACAGCACAGGTTAAAAAATAAAAATAAAAAATGAAATACATTAAAAAAAAAAAGTAAAAACGTCACTTTTTGTGACGTTTTTTTCTATGGGCAAATGAGCCATTCCTTCTGCCAGTAAGTTCAAGTTTCAAGTTTCTGTAATCAATCAGTGAAGAGTAAAGCAAGCCAAAACAATGCATCGATGAAAGGTGCTGCCACTGTCAGGCTGTAGATATAAGTTGTCATTATTGAAATGTTATCGTGAATTGTACAGTACTGTACTCACATTCAGAGGATTATGTGACATCTTCCCTGAATTCAGCATTTGTTGTGGAAAAATGACATTTCACAAATTAAGAGAAAGATCAGGAAACCAAGGAATTAACTTCAAAAATACTTTTATTAGAACTTTAAACAAGTTATATAAAAGCTGAGCGGTTCTGCAGAAGAGCTGGCTCAGGCTACAACTTATATTCTCTGCTCTGTGGATCCATCTTCTGCACGCTCTCATATCATCCCATGCACTCCTTACCTTGTTTGGGCACATTTTTATATTTTGCCTCTGTGAAATGTACACACACATTCCTCTGTTTTAGGTTTGTCCCGAGAGAGTTTTTTCCCCACACCTATTTCATTCATATAGCATATATGCAAGATAATAATTATACTTTCTTTATATGAATAGTACTTAATTATATTTCCTTTAAAAGTATCGTAAATTTCTCCCATACATTCACAATAACATTAATAATGATCAAAATGAGTGTAGCCTATGCTGCAAACAATTTACAAGCAACATTTTTTTTTCCTTTATTGAGTATAATAAAGAACAAGGTACATTGTTGTGAACAAAATGCCAGGGGGGTTCACAACACAAACACACAGAAACTTGTATAACCAAAGTGAAAGCTGTGTTCGCATTTTCGGCACAAAGTCAAACACTTTCTCAGTGGGTGTTGGACTCCACCAAGGTTGCCCCTTGTCCCTGATTCTGTTTGTGATATTCATGGACAGGATCTCAAGGCGCAGCCAAGGTGAGGAGAGTGTCCAGTTTGGGAACCTCAGAATTGCATCTCTGCTTTTTGCAGATGATGTGGTTTTGTTGGCTTCATCAGACCATGACCTCCAGCACGCACTGGGGCAGTTTGCAGCTAAGTGTGAGGCGGTCGAGATGAGAGTCAGCACCTCCAAGTCTGAGGCCATGGTTCTCTGCTGGAAAATGGTGGATTGCTCCCTCCAGGTGGGGAGCAAGTTGCTGCCCCAAGTGAAGGAGTTCAGTTATCTCGGGATCTTGTTCACGAGTGAGGGGAAAATGGAGCATGAGATAAAAGGCGGATCGGTGCAACGTCAGCGGTGATGCGGGCATTGTACCGGACCGTTGTGGTGAAGAGGGAGCTGAGCCGGAAGGCAAAGCTCTCAATTTAACAGTCCATGTACGTCCCAACCCTCCCCTATGGTCATGAGCTTTGGGTAGTGACCGAAAGAACGAGATCGCGAATACAAGGGTCTGAAATGAGTTTCCTCCGCAGGGTGGGTGGATTATATATCCCAGCTGGCCTGGGAACGCCTCGGGGTCCCCCAGGAGGAACTGGAAAACGTTGCCGGGTAGAAGGGGGCCTGGAGCTCCTTGCTCAGCCTGCTGCTACTGCGACCCGGCCCTGCATAAGCGGTGGAAAATGGATGGATGGATGGATTGATGGGTTCACAAACAATACTAACTGAATACTTAAATAAATAATCATTTAAATAAAAATACAAATTATGAATACAAAAATAAGTACACAAATAAATAAAACAACAGACTAGTTAAATATAATAAACACTAAATATAATGTAATGGATACAGTAATGGGAAATCAGCCATAAATTACATAAATAACATAAAAACATTAATAAACTTAGAAACCTCTTGCCACAGTATTTTAGTGTAGTTACTATGGCAAAAGAAATGAGCCACAGTTTCAGGATGTGCAGAGCAAAAGGAACATTAAACATTAATGTAATTCTTAAATCTTTCGGTCCGGAGAGAAAGAAGGGCCTCTTCCCCAGGCCCACACCTGGCCTTGCACTGTGCTGGAACAGCTGTTGGTCGTGGTGTACAGAGTGCGTTTAATTCAAAGAATAAGCCCAGTTTTGCCTCTTTAACGCAGTGGACACTGTAAATAGACAGTTAAGAACAGTGGCATGGAAACAGACGACATACTTACAAAAACTGACCAGCAGGTGTCGCATTGTGTCTGACCCTTCATCAATAGGGCTACACAGGGTTCTGAGCATGGCATCAAGGTGTGTGTGCTATAGTGTTGAAAAATAACGTTTTATTGTCTGTATTATTGGAAAGCTTTTAACATTTCTATGTATAATTTAAAAAAATGATAAGTGTGGTTTTACAAATCAAATTTCTAAGCCCCACCACATAATAACTGTGTCACTCACCAAAATGTGGCCCAGATTATTAGCCTTCAAGTATTTTTTGTTGTTTTGTATGTTTTCGTCGTTTGTTGCCTTATTTTACATTTTAACATGATTTATTATTATTTCTTTATTTCATTTTATTTATTTATTTTTTAGGCTTCAGGCACCCAACTTTGTTATAGGATGGACATCTTGCACCAGGCCAGCACCCAGCCACAGTACTGTAGCAAGGTTCAGCTCTATGAAGCACGATGTCGCTTATTATGCTTGTCTGGTTATAATTTCCCATCATGCTGCATAGAGGGAAGGACAATTACCAACCATTTCCTTCAAAGTAAGTTCGCAAACATATTTTTTGTTTTGTTTTTTGTATTTATTTATTTGTACTTTTGTTTTCCTCAGAAATTTCATAATGTAGGCTATTTGATCTAAAGACAGATTTTCCACTGTGCTATACTGTTTTGGGAGTTCAAGTTCAAGTTCAAGTTCAAGTTCAAGAGGTTTATTTGTCACATTGACGTATACAAAGATTGAAACGTTGTCATAACGATAATTGACAGATCTCAGTAACCAATCAGGAGCAAACCCGCCCATAGGTGGAATAGCCTTTTCAGCCTTTTTCAGCTTTATGAGCAAACTAACCTTTTGCAAAACATTGGCCGTTTCTCAATACCAAGTACGCGAAGTCCGGACTTGCGGACTTGGTAGTTCAGACTTGGCAAGTTGGACTCGGGACTACGGACTCCCGGGGACCAATACCATTACCACCGCTTTGTGCGAAATGCATTCTGGGATATTTGGCTGTCCCAAGTCCACACAAGTCACCACCGATGCATCCTCGATAAAATGGACGGAGCAAGTCCACATCCGGGCATTTGGACTGGACTTGACTTGATGCGTACTTTGAATTGGAACAGTACTTGGGCTGCGACTGATGACGTTTTACAAGTCCACAAGAACACAAGTACAGACAAGAATGCAGATTGAGAAAGGGCCATTGTTCTGTGTCTTGCCTTGTGGCCAGATGTGCAGGGCAAATATGTGCTTCTCCTTTCCACCCAGAAAATGTCCCAATTTTTTGAAATATGCAGTCATCTCACGCCTTATAAAACACAGAACAAGTTACAATTGATTAAGGTTCAGGTACAGTATTCCTTGATATTTATTCTTTTTAGAACATATAACATTGCACAGCAAACATTGCATATACAGTAAATACGTATATAGACACAGACACACACACACACACACACGCACACACACACATACACACACACAAACACACACACACACACACACACACACACACACACACACACACACACACACATACACACGTAAATATAGATTCAAGATTCAAGATTCAAGAGGTTTATTTGTCACATACATATACATACGTTCATACATATATGCAGTGAAACGTCTTTGCAACGCACCCGGAGATTATACATAATATTTTCTAAACCGAACATAATTACTAACCTAATTCCTACCTAGTTAACTAACTGAAACAAACTGATTCCTAAAACGTAATGCAGTTAGTGAATAGAATAATATAAATAAAATAAAATAAGACTTAAAAAGGTAATACAGAGTGGGGGTAAAAAATTTAAGTAAAGGGAATAGAGTTATGTATATATGATTGGCTATTTGTATATACAGATATGTGCAGTAAAGTGCATGTGAATAAAGTGAGTATGGAGATATACAGTTTAGTTTACAACAGTACGACACAGCAATACAGTAACACCGAACAGAACAGCAATACAGCGCAGTGTGCAATAACCTAGAACAGTGATACAGTAACTTGCAATACAGTATGCTACATACAGTACAGTAAGGCAGTGAGGCCTGTGTGAGTGTCTCAGTGCTTTTTGTTAGGACCCTTGGTGAGTTCAGCATTGACAGTTCTTATGGCTTGTGGGAGGGAACTCCGTCTCAGTCTTTCTGTCCTCGCTGTGTGACTGCGGAGGCGCTTGCCTGACCGCAGCGGCTGGAACAGTCCGTTGTTCGGGTGGTGAGGATCCTTAATGATCCAGCAGGCTCTGCTACTACACCTCCTGGTGTATAAGTCCTGCAGGAAGGGGAGGGTAGTTCCAGTGGTACATTCAGCTGAACGCACCACTCTCTGCAGGGCCCACCTGTCCTGAGCAGTGCAGTTCCCAAACCAGGCAACGATGTAGACACACAGCGAAGTGCTCAGTCTTAGCTCCTGCAGCTTCACAGCCAGTCTGGTGGGGACTATGGTATTGTAAGCTGAACTATAGTCGATGAACAGCAATCTCACATAGGTCCCCTTCCGGCCATCCAGGTGCATGAGCGTGGTGTGCAGTACCTGAGAGACTGCGTCATCCGTGGATCTATTCGGCTGGTATGCAAACTGCAGAAGGTCCAAGGTGCGGGGGATGGAGGCACAGATGGAATTCTTAATCAGCCTCTCGAAGCACTTCATGACCACCGAGGTGAGGGCCACTGGACGGTAGTCATTCAGGCAGGCTGGAGAGGCGACCTTTGGGACAAGAATGACGGTGGACCTCTTGAAGCAGGACGGGACGACCGACTCAGCCAGAGAGGCATTGAATATCTTAGTGAACACCAGGGCTAGTAGGTTAGCACAGGTCTTCAGTACTCGCCCAGATATGCCATCTGGGCCCGCAGCTTTCCTGGTGTTCACACGCATCAGAGCCATCCTGACATCATGCTTGGACACTGAGAGTGCGCGCTCATCCCCAGCGGTGTAATTCCAATTAGCCAGCATGCTAGCGGTGATGTTGCCAGCCTCAAACAACGCAAAAGAGGAGTTCAGTTCGTTGGCTAGGAAGGCGTCCACATTCGTGGCTGGGGAGGTGCTGGTGTTGTAGTTCATAATAGTTTGCAGCTCTCGCCACAAGCTCCACTCTGTCCCTGTACGTCCGTTCAGCGTCTGTCAACAATTTTCCATATTTCCGAATACAAGACCGATGTTGTAAGTGGCCGTCTGAGTATTCAGTGCGCCGCGGATGGATTTATCTGACCATGGTTTATATCCAAAATATCCGAACTTTCACTGTGGGAACGATGCTGTCTGCTAACGTGGCTATGAAGCTCGTAGCTACTTCCATAAACTTGCTGACGTCACTGGAACTTGATTGGAACATGTCTTATTCTTATAATCAATAGTCTAAAGTAAGGGCACAAAATATAATAATGTTACCTGTTATCTGTCGTACCTGCAGATTTTTTGTTTATTCCTGGGTTTTATTTCATTAAGCCCCAACTCTTTTAAGGTTCACCCTGTAAAAGTCCCCAGCCACCACCACAGCCATGTCGGGATGTTTGTTCTGAAGTCCGCACAACACATCATATAGGTCCGATAGTGTTGTGTTGTTGTCCGCTTACAGTGGAATATAAACGGCTGTCGGAAATGAGCTGTGGGTCTACTAGGATGAGGCATGCTCTCTCACTTTCGTTAACAGGCCATAATAATAATATATGATAGCGATAGATAATAAGGTGGATCAGAGGGAACGTGTACAGCAGCTTGTGGGGCAAGGGGGCGTGGGCGAATGCGTCCCGTCCCGGCAGTGAAGGGAAAACCAGAGTGGACAATGATTATTCGCCCTGGTTGCAAACAGGTCGAACTATGCTTGGGTTCAGTGGCCACTTGCTCTCTAGTGGACCCCAGCTGACGAGAGGCTGTCAGTGTGGCTTTCATGGTTAGTAAGTCTCAATGAATGCCCAGGTAATCCACCCACTGTCTGGGAATAAGTCTCCTCTTCTCCCAGTTGATGGCATAACCCAGGTGGGAGAGATGTGACACCAGGGACTTGGTGTGTGCTCTCGCTAACTCTGGGGTGTGAGACAGCACAAGAATATAGTTTACATAGAACAATATTCTCTGTGTAAGTGTATTCAGTGCTCAGTCTCCACGCACTTTGAAAAATTGCGGGGTGCTAGTGAATAACTGAATAGTATCCGCTGGTACTCGTAGGTTATTCCCATAAAGGCAAAGTGCAGGAACCGTCTGTGTGCCAGTAGGATGGGTATATGAAAATATGCATCCTTAAGATTGATTGAGGTGAACCACTCTCCCAGCATGATATAACACAGCAGGTGCTATGTTGCCAGCATGCAGAATAGTCTCTTTACAATAACTTTGTTGAGAGCTTGTGAATCCAGAATCAGTCCTTCCCCTCCTGTCTTTTTGGGATCCAGGAAGAAGTGGGAATAAATAAGGTCTAGCTGTTGCTGGCAGAATAGCCACTGGCAAAACAGCCGCTGGCAGAACATGCCGATCCGGCTGTTCGCTTCCTCTGCCCTCACCGCCACAGACAGACACTATGTCTTTCCTAAGGAGGTCACTGCGGACGTAGATGAGAACAGCGTTGATCACACAATTCTAATATTGCACGGCTGGTAGAGTGGGGGAAACCCAGCGGTGGGAACCCTGCCCGCGGAAATCAGCATTGAACTGCCGGAGGAGGGACTGCTGATGTGACGTGAATGGGCAGCACTGCTTGGGTCTAGTGGGACAGTTACACATGAAGGGCTGGTCCTCGTGTCTCCACTAAGCATGTTATCGGTGGTAATGTCATGCCCTAACCCTATCCCGGGCGATTATTCTTTAGTCTCTTCTGGTTTTCTTTTGATTTCTTTGGATTTTTTCAGTCTGGTTGGTACATGGGGGGAGATGATGCTGGTCTGCCAAGGGGACATGGCAGCCAAGGTGGGCCCTCCCCACCTTTTTGAAGGAGGGTCCAAATTGCCGTCACCGGCGAGCTGCCCGTTTAATTTTTTCTGGCTCTGGGAGAGAGGTCAGGTCCAGCCACAGCGTGTGCTGGGTCTGTGTGGCCCACGTCATGGCTCTCCCCGCCGATATTGCCAGGGCTGGAGTCACGTCAAGAATGAATGAGGCCCTTGTTGCCTCATCCATCTCCTCCGGAGACAGCGTCTCCCTGCCCGCCATCAAGGTGCCCAGGGAAGCGCTGCGGAGGGCGATGGCTGTTGTTGGCTGCTGCTGCCAATCTGCCCCCTCATCTGCAACAGTGTGAAATAAACCCAGGCATTCGAAGCAGGGGAAGTGTTTTTCCACCGGCAACAAATATGCCGGGATTCCATGGCACCGCCGGCCAAGGGAACCTGGCCCTGAAAAGGGCCGTTGCGGTGGGGTGCTAGTGTCGTTCATCTTCACGGTACTTTGTAATCTTCTATCTTCAGTGAATGGTTTCTGCAAAAAATACTGAGAAGAACAGCACCCCACTTTTGGTGCTGGCCACAGCTGATAGGCTAATGGGTGCATTCACATTTTTGCAGTAAATTGTGCATCTGCACGTGGGATGTCAACCCGAGTCCCTTGGGCTGCGAATCACTCGCTCAGTCAGACTCAGAGTCGGACCGGGCAGGCTGGGAGAGCGGGTGATTTGTGCATTCGGCATCAGACCAATCAGCTCAGAGCAGGGGGCAGGCTCCGAGCTGGGAAAGCGAGTAGCCAAGTACTGAGTTGAAACAAGTGCCAAAGTGGTTTATTTTCTCACAGGGCTATGTTCATACAGTAATTAACACATTTCCACAAACACAACAAACCGCGCCAAAACAGTGTGTTTTCATTTTAGATGTAGGTTATTTTATTTTACTCTGTTTCCTTATGGAACGAATCAAGCACTGTGAGGGACACTTTCTCTGCCACTCTCTTATCCCCCCATACATTATGATCCTATTGAAGTGAACCTCATCTGCATGTCTAGATTTTTTTTTTTCATATATTTTTGCATTAAATATGAATATGAATTAATGTATTCCTGGATTTTCACTTGTCACTTTCATATGACAAATAATTTAGGCATTTTTAATATAAATTACTGTCACCAGTCGACTGTGAAAACAAACTCTCTAAATATAAACATATATAGTTAGGTTTATCGTTTAATATTTTATTGGGCTTTATTGACATCTCATCAACGACGCTCATTGACACTCATCGACAACCCCCCCCACACACACACACGAACACACACACACTCACTCGCTCACTCACTCATACCACACCCTCAGAGTTGCTCCACACCCCCAACGGATATCTGACGACACATCAGGTTATCAGTCCCACATCAGTGCTTGACAACGGAGAGATGCTTCAGGGACAGGACCTCTAACAATTTAATTCCTTCATTAGCAATGTTCACACATTGCACATACAATCTATGAGATTTTTTTTTTTGTTTGCCCACTCATGTCATCATTGGGGTTCATGAAAAAAGAATGTTTTGCATCTGGGACTCTGTCCTCAGCCTCTCTGAAAGGAACGTTAACCAAAATCCAAAGCAAGAGGAACAAAAGGAGAAGAGTCATTCCCAAGGCCCAAGAGGAGGCAGACAGCGAGTGTGAATTCTGCAGGTGTGTGCCCTTTGTTTGTTTGCAATAGTTTTAAGGAATAGAGGCTCTTTTTTCCCTTCTAATTATCTATCTAGTATTATGCTCATGATCCAAGTAATTTAAACCCAAATAATTGCTAGTCTACACTGTAATTGTTGTCATTTTTGAGTAAGTGCTTCATTTATTAGAATAATCACAGCTATTCTTATAACCAATAGTCTAAAGTACGGGCTCAATATATAATAATGTTACCTGTTATCTGTCGTACCAGCAGATTTTTTGTTTATTCCTGGGTTTTATTTCATTAAGCCCCATTCAATTTTCAACTTTTAGGTGTTCCATATTCTCCCATTCTGGCAGTAGTCGCACGGTTCGTCGCATTTCAACTGCATGTCTCCTCTCCTTCGTGGCCCTGCTCGGTTCTGTATCAATTGGTCTCAACTCCGATTTTAATCTGTTGCATGCCACAGAGGCGGCATACGACAACCTCAGCTCGTGTAGGACGGTGGCTATTCTGCAACTTGTGGATCAACTTCAAAAGATGAGAGGACTATGGACTAAAGTTATGGATAACGGGACGCTCGAAGACACCAGGCTGCCAGACATTATTTTGCCGGTGTTTGACAGCCTCTGTGATGACATAGTTGATCTGAGTAACAGACAGGGGCTCTCCTGTAGCATCGAATTATCCACTTTTTGTCAGGATACATGGAAAGATTTCAAAGCATTTCTAAATGGCACTTTGAAAACAGATGGTGTGCATGGAAATACTACACTGGTTTTCTCCTCGGTCATTTCCAGACTCTTCAAGATGCTGGGAACTGTGGAAGAGACTATTGTCATGGCCAAGGAATACTCAGCCTGGAGAGATGTGCTGGCTTCAAGACTCCTGGTAACGTTCCTAGAGCTCAACCTCCAGCTGAGTGACTTCCCTCACTTGACAATTCAAACTGACTTCCAGTCCAAGTGGATTCAAACACTAAGCCACCTTTGTTTTGCCAAGGTCATGTCAGAGCAGTTGAATGACTACTGCTTAGAGAACGTGAACCTCAAATATAATGTAACCCCCTCTGTAAGGAATGCAGATCTTTTGAATTTCGAACTCTGGGGGCTCTCTGAAGGTGACACATACACATTAGCAGGGTCTGTCGCTGGTATTGAAGCCCTTAGGATCATGCGGCAGTGCCTCCTTGCCCAGGCAGTGCCAACTCTTCAGCTGGCGTCCAGAGCCGTGTTCTCGGCCCTCAGCATGAGGGTCTGTCTCCTGGCCATGGCCTGCCTCATCTACCCCCTGGTGCTGCTGTCCTTCAAGCAGATGACAGAGTGGATCCATAATTACGCCCACAGCTTGAGGGAGAAAACCGAGGACCTCAAGCGCCAGAGGCAGCTGGCTGACAATCTGCTGCACCAGATGTTGCCCAAGTCAGTGGCCAGACAGCTCCGCCAGCAGAAACATGTGGAGGCAGAGAGCTATGAGAAGGTTGGTGTTATCGATTTACTTTGAAATGGATTGGTTGAGTTCTCACAATGTACCATTGTGGTGTCAGTGTTACATTTTCCAAAATATATACTGGATCAGACCTGGCCATATCGGCTGCTGCTGGGTATCTGGCCTGGTGTGGGCCCAAACTGGGTTGAGCCACATTGAATGAGGGCCCAGTCATGTTCGGATCAGATTTTGATTCAGATTCATGATTTGTCCTAAACAGTCCTGCCATCAGCCCTAATCTGGTTTAGATCCATACAATGGATACCCCTGTACTTAAAAAAAAAATGAAAATCTGGGGCAAACAGATCCAAGTGTTGTGTGTAGCAGTGGTCCATTTTAGATGGAAATTATGTACATTCCAATTTGGCTGTGGCTTATTGGCAAAATATATAAAAAATATATGTTTATATCAATATATGTGTTCACTGGCTAGAAAAGTGCTGCTCGCAATCAATGGAACACAGTCAACAGACCGCAGCTTGGATCTGAAGGGACAATACAACATAACTCCCCTCGTGTGCCATTCCGTCCTCGTTCCTCAGTTCAATTCAAGCTCAGAATATTAAAGAAACTGTGTTGGTGTGACAGCCTTATCACGCAAGATCTGGCAAAAACACTGAATGAACAAGGATGTTGTTTTCGGTCTTTGTTGTCATTGTCTGTGTAATTGCCTATAATTATCCTATTCCATATTCATCAGGAGATAAAACAGGTTATATGGGTGAAAATTGCATTTGGCTCACTGAAGAGGGCTGAAGCAGCTGTGCCCGAAGCACTCTGCTTACAGGAGCAATTACTAAACAGGGTTGGGGGCAGAGCAATTTTTTTACACTGATTTTTTACACTGACCGCAGAGTATTCTGAAAAGAATATAATAAGTAGAAGTAACTACAGTACATTGGAACGATTTCTTTCTAAAAAAGAATCTTAGTACTATAAAATCTTAAAGCCTGAAATGAAAGGCCTGAAATACTCCACAAAACAATGTATACTTCTCTGAAATCCCTGGAATTTTTGAAAATAAGATAGGTGAACACATATTTTTTCAGAGCTTAAGACATCTCACACAGAATTCTGGACCAGTCGATTTATCTCAGAATAAAGAAATATAGTGTAGTTATATATACAAGATAATAATAATAATAATAGTATGGGTTTATAGGTATCTAAAATGTTTTGTCTGGTTGAATCATTTTTTTTTTACAGGTTACCATTTTCTTCTCTGACATTGTGGGTTTCACCACCATCTCTGCCTCGTGTACCCCACTGCAAGTGGTGGAAATGCTGAACAACCTTTACATGTGCTTTGACACACGGATCGACTCATACAATGTCTACAAGGTACGAGAAAACACAAATAAATAAATCTCACAAACGAACAACACAAATGTCAAAAAAAATAAAATACAGGGACACCACAGTTGTTTGAAGATGAAAAAAAAAAAAAAAAAATATATATATATATATATATATAATATATATATATATAATATATTTATATATATTGTCTTTTTTTTTTTTTTTATCGGATGCAAAGCTATTAAAAAGTAAAAACCCATTAGTCTAAAACCTTTGAAATGCTAACCTGAGAGCAATGGCTAACAAAACAAAGTTGCGCGATGTGAAGTCACTGACAATTCCCCAAACTGTCAAAAGAGCTTGTTTATTTAAATATGCAACTCTTTTAGTGTAACAACTGTAAAAAAAGAAGAAGAAAAAAAAAAGAATATTATGTGGTCATGTAATTTGAAGGTTTTGTTAATAAAATCAGTATCCCAGTCATTCCATTAAGGGAGCGCCATTTGAGTCCACAACATGTTTGCCAAGCTAAAAAATATTAATTAAAAGTTCATTATTAACATACTATACGAGAAAATGTTATTTAAAGTGAATAATAATATTTTTTTTTTTTACGGACTGTATGTCCGTATAAAGAGCCATGGAAGTTGAATCACAATTATTACAGAATAAATGTATTGCCATCACAATTTAGTTATTTTCAGAAGTAAAGCTGTTTCGCCATCCACACAGCGCATATTAATAAAAAATATTATTTTAAATTAAAATATGATCAATTATCTGTGTCTCAGTTTTGCTAAATTAAATGAGGAAATGTAGAAAAAAAATTCTTTGTTCAGAAAATAGAAAGGCCAAATGACACCAATTTCATTGAATAACTCAGCTATAGCATGTTCAATCTTGATGCCAAATGTAATTTGTTAACGTTACAGCTCTTTTGGATATTCTCTGAAAATACCTATATGAACGATTCTCAAACTGCAACAAAGTTTGATCTGGGGTTTCAGCAAAAATGTATTTTGTTTGTTCACCTGAAAAACAATTAGATTCTGTTCTATTCCTCTTTCCACTGTATTTCATTATGCTCTTCGCGTTACTCCTGATACTCGTAATATACAGCATTAATACATTCTCACAGCCCATAATATTGTGCTTTATCATTTCCATCATCTCATATCTAATCTACTTGTTGTCTTAATGTTTGTATACTATCATATATAAACATGCAGTAGAACCCTGTTTATCAGAAACTTGCTTATTCAAACTTATACCTTTTCATGCCAGCTACACGAGTCAGCTATTTGGCAATGGTGACTGCAAAGTGCAAACAAATTGTCTTGATAAATATAAAATTCATGGCTCCCATTTAAAGTGTCCGATAGGAATGTTGCGCACATTCAAATTCAAGTTTCAAATTGCACCTACAGATACATGTATCATCACATATTTCAATGTTTAAAATGACAGATATTAATGTTTTTACCTTACAATTAGGGTCCATACTGTGAATTAATAGAATGAATGACCGCCATTCCCCCCCTTCCTATAAAAGAGGTTCTACTGTACACAAATCTCCAGCTTTTCTAGAGTTAATTTGCTCTGTAATGTAGCTGGGCCTTCTGCTAACTCGAGGTGGAGACAATAGGCGATGCTTACATGGTGGTAAGTGGCCTCCCAGAGAGGAATGGGGACAAACATGCAGATGAGATAGCCAAGATGTCCTTGGACCTGGTGGCAGCCGTCAGACAGGTTTCAATCCCACACATGCCTAACCAGAGGCTGCAACTACGCGCTGGAATTCACACAGGTAAGAGTCTCAACGGTCAGAGGTAAGATATCTTCAGCTTCAGCTAATCTCTCACCTCATAAGGAACTTTACAATGATGTTATGTAATGCTGGCCATTACATGAGACAAGTGTGACAATATAATGAAAATTTCTCTAGATGTTATCTTCAGGTATGCCAGACATAAAATTGCAGGGACTGCTTGATTTGAGACTAGGTTTTAATGAAGAATGTCAAGTGACTGTTAATGTTGTCCAAGTGTCGTGACCAAAGAGGTCCAGGCTCCGATTATGAAGACGACATCTGGCCAGTAAAACGTCTGGGTTTCTGTACGACGTTTCTATCTATTCTTGGGCTCAAAAAACTTGGAAGAAAAAACACTGGAACCGTACAAAGTCTGATGTGAAAAAGTTTATTGTATGCCAGAGACATACAGAGAGATAAACAGCAAACTTTGAGTAGACTCCACGAAATCGACTTACTAACCGAACCTTTTGGGATTCTTTTTATCCAAAATGTACCCTTCTCCATTTACATGTTTTTCCCCTTTCAGTGCCGTGAACCACTCATAATCCTGTTACCAGGGTTTTACTATTTTTTGGGTAGCTGAATATACAAACACATTCTTTGTGGGGGTGAGCCAATCACAGCTCGCAGTCCTGTTACCAGGCATTTTGGGGTGGTCTTCCAGACAAACAATCACAGCCTTGTTACCATGGGTTTACTATGTTTTTGGAGAAGGGTGTTTCCGGGGTTCTTAGAATTCCATATATGGGTGTATGACCTTGATTTCAATTCTCTTTTTTTCAGCTACATTTTTGGTCCTCCTGTTTTTTGTATAAGACTTAAGTTCCATTTTTTTGGTTTTATAGCATACATTTTTTTTGATACATTTTTGTAGAAGACGTGAGTTATTTTTGTTATGTCATTATTTAATTTAATTTCAACTTTATTTGGTTTTATAGCATACATTTTTTTACTTTTTTTTTGATACGCATACCTTGAATAATTGTGGTTTAGTATAACGTGTAATCTGTTTCTTTTCATGTGGGGTTTAATAATTAACCACAACACAAGGATCTTGATTAACTGTTTATAGAGTTTTGATTCAATTATGAAATTCCCACTGATTCTCCTGTCCCTTTAGGTCCATGTGTGGCAGGTATCGTTGGCTACAAAATGCCAAGGTACTGCCTTTTCGGAGACACTGTCAACACGGCCTCTAGAATGGAGTCCACCAGCCTGCGTAGGTGCACACAAAACAATTACCAACACATGCACAGTGATCATGTAATCCAATGGTCCTCTTTTTTTTTACACAACTATGAGAACATTCTTTATGTATATGTCACATAGTGAGCTTCTGCCAGCTGTGGCGCTGTAAGGGATGTCTGCCATGGGGCAACAAAAAAGGAGTTTGCAGAAAAATATGAGGATGTGTTTATTTGGGGCAAAAATTTGAACTAGAATTAATAAAAATACCTGTTACTCTGTTCCTTCAAAGGACTGGTACACCTCGTGAGGAAGGCTAAGGAGGTAGAGTGGGTAAATTAATGAGAGGATTGCTGGTTTGATCCCAGCTCCCCCTAGCCGCATATTGTGTGTTGCTGAACAAGACACCAAACTGCTCCTGATGAGCAGGTTGTCACCTTGGCACCTCCTATATCAGTGTACAGTATGTATGAATTTGAATATGAACAGAGACACATGCGATGATGTTGGAGACAAACAATTTTATTGAAGAGAGTGGCAAGATGTAACAAGCCGGGAGCAGATGAAACGTTGTCATGACAAAGGCTTCCTCCCATGTGTGTGTGGGGGTGGGTGATTTAACCCGTGCTCATCGAGTGGTCTGATGAGAAACAGGTGCGAAGCCACCCCTGATCCTGGGTCCAATTAACTAGACCCAAGACAGGTGTGGCTCTCTTGGGTCCTAGCCCGCACCACACTGAGACGTAATTGTAAAGTGTCTTTGTGACTCCTGGACGAGAAAAGGTTCCATATCAAAGACAGTCCATTTATCTTCTCAGGGTGAACTGGTCTGGAGAGGTAGGAGGAGAAAGCTATCAGGGAAGAGAAAAGGGGTATGAACTATCTGTAATACCCTCCTAAATCCAACAAAGATCATATCTTGGACGTTGTGGTTGGCTGAGGCCAGTTCTTAACCACCTTTACCTTGTTGATCTGAGAACTTAATGGTGGTCAACCATTAAGCTATTAATGGGAGACATTTGGGGACATTGGGGAAGGCATACTGCTGGAGGGGTCGGAGGACATTGTCCATCAGGCATTAGAAGGTGACCGGGGCACTCTGGAAACAAACAAAATGTACATGGAAAAACATAAACATAGAAACATCAGACGGCGACATGTATCGATAAAACGGAATTGATTATGTCCAGGAAAATTGAAACAGTAATTCCGCACATGGCCTCTTCCTGTGATAGCTATGGCAGTAAATAAGGGAGAAAAGGAGTGGGGTGTAAACAGGAGGGTGTTTAAAGCAGGTGCTGGTGGAGTGTGTGTCTGTGATGAGTTTGCCTATGTGTGTGTGTGTGTGTGTGTGTGTGTGTGTGTGTGTGTGTGTGTGTGTGTGTGTGTGTGTGTGTGTGTGTGTGTGTGTGTGTGTGTGTGTGTGTGTGTGTGGGTGTGTGTGTGCGTCCACAGGTAAGTGCACAGGACTTGTCCCAAGTAGTTCTGGTGTATGAAGTCAGAATTATTTTCGAGCACCTCCAAGCAACGGAAAAGGCCCCACAGCTACCCCTCTGTCCCGCAGCCGTATAGACACTCCACAACCTCAGGAAAGCCCCAAGCACCGTGCCCTACAGCCACAGAAGGACCCCCAGCCTCCAGAGAAGCCGGGAGCCCGCGGACGGCCCAGAGGAGCATAAACCAGTCCCAAGGAGCTCGAGGGGACCATGGACTCCCGAAGTGCACACATACAAGTCACCACATGGGCCAGACACGGACCACAGGCCCGGAGTCACCCTACTATGGGCCACTTGAGCCGCTCAGAATGGGTCATTATGTTGATAAAAATAATAATAGTAATAAAAAATCAAAAACATCTTTGATTTTGATTCAAAAGGTTATTTTAGCACCCCTCATTTCTGAATGCTCCTTGAGTGCTGTCTGGAGCAGAGTGCACTGTGCTGTGGATCGCTGGGCGTGTCCGACAGCTTAACTGGCGGTTGTGTCAGAGGCACATGCACAGTCCGTTCAACATCAGTTATGTGGAATGGCATGCCGCTTCACTGCCTTTCTGTGCAAATTTTGAATGGAGAATATGTGTCACTTCTAATGTATGTGCTTTGCGGATTGAACAAGTGTGTTAACGTCACTTGATGTCATTATGTTCCGATTAGAACCAACCATGAAAAAATGGATTAATACCCTGTTTTCCCCTAGATATTGCAGATGTGGTGGTAATAAAATGTGGACCTGAAAAGGGTACGGGTCCCAGGTAGGGTCCTGATAGTTGGATGCTGGGCGACCCAGGAAGACCTCTACACCAGATTACTACAGGTCTTATGGTCAAGTTGTGAAAAATGTGCAAAAATTCTTATTCTTAGACTTATTCTCTAAACATGCAACCCCTGAGACCTCTGCAGGTGTTGAGCTATTGCTCAGTTCCTTCTAAGGACTAGTACGCCTCAGGAGGAAGGCTAAGTAGGTAGAACGGGTCAGTTAATGAGAGGATTGCTGGTTTGATCCCAGCTGCTCCTGGGAGCATTTTGTGTTGCTAAACAAGATATCGAACTGCTCCTGGTGAGCAGGTTAACACCTTGGCACCTCATACATCAGTGTATGTATGAATGTGAGTGTGACAGTTCCCCTGCCACACGCTACCCAAGTGGCTTTTCCAGGCTCCTCGACTCAGAAACATAGGCAGTGATGTTGAAGACAAACCATTTTATGTGTGTGGCAAGATGTTACAAGCCAGGAGCAAATGGAACATTGTCATGTGCAAAAATAATAGATTTATTCTTAAAACATGCCACCGCTGAGGCCTCTGCAGGTTTATCTAGCTGTGTCACCAACAGTGCTGCTTCAGCTTGCAGCACTAACATTAGTGTGGGCACCTAGTCCACCGATGACATGCAGAACAATGCAGAGCAAGACTGTGGTTGGTGTTGGGTTTGAAAATAGGGCCTCTTTGTTGCAAATGCCAGGGCCATTTTTTAATCCCAGTCCATCATTGCTCGCAACATACCTGGTTGCGTGCTCATGGAATGTGCAGACCTACATCTCCCTGAGCCAAGCGGCTGTCCCAGCATGCTTCAAAGCCACTACAATAATACCAATGCAAAGTCAACAATGTCCTGTCTCAACGAATACCGGCCGGTGGCACTCACCCAATCATCACAAGGTGCTCTTCATCTCAAAAGACCCCCATATATTGGCCTACCTCTCAAATAGGTCAACTGAAGATGCTGTATCCTCCAACCTATACACAACCCTGTCCCACTTGGAAAACATAAACACTTATGTGAGAATTCTCTGACAGTTCAGCATTTAACAACCCCATACCACAGCAGCTGATGGGGAAGCTGGCCCAGCTGGAACTCTAGAACCATCACACTGAGCAGCGGGGCCCCCCACAGCTGCATGCTCAGCCCACTGCTGTTCATTCTACTGATACATGACTGCTCTGCCAAACACAGCTCAACCCACATCGTCAAGTTTGCTAATGACATGACAGTTGTGGGCCTCACTAACAATGATGAGGCAGCATACAGTGCTTCTACGAAGTGCAGCAGCTGGCTACATGGTGCAGTAACAACAATCTCTCTTAATGTTGAAAAAACAAAAGCGATGATTGTCGACTTCAGGAAGATTCGCACTGTCCAACCCACCATAGAGACAGTCGGGAACATCAAGTTCCTTAGTGTGCACATCTCTGACCTCAGCTGGACCCTCAACACCACCTCCCCGACCAAGAAGGCACAACGTCTTTATTTCCTACAACGGCTGAGGAGAGCAACCACCACCCTCATCATGTTCTACAGGGGCACCATCGACTGACCAGCTGCATCACCATCTGGTATGGGAACTGGCATGCCTCAGACCGGAAAACACTGCAGCGGATGGTGAGGACAGGGGAAATATTTATCTGGGCCCCTCTCCCCTCCATTCAATTTGTGGTATTCTGTATTGATGCTTCCTGGTAGAGGACATTGAACTGCTGGATGTTTCTCCCAAGGAGAAGGGGAAGGACAATTCTGCTGTGAGCCGAGTATAGCCGTGAAGAGTCAGAAGGGGCATGAAGACTGTGGGGGCTTGATGCACATCACCAATGCTTTTAATGGTTAAGGGACTGTACTGGCTGCTTACTTCAGGTGGAAGTAAGCAACAGTTCGACTGCTGATGATAAATATTAATGTTAAATGCTAATTTGAGTACTCATATGAGTACTGAAACCATTTTCAACACAGTGTGTCAGAAAACTACTTTGCTTCAAAAAGCTTAATCTCGCCAGCACTAGTCACTCTCTGGGGTGATCTTTTCTGTGGTCTCTCCTCAGCCAGTTCGGTTACTGCAAAAAACAGCAGTTAATTGGGAGTTAAAACAGATTCTCATTTCTCCTGGTTATGATAGTTATTTTGCTCTAACCCATGTTCTATGAGCATTGGCGATGCATATAACTTTTCAAGATTCAAGAGATTTGTCATATGCAAATGTGTACAAGGTTGATAGCAGTGAAATTAAATCGTAATAACTCCGACAACTGTGCAAATAACAAACGTGAAGCTACAGTATATAGCAGCCTATCAATTAAATAAAAGGAACGTAACGGAATATCAATGTAATAATAATAATGTCAAGCTATATACAGGGAAAAACTGAAAACCACAATAATCTATATGTACATAATTAATATAAGGAAAAATAGAATAAGTAAAAAATAGTAGCAAGTTATAAATGATACAGTGTGAAGGTCAGTTTTTAAGGGAGTTAAAAGCAGTCCGTTTTTATTATTTGTTTTTAAAAGCAGATTTTAAGTATTTATGGCCCATATGCCCTGGGGGAATAAGCTCCTTCTCAACCTCTCCGCTTGGCCATGATGGAGCGGCGACGCTTGCCAGAGGACAGCCACTGAACAGTTTGTGGTTTGGGTGGTGAATGTCCTTCATGATCCAATTTGCCCTGGACTTGCACCGCCTGGTGTAGATGTCCTGGAGGCAGGGCAGAGCTGTCTTGCTGGTAGCTGCTCACTTTCTTCACCGGGGTCCCGCAGATCCTGAGTGGTGTGTTGTGGATCACCTGCTCTTGTGAAGTCTACCATCATCTTCTTGATCTTGGAGACATTAAGGTCCAAATTGTTATCCTGACACCACGATAACAGCACCTATACCTCATCCAGATAGGCTGTCTCATTGTTGTTGGAGATCAAGCCTATGATCCTACGATCAAGCCTGTGAATTTCACAATGGTGTTGGAGCTGTGTGTGGCTATGCAGTCACGGGTGTAAAGGGAGTGGAGCAGAGGACTCAGAGTGCAGCCTTGGGAGGCGACGGTATTGAGGGTCCATGTGCTGGAGGTGCAGGTTCCAACCTTCACCACCTGTGGTCTGTCAGGCAGGAAGCTCCGGACCCAGGAGCAGAGTGAGGAACTCAACTCCATAAGGCTTGGTATTGTTTAAAAAATTATGATACCAGTAACAATACCAGTACCCTTAAAGTGATACCGATACTAATAGAGTACTTCATTGGATACATTTTTTTTCCTAATATACCCATCATGTGAATGCATGCATTCATTTGCCTAAAATGCCACCAATCCTTCCCATCTAAATTATTTTTACACAAATATATTTTCTAGTACCACTCACAGCACAATACCACCAGCGAGTTAAGTGGCCCCCAGCCAGCAGCAAGAACGAGCGACGCCAATTCAATGAGGACGTGGACAGTATCCTGGAAGCAACCTTGAAGGGGGAAGCAGATAGGAGACTTAAAGCAATGACGACCATAATCATCAGCCTCAGCACTGAGAGGTTTGGAACAGTGGAAAAGCGTGGTACCAAAGGCCAATACACCAAGAACCGCAGGGCAGAGAAGATCACGCAGTTGAGACAAGAACTGCGACTTCTGAAAAGGCAGTTCATGAGACTAGTGAGGAGAAGAGTGGGCTTGCAGAACTCTGTAACATCCTCAGAAAGACTCATAACTCTCTGTAGAGCAGAGTGGCACAGGAGGCTTACCAAAGAAAGATCTAGGAAACGTGCTGCCTTCCTAGGTAATCCATATGGATTCACCAAACAATTGCTAGGACAGAAGCGCAGCGGCCAACTCGTGTCCTCGAAAGAGGACATTGACAACCATCTGCGAAACACATACAATGATGCAGCAAGAGGAGTAGACTTAGGTGAGTGCAGAGCCCTGATCAGCCCTCCTATACCAACCACTGACTTTAACACCAAAGAGCCCAGTTTGAAAGAAGTTCAAGTTGTGGTCATGGCTGCCAGGGCCAGCTCAGCACCTGGACCTGGAGTGCCTTACCTGGTGTATAAGAGGTGCCCCAAACTCACGCTCTTGTCTGTGGAAGATCCTGAGGGTGATCTGGAGGAGTGGGAAGGTAGCCCAACAATGGAGATTTGCAGAAGGAGTGTGGGTTCCAAAGGAGGAGAACTCTAACATCAAGCAGTTGAGGACCATCTCACTGCTCTGCGTGGAAGGGAAGATATTTTTCAGTATCGTCTCCAAACGCCTGACAGAGTCCCTCCTGAAGAATCATTACATCGACACCTCTGTGCAGAAGGGTGAAATTCCAGGGGTTCCAGGCTGCCTAGAACACAGCGGTGTGGTAACACAGCTCATTCGAGAGGCACGAGAAGGAAAAGGCAACCTGGCAGTGCTATGGTTAGACCTCGCCAACACCTCCAGGGCTTGGAGAGGTTAATCACGTGGGCTCGGATGTCTTTCAAACCATCAAAATCCAGGTCTCTGGTGCTGAAAAGAGGGAAGGTTACAGACCGGTTTCGCTTCTCCCTCTGAGGTATCCAGATTCCATCAGTTACCGAAAACCCCTAAAGAGTCTCGGGATGACCTTCAACTGCACCGCTGCTTCCATCAGAGCAACCAGTCAAGAACTATAGGGATGGTTGAAAACTGTTGACAGATCAGGACTACCGGGGAAATTCAAAGCCTGGATATACCAGCATGGCATCCTACCCAGGGTACTGTGGCCTCTGCTGGTGTATGAATTCCCACTGTCAAGAGTCAAGGGGTTTAAAAGGATGATTAGCCGTCGCATCCGTAGGTGGTTGGGATTACCAATAAGCCTGAGCAGCATTGCCCTGTATGGCAACAGTAATCAGAATCAGAATCAGAATCAGAAATACGTTTATAATCCCAGGGGGAAATTACTTTTGTTACAACTCCAAATCTACATACAACATATTTACATACAACATATTTACATACACCATATAATAATTATTAAGAAACCTATTTATATGTAAATATATATATAAACATATATATATACACATGGTAAAGTGTAAAATGTACAGTTAAAATGTGCAAAAAGAAGAAGGTGCAGAAGTGGAAGTCTGTGTTTTGAGGTCAGGTTACAAAGAGGAATGATTTCCTGTGGCGCTCTGTGGTGCATCTAGGTAAAAGGAGTCTTCTGCTGAAGGTGCTCCTCTGCTGGGCCAGTGTGTCGTAGAGAGGGTGTAAGACATTCTCCAAGATGGACTGAAACCTGGACAGCATCCTCCTCTCTGCCACAGTCGTCAGGGTGTCCAGCTCCTCTCCTATGACATCACCGGCCCTCCTGATTAGTTTGTTTAGTCTGTTGTTGTCTGCGACCCTCAGCCCACTGCCCCAGCATGTGACAGCGAAGAAGATCGTACTGGCCACAACAGACTCATAGAACATCCTCAGCATCGTCCGGCAGATGTTAAAGGACCTCAGCCTCCGTAGGAAATAGAGTCGGCTTTGGCCTTTTTTGTAGACTGCCTCTGTGTTTCTGGTCCAGTCCAACTTGTTATCGAAGTACACCCCCAGGTACTTGTACTCCTCCACAATGTCCACAGGGACCCCCTGGATGGAAACAGGGGTCACGGGTGTTTTTGCCCTCCTCAGATCCACTATGAGCTCCTTTGTCTTAGTCACATTGAGCTGCAGATGGTTTAGCTCACTCCAAGTGACAAAGTTGCCCACAACAGTCCTGTATTCACTCTCATCACCCTTTTTAATACAACCAACTTCAGAAAACTTCTGAAGGTGGCAGGACTCAGTGCAATAGTTGAAGTCTGAGGTGAAGAGAGTGAAGAGGAATGGAGAGAGGACAGTCCCCTGTGGGGCCCCAGTGTTGCTGACTACTCTGTCAGACACACAGTTCTGTAGGCGTACATACTGTGGTCTGCCCGTCAGGTAATCAACAATCCAGGACACGATGGGGGCCTCCACCAGCATCGCAGCCATCTTCTCACCCAGAAGAGCGGGACGGATGGTGTTGCAAGCACTGGAGAAATCAAAGAACATGACTCTCACAGTGCTCGCCGTCTTGTCCAGATGAGTGTAGACTCTGTTCAGCAGGTAGATGATGCTGTCCTCAACTCCCAGGCGGGGCTGGTAGGCGAACTGCAGTGGATCAGTGAAGGCCTGACCATAGGCCTTAGCTGCTCCAGGACGAGCCTCTCGAAGGTCTTCATGATGTGGGACGTCAGAGCCACCGGTCTGTAGTCCTGAGGGCCGCTGGGACGCAGCGTCTTCGGCACAGGAATGAGGCAGGACGTTTTCCACAGCACAGGGACCCTCTGGAGGTGCAGGCTCAGGCTGAAGACTTGACTGAGTACTCCACACAGCTGGGGGGCACAGGCTTTAAGCACCCTGGGAAATACACCGTCGGGGCCTGCAGCTTTGCCGGAGTGGAGTCTCGTCAGCTGTCTTCTCACCAGGTCAGGCGTGAAGGACACGGTAGAGGGGACAGTTGGGGGAGGGGTGGGGTCCTCAGGCTGTGGAGGACATGATGTAGAGCAGGGGGGGTGTGGAGTAAGTGGGTGTGAATTGAGGCGGTGAGGAGCAGACAAGGGGTCTGTAAGGAGGAGGAGTAGGGGGAGATAAAGTGGCAGTTGTTGTTGAGCAGCCAGCAGCAGAGACTTGTGGGGGATGGGCCGCAGTATCAAACCTATTGAAAAATAGGTTCAGTTCATTGGCCCGGTCCACACGGCCCTCCAACCCCATGCCACCCCTCTTCTGGAACCCAGTGATGGTTCTCATGCCACTCCACACATCCCTCATGTTGTTTTGCTGGAGATTTTTCTCCAGCTTCCTCCTATAACTGTCTTTTGCCTCCTTGATTGTAAGTTTGAGTACCCCCTGCACTCTCCTCACCTCATCACGGTTGCCATCTCTGAACGCCCTCTTCTTTTCGTTCAGGATGGCCTTAATGTCCTTAGTGATCCATGGTTTATTGTTGGCGTAACAGGTGACAGTCCGAGCTGGGACAATGCAGTCCACACAGAAGTTGATATAGTCCGTGATGCACTCCGTGAGCCCATCAATGTCCTCCCCGTGGGGCTCACAGAGTGCAGGCCAGTCAATCACTTCAAAGCAGTCCCGCAGTGCCTCATAAGCCTCCTCCGACCACCTCCTCACAGTCCTTGTGGTCGTAAGCTTCCTCTTCACCAGAGGCACATAGCAGGGTTTGAGGTGAACCAGGTTGTGATCTGACCTGCCCAGAGGGGGGAGAGAAGAGGAGATGTATGCATCCTTAATGTTAGCATACATCAGGTCCAGGGTCCTCTCCTCTCTGGTAGGACAGCTCACGTACTGTTTGAAAGTCGGCAGAACTCTGTTCATGGTGACATGGTTAAAGTCTCCCGACATGATGATGAGGGCACTGGGGTGTTGAGTTTGAAGTTTGGAGATGGTGGTGTGTATGATGCTGCAGGGAGATGTTGGGTTTGCAGAGGGAGGGATGTACAGGACAACGATGATGACATGCGAGATCTCTCTAGGCAGATAGTATGGACAGAGTCCAACGGCCAGCAGTTCAGCATCCGGGCTACAGAGCTGTTCTTTAATGGTGATGTGACCAGGATTACACAATCTGCTGTTAACTAGAACGGCAAGCACCCCGCCTTTCCGCTTACCGCTGTCGGTACAATCCCGTTCCGCCCGGACGGTGTGGAAGCCATCGACAGAGACGTTCTGGTCCGTAATGTCCCTGTGCAGCCATGTCTCAGTGAAACACATCAGACTGCACTCCCGGTACTCTGCGCGGCTCCACGTTAGCACCGTTAGCTCGTCCACTTTGTTGCTGAGAGACCGTACGTTTCCCATAACAACAGAGTGGAGACACGGCTTAAATCTTCTCCTCTCCATAAGCCCGTCCCGTCACGACCCTCCACTCTTCCCCCGCTGTTGCTTCCCTCCTCTGCATCCCCAGTGTGTTTTCTTCCAGAGTTCAGATGGTATATCAGCTGGTCTGGCCACCATGCCAGCCAGCATTAGCGCGATCAGCTGTTCTCCGGAGTACACAAAGGCAGCGGGTCCCGGTGGAAGCGGCATAATAAAAACAACACGAAAAAAAAAAACAAGAAAACTCTCTAAAAAAAAACTTTGTTAGAGAGAGCAGGACTTCACAGAGTTAGAGTGAAAAAAACAGAACGAACAAAAGAGAATAAAAGTTCTCCCCTGCAACAGTCTGAGTGAGGAGTTCAAGGTTGCCAGAGCAAGGGAGGTGTTGCAATACAGGGAGTCCAGGGATCCAAAAGTCTCCCAGGCAGGCATTGAGGTGAGGACTGGAAGGAAGTGGCGGGCACTGGAAGCAGTGGACCAGGCAAAATCACGTCTACCCCACAGAGCGCTGGTGGGATCTGTGGCTGTTGACAGAGCAGGACTGGGCAGCATACCAACCACCAACTACATCAAGGCAAAGGGAAAAGAGAGATGGGACTTGGTCCAGTAAGAAGTGAGAGCTGGGGTCGAGGAGCTGCGTGCAAGCCAGATGGTGGGAATGAGGCAGCAGGGTGCATGGACCAGGTGGGAACAGGCAGTGGATTGCAAGGTCACATGTTCTGAGTTGTGGAAGGCTGAACCCTTCATTCAATCCATGTACGATGTTCTGCCCAGCCCATCTAACCTCTTCTGTTTAGGCAAGGTAGACTCACCATTATGTCCCTTGTGCCAAGGAAGAGGAACACTGGAGCACATCCTCAGCGCTTGTCCTAAAGTTTTGGGAGAAACCTGGAAACCCAACTCAAAGGCCATTGTATAGACCACCCTTCGCCTGGACATTGTGCTGTTCTCGGAAACATCCAAACAAGTGGTCATGCTGGAGCTCACATTGCCTTGGGAGGAACGAATGGAAGAGGCCAACGAAAGGAGGAGGGAGAAATTGCAGAGCTGGTGGAAAGGTGCTGCAGACAGGGGTGGCGTACAAAGTATTTGCCCATTGAGGTGGGAGGCAGGGGCTTTGCGAGCAAGTCCTTATGCAAAGCCTATAGCCTCCTGGGCATCACTGGTGTGTGCAAAAGAAAGGCCATCGCTAGAGCTTCAGAGGCAGTGGAGAAAGCCTCTAGATGGCTGTGGATCAGAAGGGACAAGCCGTGGATGAATGCTTCTTGGACACAGGGCGGGAACTGATCACTCCCAGTCCGGTCACCTGGGTGAGGGTGTCTGAAGTTGAAAGACCCGAAACACCCTATGATCCCAGGTACTATCACTGACGATGTGTCCAAGTGCATGGACACATGGAATCCCTGGACTGGGAAAAATCTGAACCTATCCTTCAACACTGTTACTGCAGGAGTGAGCCAGTTACAGGTTGTATTAAATCGATAACACTTGTGGTGATTGGCCGGCTTTTGCTGCTGCAGTAATGGGCCAATCACACATCGCATCACTACAGAGTTATCACTACAAGCGCAATGTAGTGGCTGTGAGCAAAACCATACAAATAGTACTTTTTTTCTAGATCTGGGTTCATAAAGGATTGAATGCGGGTATTGTTTTTTGGAGATGTTTCGATACTATTTGGTATTGGGTTATTTCAATCAATTCCTTAAAATGTATTGTGTACCAATACCCAACAAACAACTCCATTTCACTGAGCTTGGTGACCAGTCTGAGGGGAACTATAGTATTAAATGCCGAACTGAAATCAATGAACAGCAGACGCACATACTGTAATTCCCCTTACCAAAGTCCAGATGGAAGAGGGTGGAGTGTAAGACATGGGGGATGCCGTCATCAGTTCTCCTATTGTGGCGATAGGTAAACAGAAGGGGATCTAATGAGCTGGGCAGAGATGAGCAGATGAAGTCTTTGATAAGTCTCACAAAACACTTCATCACCACAGAGGTAACTGCTGCAAGGCGGTAGTCATTTAAGTAGAATGGATTGGTCTTCTCAGGTACAGGGACAATGGTGGATGTTTTGAAGCATGTAGGGGCGACAGAATGGGACAGGGACAGTTTGACTATACAGGTGAACACCGGGGCTAGCTGGTCAGCACATGATTTCAGCAACTGCCCAGGGATGCCATCTGGGCTGGCTGCCTTCCTGCTGTGCTTCCATCTGCTCTTTTCTACCCTGTTGTCTGCCTAGGGTCGTACATTCACATTTTTTCAGCAGGGTGTGCTCACGTGCCAGGGAAGCCAATAAGGGCAAAGCTAGAGGGCTTCCCCTATGATCATAGAACTTGAGTTACACCAAGCTAACTATAGTTCTATTTCCCATAAGCTCTGTCCTCTAGCTTCACCCGTATTGGCACAAGGCGAAGCCAATTGAGTCTACGCCCTGCTGTCAAGAGACAAGGCAATCCAAAGAGATCCTCCAGACACATCCAGTAGATAAAATCTGACAAAAGGGCATGGTGATGCCCATAACGCTGCCATACAAATGTCTTCCACTCACACACCTCCAAACAGGGCAGTGTTCGGAGGTGTGTGTGTGTGATGAGGTGGCAAGGACCTCCAGCACAACCTGGGTGGTATCAGCTGGCAGAGGCATGACCTGGGCCACGCAGTCTCAGTGTGTGCTGTGGCTGGACCTGACCACTCTCCCAGAGCCGGAGAAAGCCAGGCTCATCAACAGGCAGTTCGCCGGTGACGGGCTATTTGGACTCTCCTTCCGTTTGTGAGCCTTGATGCCAGGTGGCAATACTTGGCCGGTTTCCATATAGCCTTGTGTGATGCCATTTCATAAACAATGAGAAAGTAGCTGTTTCGACAGAGGTTTTCTCATAGTAGTCCCGCTGTGAAACGCAAACTGAGTTGCTGAGTTGTGTTCCTCATTGCCGCTGTGCGCCAGATATATGTATCCGGAGCACAAACAGGGCATAAGCAATGGAGACGTTTGTTTTTGTCTTGAATGATAGGAGCTTATGATATTCTTCGGTATAAAGATCGGGTTAGGTTTCAACGTAGCTTTCCTCGGATCGGCATTCATTAAAAAACAAAAAATAGCAGCATTCGTCGACACGTCTGGGGACCTGGTTCCATTTGTCCATCGCTGGTTGGATGATGATGTGTGCATGTTTTTGGTTGGGAGGTGCGGACCTGCGCTCTGGGGCTACTAGAATCAGGCACACTCTCCTCACTCTCACTCTGGTTGGCAGGGAGGGAGGGAACGTGTAAAGCAGCCTGTGGGGCCAGGGGTAGGGGAGAAAGCATCCACTCCCAGGGAAGAGAAAACCAGGATTGGCAATGAGTGTTCTCCACGGTTGCAAACAAGTGGTGCCAGATCTGACGAACTATGTCCAAATTCAGGCACCATTGGCTTTCTGATGGCCCCCTCGGGATATCAGATCAGCCCCTACATTCTGTACTCTGGGAATGTAGAGTGCCCTGAGGCTGCAGAGGTTGGCATGTACCCAGTGCCACAGTCTGGCGCTGATTGATGCAGGTTCACAGACCTAACTTCGCCATGTCGGTTGATATAAGCCACCGCCGGTTGTTTTTCTATCCTGATTAGAACATCGCGCTTCCTTAAAAAGGAGGCAAACTGTTATAAGCCAGAAGGATTGTGTTGGGTTCCATGTTGATGTGTTCTGGCGGAGAGTTCAGCCCCTCACTCTGTATAGAGAGAGGGAGCACTGGTTACCAGCGGAAATTTGGTCTATTAGAACTGCATAGAGTCTATGCAGTTCTCATCTGTATATACCTTTAGAAGCTCAGAGCTGTCCCGGCCGCTTTTTCTAATAACAGCGCAAGCATTACGCTGCCCAACAGAATCAATGACTTCCGTGGACACACCTGGTGGCTTAACTGCAGCTAGCTCAGGGATGTCCAAGCTGTTCTTGGTAGGAGGAGCTGAGGGCAAGACGGTGGCCAACCTGGGCCATTGTCTGAAGCCCATAGAAACCCAACATTCTCATCTACCTGTACCATGACTCAAAAGAGGCAGGGTGGATAGAGCCCCCCTATCATTGGATCACTCTATATGGAAAATGTATTGTTTAGTAAAATAAAATATTTCTACTTTTTTATTTTTATTTGGAACATTAGGTACATTGGACCAAGTGGGAGCCAAGTAGTAAGAGGCTCCCCCAACACCCGGTGGTCTGGAGCAGGGACTCCGGTCAGGCTGCTTGCTCACGGTCACCGGTGCTGGTGTTTGGGGGGGGCTGTTGGAGCTATATTGGCCCTCTTGACTCTGTGGCTCGTCTGGTTGGCCTTGGCAAGTGAGGGGTGGTAATACTGGTCGACCATTGGGCATGGCGACCCAGTTGGGCCCTTTCTTCTTCCGAGCGCCCTTTCTCGACGCTGCTGAGCAAAGGAGCCCTAAGAACTGATTGTGGAGTCGAGCAGGGTCCACACCAAACTCCGACACCAGGGAAATTACTGAAGCTCTGGGTGAACCGGCGTCCTCCTGGATGATACTCATACAATGCATGAGCTAGTGGGGTTTCACCTGGTGGGGGGTGAACAGAAGGGCGGGGCATATCCTGGTCCAGCTCCTCATCCCCTGCTCCACACAAGGTGAGATCCTCCTCCAGCGGAACGCTCTTGTAGAAGAAGTGAGGGAGATGGCGGTCTCGCTCACCCTGCGGCAGGGCTGCGCAAGCTTCACAGGCCGCCGAATCTTAGGCTTCATGTTTAGCTTGGATGGAGCTCAGGCATTCAAAGCAGCGGACATGCTGGTCTGCTGGCGACAAGTAGGCCAGGCGCCCCCCTCACACCGCTGCCCAAAGAAGCCTGGCCCTGAAAAGGGCCGTGTTGTGGGACACTAGTATCGCTCATCTTCTTCTGTCGTCCGCTCCCGTTAGGGTCGCCACAGTGGATCATCTGCCTCCAATACCTTCTGTTCTATGCATCTTCCACCCTTACAGAAACCGCCTGCATGTCTTCCCTCACCACATCCATAAACCTTTTCTTTGGCCTTTCCCTTTTTCTCTTGCCTGGCAGTTCCATCCTTAGCATCCTTCTCCCAATGTGACTCTCATCTCTCCTACACACGTGTCCAAACCATCTCAATCTAGCCTCTCTCACTTTTTCATCAAACTGTCCAACCTGAGCTGTCCCTCTAATGTACTCATTCTTAATCCTGTCCATCCTTGTCACTCCCAATGAAAACTCAATATCCTCAACTCTGCCACCTCCAGTTCAGCCACCTGCCTTTTTGTCAGTGCCATCGCCTCTAAACCGTACAACATACCTGGTCTCACTACCGTCTTGTAAACATTCCCCCTCACTCTTGCTGGAACCCTTCTGTCACAGATCACTCCAGACACTCTTCTCCTTCCATTCCACCCTGCCTGTACTCTCTTCTTCAGCTCTCTCTTGCACTCTCCGCTGCTTTGGATGGTCGTCCCCAAGTACTTGAACTCATCCGCCTGCTCAACCTCCACTCCTTGCATTCTTAGCTTTTGCCTCCCTCCCTCCCATTCAGGCACATGTATTCTGTTTTACCCCTGCTGACTTGCATTCCTCTAATGCATGCCTCCCCTTCTGCAGGCTCTCCTCAACCTACTTCCTACTCTCGCTACAGATCACAATGTCATCCATGAACATCATAGGCCACGGAGACTCCTGCCTGATTTCATCTGTTAACCTGTCCATCACCGTTGCAAACAAGAAAGGGCTCAGAGCTTATCCTTGATGCAATCCCTCCTTCGCCACGCCTATTGCATGCCTTACTACCACCCCCGACTTCCTCATGCAATACCAAACTTCCTCTCTCGGCACCCAATCAAATGCTTTCTCTAAATCCACAAAGACGCAGTGCAACTCCCTCTGGCCTTCCCTGTACTTTTCCATCAGCATTCTTAAAGCAAACATTGCATCTGTAGTACTCTTTCCTGGCATGAAACCATACTGCTGCTCGCTGATCCCCACCTCTCCTCTTAACCTAGGCTCCACTACCCTTTCCAATAGCTTCATGCTGTGGCTGATCAACTTAATTCACCTGTAGTTACTACAGCTCTGTACGTCTTATTGAAGATGAAGATGAAGATTGAAGATTGAAGATTGAAAATTGAAGATGGGTACCAGTACACTTTACCACTCCTCCCTCATCCTCTCCCTTTCAAGGATGGTGTAAATACAGTCTCGTTAGGAACGCCACTGTCATCTCACCTAAACATATCCATGCTTCCCCAGGTATGTCATCTGGGCCAACTGCCTTTCCACTCTTCTTCTTCTTTAATGCTGTTCTCACTTCATCCTTGCTAATTTGCTGCACTTCTTGATCCACTATCCCCACATCATCCACTCTTCTCTCCCTCTCATTTTCTTTATTCATCAACTCCTCAAAGTACTCTTTCCACCTTCTCAACACACTCTCCTCACTAGTCAGCACATTCCCATTATTATCCTTCATCACCCTAACCTGCTGTACATCCTTCCTAGCTTGGTGCCTTTGTCTTGCCAATAGGTACAAGTCCTTTTCTCCTTCCTTACTGTCCAACCTCTCATACAACTCGTTGTATGCCTTTTCCTTAACCTTTATCACTTCTTTCTTTGCGTTGCGCGGCATCAGCTTGTACTCCTGTCTTCTTTCTTCATCTCTCTGACTATCTCTCTGACTAACATTCCTCCTCGCCAACCTCTTCTGCTCTATGCTGTCCTGTACTTCCTCATTCCACCACCAAGAGTCCTTGTCTTCCTTCCTCTTCCTGCATGATACACTGAGTACCTTCTCAGCCGCCTCCCTCACCACTTATGCAGTTGTTTCCCAGTCATCTGGTAACCGTTCATTCCCACCTATTGCCTGCCTTACCTCTTCCCCAAATTGCATGCAACACTCCTCCTTTTTTAACTTCCACCATTTTATCTTTGGCTCTTCTTTCACTCTCTTCCTCTTCTTGGCCTCCAGAGTCATCCCACAGACCACCATCCGATTGCCACCTAGCAACACACTCCCCTACCACCACTTTGCAGTCACAAATCTCTATCAGAGATTGTGTGTTTGTTTTGCCATCTTGTAATCACTGTTCCTCTATTCCTTGCATTTTGTGTGCCAGGGTAAAGGCAAGATGAATACTTACTGGTTGGTCGGCCATAAAAACTATAGTGTCCAGAATGATAGTTTGGTGTGCCACTGGAAACCTGGCATGGGCAGAAAGAAGAAACTAGTCGCTAATAGTGAGGGCTCTGCGGGAAATGTAAGTACACGAGTCTAGTAGTCCATGTTCACTAATATCCATAATACACAGAGTAATGCATAGTTTTAATAATGACCCAACAGTGCAGCTGTTTTCACCTGTTTTTAGATTGTGTTTGAAAAGACTAGCTTTGAGCCTGGTACTGAATCCTGAAACCCTTTATCTCTTTCTCCACTTTGACCCTTCACTCCAGTCATCTGTGACGGACAACAGCCTCAGTGAGCACACCACAACCCCTATATCCACACCCTCCTCAGTCTTGACCCCCACCCCGCCGTAGCTCTGTTCAGACGGGCTGAGCCTGTGCGTTTCCGCCCAGGTAGAGCCCTGTGCCAGTAGCTACAATGGGCTCCATGATTGGCAGGCTCCACGGGGGAGATGAGAGCCCTGTGCCTGGTGTTGGCAGAGCCCGTGGCAGAGACAAACCGGACCTGCTGCCCGGCTCCATCCCACACATGTGACTTGAGAGGGGAGAGCTTGGAAAAGCTGACACTGAGCCTTCAAATATGGCATAGAAGGCTTACTTTTAGGAATAATTCATAGTATAGACACTATGATAGTGTAGACCACAAGTGAGCAAGGGTTTAGTCCATATTTTAGTTGGTGCATTGAAAATTGGGAGTTTCTACACTACAACTGCTTTCCACCACCGTGGTCGGATTCTGTGCAAAATCTGACTAAGAGACAGTGGAACACCGTTTATCTCACCCTCACTTACCGGTCAATTAAAACAAATCCAGCATTTCTCTCTATTATCCCCAGCTACATTTGTTGGTTACTAGATACTGGTGGTAACAGTACAAAATAATTGTAAATGCAGATTGAAATCTTTATGAATCTCGCTATTGTGCCTGTCTGGTCCCTAAGACACACAGGCTTAAGTTAAAGTTACAGCTGCAGATCTAAACAGAATCTGATTTGTGTTGATTTAATGTTTACGGATCATACTGTTGGTAAATCTCGTAGCATATTCATGTTTGTTTCTGGTGGAGTTGAAATAGACCTCTTGGATTGATTTCTGAACAGTTGTATAATATTGTATATTGTATACTGTATTTAGTCATGCTTTGGCCAATGGACTATCTCAGTAGTCCAATTAATCCCATGTGGTTTCAGGTAAATTAGGTTCTATTGTATATATAAGGTGCGGTATATTATAGTACCAAATTTCTGCACATCTCGCAAACAGCTGTTGTTTAAAACTACTTCTTTGTCTCTTTAGACCAAATACTACCACTGAAGAGTCAACATAGCTTCTCTTCCTATTCTTGGCCTCCAGAGTCATCCCTCAGACCACCATCCGATTGCCGCATAGCAACACACTCCCCTACCACCACTTTGCAGTCACAAATCTCTTTCAAATTGCAACTCCTGCCTTAGATGTAATCCACCTGTGTGCACCTTCCTCCACTCTTGTATGTCCCCCTGTGTTCCTCCCTCTTCTTGGAATATGTATTCACAACAGCCAATTCCATCCTTTTGGTGAAATCCACCACCATCTGTCCTTCCATATTCCTCTCCTTGACACATACGCATCACCTTCTCATCACCTATTTCTCTGATCCCTTCCCCAACATGCCCATTGAGATCTGGTCCAATGACCACTCTCTCTCCCTTGGGGACGCACTCCACCACTACATCCAACTCACTAAATAATTCTTCTTTCTCTTTCATCTCACACCCAACTTGGGGAGCATATGCACTGACCCACATTCATTGTCACCCCATCATTTTCCAGCTTCATGCTCATCACTCTGTCCGACACTCTCGTCACCTCCAAAACACTCCTGGCATATTCTTCTTTCAAGACTATCCCTACCCCATTACATTACCACCATCCACTCCATGGTAGAACAGTTTGTACCCGGCTCCTGGCCTTACTCCCCTTCCACCTGGTCTCTTGTACACATAGTACATTTACTTTCCTTCTCTCCATCATGTCAGCCAGCTCTCTCTCTTTACCCTTCATAGTGCCAATGTTCAAAGTTCCTACTCTCCTACCCTTCTTCCTCTCCTGTTGTCTCCGGACACGCCTTCCCCCTCTTCTTCTTCTATGCTAGTATCGCTCATGATCTTCTAAAATCTTTGGGTAGCCTAATTCTTAATCTTCTATCTTTATCGAATGGTCGTTAAACAAAATGGGGAGCAGAACAGTGGACGCACAGCCCTTTTATAGCAGCAGTTCACAGCTGATAGGCTGATGGGTACATTCAAATCTTTTCAACAGGGCGTGCATGCTCTGGTGAAGCCAATTAAGGGCGAAGCTAGAGCGCAGAGCCTATGTGAAGTAGAACATGAGGTTTTATGCCATCATGTTGTGAGTGGATTGGCGGCAGCTGGAAGGTCCAGGTGATGCCAATCAGCCTAGATTGGCACTGTCTAGGGGAATGCGTTGTGTCTTGCCTGGTGTAGGTGTCGAGACCCAGGCTGGGATAGACATCTTTCCTAGTTCAAGGCCCACCCGATAGACTGACCTCTTGCTGAAGGGTGGTCATCTTCCTGGCTTATATATTTCGCACTATGGCAGAAATATTTTTTATAAAGTTCCACCACTTTCATTCACATGAACGTACTTAATGCAGAGGACCTTTTCACTGCAAAAACATATTTCAGTCTATTCTAAATTAAAACAACATACAGAAGGGTAAAAGCATTTGTGATTGATCACAACTGATTAGTGAGGGGTGGCAATGTACTTGTCTTGAATGTGAAAATAAACATTTATGCTTGAATTTATGCTTGAATATGATGCACTTGCATTTCTATGTGAACACCTGCACTGTATTCTGTTTTTTTTGTGTGTATTAGCCCAGAAAATCCATGCCAGCTCTGCCACTTACCTGGCCCTGATTAAAGACAACTCTTATGAGTTGCAACTCCGTGGAGAGATTGAGGTTAAGGTGAGAGACTTAATTTTCTCACAGCTATGCATTAACACCTATCTGTAATATTCCTGTTGTTGACTTTTCTGACTTAAGAAAGACAAAAATGGCGTTGATTATTTACCATATTCCTGTAATTCCTGTAATCTAATGTAAATTTAAATGGTTGATGTACATCCACTTTATTTAAAGGCTAACATTACAGGATTCTTTAATTTATTTAAAGGCTAACATTCTTTAATTCATGAACAATATATTTTACTGTCTGGGACAGTACAACCAGCATTTTGAAATTTGTCTTAGTCTTATCTATGTTTATCGATATAAATTAAAAAAGAAAGCAAAAAAGAAGAAAGGTAACTTGAACAGTTTCAGCGTGTTCTCTGCAGTGTGTTTGTTTTACCATCTTGTAATTACTGTTCCTCTATTCCTTGCATTTTGTGTGCCAGGGTAAAGGCAAGATGAACACTTACTGGTTGGTTGGCCATAAAAACTATAGTGTCCAGAATGATAGTTTGGTGTGCCACTGGAAACCTGGCATGGGCAGAAAGAAGAAACTAGTCGCTAATAGTGAGGGCTCTGCGGGAAATGTAAGTACACGAGTCTAGTAGTCCATGTTTACTCATATATATAATACCCAGAGTAATGCATATTGTTTTAATAATGACCCAACAGTGCAGCTGTTTTCACCTGTTTTTAGATTGTGTTTGAAAAGAATAGCTTTGAGCCTGGTACTGAATCCTGAAACCCTTTATCTCTTTCTCCACTTTGACCCTTCACTCCAGTCATCTGTGACGGACAACAGCCTCAGTGAGCACACCACAACCCCTATATCCGCACCCTCCTCAGTGTTGACCCCCACCCCGCCGCAGCTCTGTTCAGACGGGCCGAGCCTGTGCGTTTCCGCCCAGGTAGAGCCCTGTGCCAGCAGCTACGGCACAATGGGCTCCATGATTGGCAGGCTCCACGGGGGAGATGAGAGCCCTGTGCCTGGTGTTGGCAGAGCCCGTGGCAGAGACAAACCGGACCTGCTGCCCGGCTCCATCCCACACATGTGACTTGAGAGGGGAGAGCTTGGAAAAGCTGACACTGAGCCTTCAAATATGGCATAGAAGGCTTACTTTTAGGAATAATTCATAGTATAGACACTATGATAGTGTAGACCACAAGTGAGCAAGGGTTTAGTCCATATTTTAGTTGGTGCATTGAATATTGGGAGTTTCTACACTACAACTGCTTTCCACCATCGTGGTCGGATTCTGTGCAAAATCTGACTAAGAGACAGTGGAACACCATTTATCTCACCCTCACTTACCGGTCAATTAAAACAAATCCAGCATTTCTCTCTATTACCCCCAGCTACAATTGTTGGTTACTAGATACTGGTGGTAACAGTACAAAATAATTGCAAATGCAGATTGAAATCTTTATGAATCTCGCTATTGTGCCTGTCCGGTCCCTTAGACACACAGGCTTAAGTTAAAGTAACAGCTGCAGATCTAAACAGAATCTGATTTGTGTTGATTTTATGTTTACGGATCATACTGTTGGTAAATCTGGTAGCATATTCATGTTTTTTTCTGGTGGAGTTGAAATAGACCTCTTGGATTGATTTCTGAACAGTTGTATAATATTGTATATTGTATACTGTATTTAGTCATGCTTTGGCCAATGGACTATCTCAGTAGTCCAATTAATCCCATGTGGTTTCAGATAAATTAGGTTCTATTGTATATATAAGGTGCGGTATATTATAGTACCAAATTTCTGCACATCTCGCAAACAGCTGTTGTTTAAAACTACTTCCCTGTCTCTTTAGACCAAATACCACCACTGAAGAGTCAACATAGCTTCTTGTAATAAGAACTAAAGTAGCTGAAAACGCTACTGCTTTTGGCTACAGGGGCTACTCATGTCACCGAAAACCGAAAATTCTCATGCCTTTAAATAATAAGTTAGATACTTTTTCAACCCAGGCCCAAATGTTGGTTCCATTTATTCATCCCATCATTTAGTTACAACTGTTCAGCACTATAGCACCGTTTGAAAATGGGAAGCTCACAATATAGTTAGACTGTCTTCATATGTTTTTCAGCCCCCCCCCCCGCCCACACACACACATTTTATCAGGTTTTTTAGGGTTTTATTGATCCTCACTCTCGTATGTCACTAGAAAGAAGAAAGAGGAAGAAGTGTCGCTTCATTCTCCCCAAGAGTGAAGGCAACCTTCTGTAGCCAAAGTTACGCTTGGGATGTTCTGCGTTAATTGAGATACTCCTGATATTAATTCAAAACATGTTAAAAAGAGTTTGCTATTTTCAAAAGGGAAATGTTACCTGTTTTATATGGCTCAAACATTTGCCCCATTGGACTGCATTCAAGCACAGTGAGAAGCTGCAGCAGAGTGGTACAGTAAGTTTCTCAATAGTAACGTTTTCAGAAAGGATGGGCTGTGAACAGTTTTTGAAATGTCTTTAGCTCAAGTTGGTGGACTTCTGGGCCTACCAGGGCTTTGACATATAGGCCTGACTAGATATCAATATCTTCAACATCTATCAACTCCTGGTACATCCTGCAGGAACGCAACACTGACGCCAAATTGGGAAAAAGCAGAACCAGACTGTTTATTCTCGTAATCGTTAAACCACGCTCCAACCATGACACCCAAACCAAAAAGAGAGGACTGTGTCGGTCAATTACAGGTGTGAGATCTTTAAAGTAACAACAAGATGTCTATACAAAGTTGCTAACGCAGCAAGAAAAACACGTCAAGGGCGTTGTCCAAATCTTGGTCGACTCTAGTAACAAAAGAATGGACGATATGATTAGAGAGGTCCAGGACCTAAAGATCAATTTGCATTTCTCCGAAAAAGTGGAAGACATAAAATAAACTTGCAAGGAGTTGACTATAAAGTGCAAAGATGCACTCACAGACATCAATACTGTGTGTGAATTATTAATGACTGGGAATGTCGGACTACCTCGAGGATAAATCCAAAAGGAAAACTATAATCATAGAAGGCATTCCTGACTCCCCACGTGAGAGCTGGGAGGAATCCGAGGACAAGGTCAGTGAGATGCTTGCCGTAAAGCTGCAGATGGATGAAAAGAGGATTGAGGTGGAGTGTGTCCACAGGATGGGAACCAACCCAGGTGACCCAGGCCGATAGTGGTGAAATTCCTATGATTCAAGGACAAGATGGTAGTTCGGGAAGAGGCCGTAAACTGAAAGGAACTAACATGTTCCTCAATGAGGACTATACTGAGGCTGTATGCCAGAGGCGAATACATACATACAACAGACTCTTTGCACACACCCCCCCCCCAAAAAAAAATGACAGAGTGAAAATAGCCAAGTTTAAGGGTTTGGGACTTTGTGCACACACACACACAAACACACACACACACACTCACACACACACACACACACACACACACACACACACACACACACACACACACACACACAGATCAGTATTGCTTTTCTAACCAGTGCTTGTAGTTCAGGTCATCAATCAAGCTACCAGGGTGTTTACTAACAGTACAGAAATAACATCATCCATGTGCATTGATGACATTTACACTAATACAGTAGAACTTTACTCCAAAGCTCTATCTGTTCCCATTTAGCGATCATAATTTAGTATCCTTTATCCAGGAAAGCCAGATCATACAAGGGATTTCGCTGTGACTCGTACATGGATGATGTTAAAAATATTTGTTGGTCTGATGTGAGGGTAGCAAGCGACCCAGATGCTGCACTTGATGTATTTATGAAATTGTTGCTTTCAGTTATTGATAAGCACGCACCTGTCAGGGAAATCACTGTTAGAACTATCAGAGCCCGATAGATTAATGAGGAAAAAATGCATGGTTGAAAGAGATGAAGCAAAAGGAGTGGCAAATAAGTCTGGTTGCACATCTGAATGGCAGACATGCTGTAAAATAAGGAACTATATGACTAAAATTAACAAAAATAAAAATAAATTGTATTATGAAAATAAGATAAACAAAATAAAGCATGATGGAAAAAGAAAATCTGGAGTACCTTAAATTATATCATAGGCAGAAAGTAACTTAACTCCATCTTTCATTGAATTAGATGGGTCTTTCATTACTCAACCTTTAGACATTGACAAGTATTTTAATGATCACTTAATTGGCAAAGTGTGAAGGCAGGAAATACCAAAATCAAGTTGTGAGCCATCATATTTATGTATAAAAGATTAAATAATGAAAGACAAGAATTGCACCTTTGAACTGTGTAAAGTCAGTAGAGAATAGGTAAAAAATGATTGGCATCTATTAATATTGAGAAACCATCTGGTATTGACAACTAAGATGGAAAGCTACTGAGGATGGTAGCTGACCATATTGCCACTCCTATCTTCCATATCTTGAATCTGTGCTTGTGAGTAATGTTTGTCCCCAAACGTGGAGAGAAGCTTAAGTCATTCCACTGCCCAAGAATGCTAGGGCTGCCTTTACTGGCTCTAACAGTCGCCAAATCAGTTTGTCACCTGTTCTTAGCGAACTCCCTGAAAAAATTGTATTTGACCAGATACAGTGCTATTTCTTTGTTAACAATTTGACAAGTGACTACCAAACCCCGTTTTTGGGAAGGTCACTCAACATGTAGAGCAATTACACAAATGACAGATGACTGGCTGAAAGAAATTGATCAAAAAAATATTGTGGGAGCAGTACCTTTGGATTTTAGTGATGCCGTTGATGTGATTGATCACAAATGATTACTGAAAAAACTCATGTGTTATGGTTTTGCTCCATCTGCCTTGCTCCTCTCCATCTATCATGGATAGAAAGATATCCATACAATAGAACACAAAGAGTTTTCTTCAATGGAAGCTTTTCAGATGCCAGACATGTAGAGTGTGGAGTTCCAAGTTTGTTTGGCCCTTTGCGTTTTTCTGTTTTTACTAATGATCTTCCACTTGCTTTAAAAAAAAAAGTCTGTATGTCCATGTATACAGATTACACAACAATATACATATATGCACCCTCAGTTAATAAAATCACTGCAACCCTCAAAGAGTTGCAGACAGCACTAGAATGGGAAATTAGCAATAAACTAGTCCTAAACATATCAAACACTAAAAGCATTGTCTTCGGTACAAATCACTTCTTGAGCCGTAAACCTCAGCTGTATCTGATGCTGAACGACGTAGCTGTTGAGCGAGTAGAGGAAACTTGTCGTGGACAAGGCATATTGATTCTCTTGTTCTAAAGACAGGTAGGAACATATCTGTTATAAAGAGGTGCTCCGCTTTTCTAACACCACACTTGACCAAACAGGTCCTGCAGACTCTCGTTTTATCAAATTTAAACTATATCACATATCTTTCCCAATGATATGGTCAGGTGCTGCAAAGAAGGATCTAGGAAAACTATAGCTGGCTCAGAACAAAGCAACTCCTCTTGCCCTTCGATGCACACCAAGGTCAAATGTAAACAACATGCATGTCAATCTCTCCTGGTTGAAAGTTGAGTAGAGGCTGATAGAATCACTCCTTGTCTTTGTAATGAACATTAATGTCTGGAAACTTCCTAATTGTTTGTATAGTCAACTCACATTCAGCTCTAACACACATGCCACCAGAGGTCTCCTCACAGTTCTTAAATGTACAACACAATCAAAGCAACACACAGTATTGTATAGAGCCATGATTGCATGGAACTCACTTCCAGCTCAGATTGCTGAAGCACACAATAAAGCAAGCTTTCAAAAACTACTTTTTGTACACCTTTATGAATGGGAATATCAATATGTATATGAATATAGCGTAAGATATCAGTTTGTGTGTATACTAAGTGCTTTTGAATATATATATATACACATAGTATAAAGCGCATACAAATAGTATATGTATAGTAATATGTTTGCAAGATAGGATATTGTTATTTTGTTGTATTGTTATACTTTTTTGATTTTAATAATAATAAAATAATAACTTAAATTTCTATAGAGCCTGGACAGGTAGGTGGGGGTGATGTTCTGCCAGGGCTTGGTGTGAGTGAGAACCCTGGCAGCCGAGTTCTGCACATACAAGAGCCTGTCCAGGGCTTTACTGGAAACCCCGGACAGGACTCCATTACAGTAGTCCACCCGGGAGTTGATAAAAGCATGGATGAGCATTTCTGCTATGGAGTCTGAGAGTGAGGGATGGAGACAGGAGATTTTTTTGAGGTAATAAAAGGCGGACTTGGTGATGGATCTGATGTGACACTGAAAGGAGAGGGTAGAGTCCAGGATAACACCCAGGTTGCGGACCTCGGGAGATGTTTTGATCGAACAGCCATCGATGAGGAGGAGGAGATCTCCAACCTTCCGGAACAGCGGCTTTGGGGCCAAAACCATGAGCTGACTCTTTGCTGTTGAGTTTGAATAGGTTAGTTGTCATACAGGTTTTTATGGCATGGATGCAGTTGACCAGAGATTGTGGGGGGAACTAAGTTGCTGGTGAGGTGCTGAGATAAAGCTGCGTATCATCAGCGTAGGAAGTTGAGACCATGGTGACGAATGATCTGGCCGAGGGGGGGCAGGTTGATGATGAAGAGTGTTGGACCGAGCACAGAGCCTTGAGGGATGCCATGGTTGACTGGGGCATGGGGGGAGGAGGAGACGTTGATGTTAATAAACTGAGCTCTGTTTGATGGATATGATTGAAACCAAGAGAGCTGTACAAGTGATGCCAAGGAGGTCGGATAGGCGTTTGAGGAGGATTTTGTGGGTTTTACGTGTGGAGATTCACTGTATTTTAATTCCATGTGGTTGTTTTGTCTGTGTCTTATTTGTTGACATGTTTTATGTTCTGTGTGGACCCCAGGAAGAGTAGCTGATGTTCTGCATCAGCTAAAGGGGATCCTAATAAAATCCTAAATCCTAAACATCAGCTTTTCCAAGCAACGTCAAACAAACTATCATGACATTACTAGAAAGGAAAGGGAATGACGATAATATCACATTTAGTAAGAGGAGCAGTTGAGGGGCTGAGTGTCTTCCTCAAGGACACTACAGCATGCTACCAGACGGGGATCAAAGCCTATAGATGTGCTATAAAGGCTGCAGTAGCCATGATCATGAATTGAGAATTTGGACTTATTAAATGCAATCATATACCCACATAGATTACATTTTAAATACATCTTGTGTTTATACTGGATATATAACCAGATCAGTGTTAGTGCAGTGTCAACAGCATTTAAGGCAAGCTATATTTTAGAGTTCTGTGATTTTACGCACCTACACTGATCAACCACAACATTAAAACCACCTGCCTAATATTGTGTAGGTCCCCTCATGCCGCCATGGACTCCACAAGACCTCTGAATGTGTCCTGTGGTATCTGGCACCATGACATAAGCAGCAGATCCTTGCAGGTTTGCAACATTGTTAAAGTAGATGGTATGTGTCAAAGTAACATCCACATGAATACCAGGACCCAAAGTTTCTCAGCAGTACATTGACCAGAGCATGACACTGCCTCCGCTGACTTGCCTTCTTCCCGTAGTGCATCCTTCCCCAGGTAAACAATGCAAACGCACCTGGCCATCCATATGATGTAAAAGAAAACGTGATTCATCAGACCAGGCCACCTTTTTCCATTGCTCCATGGTCCAGTTCTGATGGTCACATGCCCATTGTAGGCGCTTTCGGTAGTGGACAGGGGTCAGCATGGGCACTCTGACCGGTCTGCGGCTATGCAGTCCCATACGCAGCAAGCAGTGATGCACTGTGTTCTGACACCTTCCTATCATTGCCAGCATTAACTTTTTCAGCAATTTGTGCTACAGCAGCCCTTCTGTGGGATCGGACCAGACAGGCTAGCATTTGTTCCCTACACGCATCAATGAGCCTTGGGCGCCCATGACCCTGCCGTCAGTTTACCGGTTGTCCTTCTTGGACCATTTTTGGTAGGTACTAACCACTGCATACTGGGAACACCCCACAAGACCTGTTGTTTGGGAGATGCTCTGACCCAGTCGTCTGGTCATCACAATTTCGCCCTTTGTTCCTCAGATCCTCACACTTGCCCATTCTCCGGCCTCCAACACATCAAATTCAAGGACTGACTGTTCATTTGCTGCCTAATATATCCTACCCCTTGATAGATGCCATTGGTACGAGATGAGCAATGTTATTGACTAAACATGTCATTGGTTTTAATGTCGTGGCTTATTGGTGGTGTATTTGTGTTTATCTTCACTACGTTTACTTTTGTGTACTTGTCGGCTTGACTTGTAATGGAGATGTTACTATTTTGACTGTTGACAATGTAATGCAATGCTAACAAATGGTTTGCGTGTTATTTCAAGAGCCAGAAAAACCAAGCATATTTTTTTTTTACACAAAATAAAGATAAATCTTTTATTGCTTTGATAAAATATTATACCCAAGAGTGTCTTGGCAGAAGAGTGGGGGCTACTGGCCTCATTTTAAGCTGACCCGCCAAGATTAGATCATGTGTTAATTTCCGCCCCCTATGATCAATATCAAAACCATGTTGCATTTTACTTATGAGACATTACTCAAGGACAAATTTCCAAAGTCAAAATGGTAACCTCTGAGCAAAAGATGACTGTCCCGGCAGCTCTAAATAGCCTAAAGCCAGCTTCACACCTAAAATGACAAAGGACAAGAACAAACTAGAAGTCAATCTATTGTCATGGAAAGTCAGATTCTGCATGTGGAAAGCTGTGACTGCTGTGTGCAGGGCAGAATTTCTGCGTCCGATCGGCTTTCGATCCGGTATGCATTCCAATTCTTCAACTCATGTGGCAAGTTTCAGCCCAACACTACGACGTGGGTTAAGTGACGTCGGTCAAGTTCATTGGAACTGGACTTGAAACTGAGTAAATAAGTCATGTATTTAAAAAAAAAAAAGTTATTAATGGTAATGTCACAATATTCACCATCAATAAATCTATTTTTATGAAAATTAATTGTGTGTATTTTAAATATTTCTTTCAAACTTTGCAAACACAATATAAAGGGAGTTTTAAACTCCCATTCATGGAAAGTGGCAAATGTCAACCTGAGCAAACTACTCGCTGTTGTCCGAGGAAAAAAAAGCATTTACAGTCAGATACAATTACGGATTAGGTGTGAATCATCTATGGGTCAACAATCAAACCAACGAAAAATTATAATTTCTCCCCAAACAGCTGTACTTCAAGACATTACATTTCAATTCTCAGAAAATAATGAATTACCCTAACCCTAACCCTAACCTTAACCTTAACCCAACCCAAACCCTAACCCTAACCCTCTAACCCTAACCCTTACCCTAACCCTAACTATAAACCTAACCCCAACCCCTAACCCTCACCCTGACCTAACCCAAACCCTAACCCTAACCCCTAACCCCAGCCAAAGTATAGGCGATTGTGGCGCTGCCCCTTGCGGTCGCCTGCGCCGGCGCTCCTATCCACTTCCCACATTTTAGTATTTTTTCGTTTTTTTATCATAATATCCACCAAAAAAGCATCGTCAGTTCTTACGGCCACGATGCACTTGTGGATATAAAAACTTCCCTAAAAGAACAACTTTGTGACTTTTTATCCGTGAACTAGAGAGGCCGACTGAAATTTTACGCACGAACACTCTCAACAACAATAACAACAAAAATGGAGCCGCTGTTCCACGAGCGGGCCCATGGAGAAAGCACCGTGGTAAACGAGGCAGCAATCGGGTCAGAATGAGGACGCAACCTTACCGTCCACCTCTGCCAAGCATCCTTCTTGCCAACGTTCAGTCTCTGGAGAACAAGATGGATGAACTTCGAGCGAGGATTAAATTCCAATGGGACACGAGAAACTGTTGCGTCCTCTGCCTGACGGAGATATGGCTGAACCCACTGGTTCCGGATGAAGCCATTCTTCCAGCCGAGTCCGTCTCCATGTTCCGCGTTGACAGATCGGGGGAGTCTGGGAAATCCAAAGGTGGAGGCGTCCGCCTCATGGTTAACAACTGCTGGTGTAACCCCAACAACACCAAGTCTCTCTCCTGCTCCTGCTCGCTGAACCTGGAACAGCTGACAATCTTATGCCATCCATTTTATCTCCCCCAGGAATTCAACACGGTCATCATTACAGCCTTTTGTATTCCACTGCAGGCTGACACCGACACAGCACTGTTGGACCTCTATGATGTGTTGTGTGGATTTCAAAACAAACATCCCGACGCGGCTGTGGTGGTGACTGGGAACTTTAACAGGGCGAACCTTAAAAAAGTTCTGCCTAATTTCTATCAACACACGTGTGCCACCAGGGGAGATATAACTTTGGACCATTGCTACACACCGTACAAGAATGGATATAAGACCGTCTTGCTACCTGCTTTCGGGAAATCAGATCCCACCACGATTTTGGTGGTTCCCGTTTACAGGACGTAGCGGTGAGCTTTGTGGCTACGTTAGCGAACAGCATCGTTCCCATGGTGAAAGTTTGGATATTTCCAAACCAGAAGCCGTGGGTCAATAAATACATCCGCTGCGCTCTGAATCTTCGCACGGCCGCTTACAATGACGGTCTTGTATCCCGAAATATTGATAATTACAAAGCGGCATCATATAATCTGCAGAGGGTGGTGAAGGACGCTAAACCGACATACAGAGAGAGTGTGGAGCTACAGATGGAGCAACAGGACACCAGACGCTTGTGGCAGGGACTGCAGACTATAACAAACTACAAGAGCGCTTCCTCCCAAGCCACGAGTGTGGACGCCTCCCTCGCTAACAAACTGAACTCCATTTATGTGCAGTTTGAGTCTGGCAACAGCACTGCTAGCTCACCGGCTAATTGGAGTTACACCACTGGGGATGAGCGCACACTCTCAGTGTCCGAGCATGACTTCAGGAGGGGTCTGATGCGGGTGAACACCAGGAAAGCTGTGGGCCCAGATGGCATATCTGGACGAGTACTGAAGACCTGTGCTAGCCCCAGTGTTCACTACAATATTCAACATCTCCCTGGCTGAATCAGTGGTCCCGTCCTGCTTCAAGAGGTCCACCTACTGCCTGGTGGCCCTCACCTCGGTGGTCATGAAGTGTTTTGAGAGGCTGATTAAGGATTATATCTGCGCCTCCCTCCCCCATACCATGGACCCGTTGCAGTTTGCGTACCAGCATAACAGATCCACGGATGATGCGGTCTCCCAGGTACTGCACACCACGCTCACGCACCTGGATGGCCGGAAGGGGGGCCTATGTGAGATTGCTGTTCATCGATTATAGTTCAGCTTTCAATACCATAGTCCCCACCAGACTGGATGTCAAGCTGAAGGAGCTCGGACTGAATACTCCCCTGTGTGCCTGGATCCTGGACTTCCTCTCAGCCTAGCCCCAGGTGGTAAGGGTGGGGAAGCACATGTCCAGCTCCCTCACTCTGAACACAGGATCCCCCCAGTGCTACATCCTCAGCCCCCTACTGTACTACCTGTACACACGGCTGTGTGGCCAGGTCCAGCTCCAACACATCATCAAGTTTGCTGACGACACCGTTGTCGTGGGCCTGATCACTGACGGCGATAAGAAGGCCGCGAGGAGGTGACTGGAGATTTAGGTGATCTTGTAACATTGAAATAAAACGTGTTTTAATATTTTGGCACCTTGTATGCGTCACCTGATGCCAACAGGCTGATGACTTATTTTGAGCTCTTGAACCCCGGTAAGCTAACAATGCATACATCCAAAAAAAGAAAAGTTTCGGAGGAAAATAGAATGTTAAAGTTCGTTTCATGGAATGTGGAGTGGAATCGAGACATGGAATGCCATTCCGACACCTATTTGAACATGAACAAGTACGCATTTGGGGTCCTGTCCATCTTTGGATCAACATACTTGTGTGAGCAAGTGTTTTCCACCATGAACTTCATAAAAAGCAAAAAACCGTCGCGACTCACTGATGACAGCAAACAGTCATGTGTGAATCTTAAAGTTACATCATACAGCCCGGATATGGAGTAGCTCTGCAGTGAAGTTCAGGGGCAGAAATCGCATTAAGCAGGTGAGAGAAATTAGCTATTAATTTTGCAAATATAGATATTTATATTGGATCCTGAACTGATGTAGTTGTAATATTTCATATTCAGGTCGATGGTTGACTGTGGCACACAACTGAGGAAATAGTTGCGGATGAAGGCACACTGAAGAATAGACTTAAGTCGTGAAAACATAAACTAACATTTTTTTCCCCTTTATAATTAAAGTGAATATTTATTTTTTTCAAATCCACAAATAAGTGAAGATCTGCATTTTGTATTTTATTTCAAAGAAAAACGTTATGTGCCAGTATTCTTTTCTTTAGAGTTCAAAAGAATTTAGTGTTTCGCTGTGTCAAGCACAGAAAAAAAATGACAGTCTTTATCAGTTTGTAGTTCTTTTATTTCATAAATGAAACAAACTACAGTTCAAATATACAGTACAGAGCGTAATAGAAGTGTAATAAAGCTATTCTGTATATCGGGTGTTATCTTCATTATGGCGGTCAAATAGATTTTGTGGCTCCATGTGGGTTTTATTTGGTGGGAATCACGCCCAAATGGCTCTTTTAATGCTGAAGGTTACCGACCCCTGGTCGAGGACATATTGTGTGTAATCACCAGGTGTGTTGTATTGACATTTCACTGCATATATGTATGAAAATATGTATATGTATGTGACGAATAAACCTCTTGAACCTTGAATCTTGGGTTAGGGTTAGGGTTAGGTTAGGGTTAGGGTTAGGGTTAACACTAACCCTAACCCTAACCCTAAACCTCCTTACCCTAACCTCCTTAACCCTAACCCTAACCCGAACCCTAACCCCTAACCCTAACCATAACCCCTAACCCCAACCCCTAACCTGTAATCCAAACCCTAACCCTTACCCCTAACGCAAACCCCAAACACTAAGCCCCCTAACCCTAACCCTTACCTCTAACCCCGAAACCCTAACCCTAACCCCTAAGCCTAACCCTCACCCCTAACCCTAACCCTAACCCTGAACCCTAACCCCCTTAACCATAACCCCCCTGACCCTAACCCCCTAAACCCAACCCTAACCCCTAACCCTAATCTTAACATTAACCCTAACCCTCACCCCTAACCTAACCCTAACCCCTAACCCTAACCCTAACACCTAAACCTAACCTGAACCTTGACCCCTAACATTTAGCCTAACCCTTACCCCTAAACCTAACCCCCTAACCCTAACCCACCTAACCCCTAACCATAACCCTAACCCTAACCCTAACCCTAACCCCTAACCCTAACCCCTAACCCTAACCATAACCTTACCCTAACCCCTAACCCTAACCCCTAACCCTGACCCTAACCCCTAACACTCACCCTAACCCCTGTACCCTAACCCTAACCTAACCCTAACCCTAACCATAACCATAACCCTAACCCTAACCCCTAACCCTAACACTTACCCCGAACCCTAACCCCCCTAACTGTAACCCCCCAAACCCCTAACACCTAACCCTAACCCTAACCTAACCCCAACCCTTAACCCTAACCCCTAACACTAACCCTAACTGTAACCCCTAAAATTAAGCCTAACCCCTAACCCCTAACCCTAGGCCCTAACCCTAACCCTAACCCCTAAACCTAACACCTAACCCTAACTCTAAACCCTAACTCTAACCCTAACCCTAACCCTTACCTCTAAACCCTAAACCCTAACCCTAACCCCTAACATTTAACCTAACCCTAACCCCTAACCCTAACCCCCTAACCCTAACCCACCTAACCCCTAACCATAACCCTAACCCTAACCCCTAACCCTAACCCTAACCCTAACCATAACCCTAACCCTAACCCTAACCTAACCCTAACCCCAACCCTAACCCTAACCACTAACCCTAACCCTAACCCTAACCCCTAACCCTAACCCTAACCCCTAACCCTAACCCTAACCCCCTTATCCTGACCCTAACCTAACCCTAACCCTAACCTTACCTTAACCCTAAACCCTAACCCGCTACCAGGTTAGGGTTAGGTTGACGTCATGACAATTCATTGTTTTACATTATAATAGCTAGAGATGGACAAATCCAGACACTGTGGATAGAAATAATCAAATCCCTAATGTATTTATCAGGCCAAAATCAATAGATTGACTTGTTGTTCTAAAACACAGGATGCAAACATGAGTGTACAGGTTACAAAATAAGACAAATATATATATAGCTTGTATATAAAATGTGTGTGTGTGTGTGTGTGTGTGTGTGTGTGTGTGTGTATACTATACTATACTATATATATATATATATATATATATATATATATATATATATATATATATATATATAGTCAAATAAAGTGCATTTCATAGCAGGGCAACACAATGCGCTTTACAGAGAAATACAATCAAAGAAAATATATGAAATGTCTGTGCAATCACAAGAAAACTCAGTGCAGAATAAACAGATCTCATACACACAGACACACACACACACACACACACACACACATACAGACACACACACACACACACACACACACACACACACACACACATACACACACACATCACACCTACTTCGAGTGAATCCCAGCACCCTCCTGGTTGCAATCCTCTCCTTTCCTCCCTCATTTACTGCCATAACTATGACAGGAAGAGGCCATGTGACCAGTTGTAGTTCCAGTTTTCCTGGACCTAATTAATTGTTTTTCAATACATGTTGTCGTCCAATGTTTATGTTTTTGTGTAAATGTTGTTTGGTTATATGTTTATATGTCTCACCCATGGTGATTCTCCCCCTCTTGGTAGTAATCAGTTGTTTATAGACCCAAACATGATAAATAGTTCTTCAACGAGGGGGTTTGGAGGTGGTTCTCCATAACCAAAAACTGTGCTCTTGTCATTCTACAGGTCATCCACAGGACAGAGTTATTGCAGCAGTTCTTGATGATTTAAGAATTAATAAAGAGTTGCATTGCAGTTTGAGAACTTGAACTCCACTTGCAGACTAACTCTGTCCGAGATGCAATGGCACATAAATGCTCTGTGTCCAGCATGTTGACAGCACGGGTTAAAAAATGAAAAATAAAAGCAGAGACAATGGCCAGAAAGTGGCTGGTGAAACTAATCACCCCAAGTGCAAATTCTGATCATTTAGATTATGTAATAATAATAATTTAATGATAATAATACGTTATATATTGCAATATATAACATTATCTGATAATCAGTTGAAGCTCTGAATAGCACATTCAAATACAGCGCAGGTATCAGGCTGAACAAGGATTTAGAGAAAGATTTAGATTTATTTATTTTCTCATGGAATGAAAAATGAAAAATGTAAGCCTAACTCACAGAATTCAGAGCAGACCATCTTTAATTTTGAGGTCAGGGCTGATAAGGTTCTTCCGACATTTCGAGTCAGAACCTCGACTTCAAGTTGCATTCTGGTCGAAAATTCGAATTGGGAACTCAGAAATTCCGACTTCCCAGTTCAAATGGAACACACCATATTACTACTACTGTTACTATAACTCATACTAGCCTAATGACACTACGACTAATGGCTAATCAAGTGTTTTTCAACTGTGCTGCGACACACTATGGCGCCATGAGTGTTTGCGTGTTTGAGTGAAAATTCCACATAAAAATAATCTTTTGTGTTGCAAGATTAAAATTGCAAGCCTGTACTAATTCATAAGTTCCAGGCAGGATAGTAGTTCTGTGTTAAACACAACACAACATTCTAAAAGCGAGGTCTATTCTAGTGATGAAAGGTTGGACTATTTTTCTGAGATTTGGTTCTTGACGATCACCCAGTTAAACGAGTCATTCTATTTTCCTTCTTTGTCAATTTCATTCAAAGCACGGTGAGGGAGGGAGGACTTCCAGTGAACAATAAATGTGACTTCATTATTTTCAATTCTTGAAATGAAGATTTACTCACTCGTCCACTCTTTTGTCAGAGTTGCTACCGAGTTAGACTCCTGAGTCGTCTACAGTAAAAGAGTTGTTTGCTATGACCAAATCATTTGCGATTCGTGCAGCTGTTTGTAGGCCATAATTATAAGCACAGTTGAACATGTTGCATGCATGCCATCAATGTAAATTGTTCAAAAATGTAGGCCTATGTAGAAATCAAGTGATCAATGGAATAAGTACCGCCGGTGCAACTGGTACAGCTGCACTGGGGCCCAGTGGCCACTAGGGGCCCATCCCATCGTCCCAGTGGCAGCGATGGGGCACCCTCGATCAGCCTGTGAGTGATGGGGTGCCCGCAAACTGCACTCTGCTGTTGCTCCCCTTGCGTCCCGTCGCCCTTATGTTTTTTTATTTTATATGTAAAATAAATAAATACATCGATAGATTTCATAGAATGGCAAAAAGGCTAGAGCCAGGCTGGGTGTCTGGGTGTCCCCCCCCTCCTGCCAAAAGCCCTATTGGAGAGCTTTGAGAAATGTGTGAAAAGAACAGCAGTATTGAAACAGCGCTGCCGTGTTGCCGTTACCACGGTGGGGGTGGGGGTGGGGGGTAAATGGCACTGTAAACAGCTGTGTGAATTCCTGCGAAAGCTATGACTCTGAGGCATAAATAGTCGTGCGGCGTAATGTGAATTTTATGGGCTTTTTCTTAAGCCTATTGAGACAGCACTTCTAGAAACAAAAAAATATATATGAAAATTTATACAAAGCAGCCCCACTCAGTTTTGCACATTTATAAAACAATGGACATCATGCAAATTTCTGCTCACGTCATTTCTTACGGAAACCCTCTTGTTTGTTTAAATATTTAAATGCAGCCTCAGCTCTGTAAGATGGTGGGGTTGGGAGATCTATTTACGTGGAGGTTGCATGTTACATGAAGATCAAAACTTCTTCACCCTGGCCGGAGAGGATTTGATAGGGCAGAGAAGTTACTATTTTAAAAACAAAAAAGGGTTAAACATATAGAATATAGAATATGAACAAGCAATACTTTTTTTCTCCCCTTTGAGACAAAAGGATTGCATCAGAGTTGTATCTGTGAGATAATTCAGCTAGCTTTTCTATCGAAATGCCAAAAAATGAAAGCAATAACCATGTCTATTTTTGTTATTTTCTCTATTAGGTTGATACCAACTCGAAGCAGCAGGAGTGAACACATTTCTCACAGGACAACACCAGCGGGAATTGAAATCTCCCCTAGTGAGTGTTCAGCGCTGGGTTAAAAAAGCATCAGCTGAGGCTAAATATATGCCACTCGGTCTGGTTCCTGAAAATTTAAATAGCCTTATCTCGCTAAAGGTGGCACTAGAGAGGGTCACATTTAAAACATCACACAGGCCTTTTCCACAGTCTTGTAGCAAGAGGTGATGTATGACGTAATGTCGTGGGAATCTGAGCTTTATTCGGATGCATGGGAAGGTGAGGGACACACGGGATGGAAATGATCACAATCTGCTACCTGGCTATGCAGATTATCCCACTGGACTCCTTTTGGATGTGACTTTTCAAAGAGTAGCTCTGAAACCACTCAGAGTCAAATAAGAGGTACACATTTTTAATCATTAGTCAACATTGGCACACACGTGCGACATCCACTGCCATGGACATTTTGAGCAAGACAAGGTACCCCACCATGGTGTTGAGCTCCACCCTACCGCGATGAATGTATAACTTTATAAGTGTGGAGCCATGGACGGATTCTCATGACCAGGGGTATTGTATTGCCTCAAAAGCCAGAAGAAGTTCTACTGTCTTTCCTTGCTTGCTAACGAATCCAAAGAAAAATGTGATCTACATGAGACAGGTCGGGAGTTGAATCTATTATGACAGAAATATTTTGCACCAAGAAGCTCTTCTGCAATTACTTGTCTGGTTTTCTCTTCCTTTAACTTGATGAAATCTTCACATGTTGACGACAAGTACGAGCCTCTGCCCTTCTGACCGTTTGTATTGTAATGTGTTCCGCCAGAAACGGTTCAAATTGGGATATTACCCCGAAAATCCCCAAATAGTTTCCGCTGTGTGGCGATTCCAGGAGCTTGTCATTTCCTCTAAAAATTTTATCACTGCCACAACACGTCATAGAAAATCCCATCAATATCGCCTCACAGCCAAAGTTTGCTTTATTATTGCTAAATCAGTTTCCCCACTGCCACTCTACCTCTGCATCAGTAGCATTAGCATGTTGGACATATGGTCTGGGCTCCTCTCATGCTCAGAAATGTGGTATGAATGGTTCCAGTTGCAAAACCATTAACATTATTTTTTGTCCACAGGCGATTTGAGATGACTTACCTCTGTGCCGGGGCTGGTAGTGCTAGCAGCATAAACATCCAGGTCCTCCCCAGAATGCAGTGATGTAGTACCGGCTACATTTGTATTTGTTGATTTTTAGCTTATTTTTCCATTTTAGAGTTTATGCTTTGCCGACCCGTACGCGTTTCTCCATGTTGACCACAAAATTGACATTTGACCTATAGCCTATGTCATTACGACATTATGTGATGTACGTCATTACAACAATAACCTTCAAACATTTTCATAATCATGCTACACTTTCAAAATCACATTTACTCAGTGATCCGTCTATGTGTGGAGCTGTGTGTGTGTCCAGAAAAAAACTGTACCTGGATAAAAAGAAGGCCAAAGCGATTAACACTGGGGTAGTCCCACCTGGGTAGATGTCTGCCCACCACCACACTTTAGCTCTGCATCACTGTCAGGCAACGAGGTGAGGATTCAGCTCAAGGTGAACACTTTGAATTGAAACTAAACCGAACAATAACTTTTTAGCGATATTATCCAGAGGAACGGAATATGAATATATTATACTACTCTGAGCCTAATTGCTAATATAAATGAGACTTGGGAAGCTTTACCTGGACCCTGTTGAAGCAATGACTTTTGTGAGACCAAGCTGTTTATCTTTTTTACGTGTGAATGACCATTCTGAAGAAAAACATGGAGGCATGTGCAGAATTCAGCAGCCCATCTTAGCTGCACCGATTCCTGCATCTGTTTGTTTGTTCGTTCCACTGCTCATTCCATCGTTTGTTTGTTTATTCTTTTGTTCCATTGTTTATTTGTTCAATTGTTCATTTAATTGTTTCCTCATACGTTTGTTCGCTCGCTTGCTCATCTGTCCGTTTGTTGTTTCAAGAATCTTAAAAAAAAAAAAGGGAAGAAAAAGAATGAGCTGTGACAGGAATCCACAAATGAAACTTCACCACTGATTGTCATTCTTTCATTTGTTCGTCCATCCGTACGCCCGTCCGTCCATCGCAAACCTGGACTGGCTTGCATATGAGGATATGATGTCTCTTTCAAGAATCTTGAAAATAAATAATGAGGGGAAGTTTCAGGGTTATATCAAGAGAGGCAGTAAAACTTTAGACCATTGTTATACAAATGTTGCTGCTGCTTACAAAGTCACACCCCTCCCCCACCTTGGTCAGTCCGATCACATTTCTCTGTTTCTCACGCCAAAATACTCCCCTCTCATTAAACGAGTGGAACCAACAACAAAGACTGTTAAAGTCTGGATGGAAGATGCAGATCCCACTCTTCAAGATCAGCTCCAACACACTGACTGGAAAGGGTTTTTTGCTGATGCCACCAAGGACTCTCATACCAACATTCACACAGTAGCCAAATCTGTCATGGATTACCTCAAGGAGTGTGCAGAGGGAGTGACGACACATGAATCAGTGAAATTATTCCCTAACCAGAAACCCTGGATGAACAAAGAAGTTCGCCTTCTCCTCAAAGCCAGGGACGCAGCCTTCAGGTCGGGAGCCCAGGAGGCCTACAGCTCGGCCAGATCCAGTCTGAGGAAAGGAATATCCAGGGCCAAACACAACTACAAGCAAAGGATTGAAGAGCACTTCAACTCCTCCGACCCCCAGCGTATGTGGCAAGGCCTACATACACTCACCAACAGATCCCCATGCAACTCTCCCCCACCCTCCTCCAATTCCCTCCCAGACGAGCTGAACCACTTCCTCACTCGATTTGATTGGGAAAACAAGGAGGCAGCCTTCAAGTCAGCTGTTTCATCAGACGAGGACACACTCCAATTCTCCACCTCAGAGGTCTGCGACATCCTGAGCAGGGTGAATGCTCGGAAAGCTACTGGCCCTGGTGTCCCCGGACGTGTGCTGCGAGCCTGCGCAGAGCAGTTGGCTGGTGTCTTCACTGACATCTTCAACATGTCACTAGCCCAATCAACAATCCCCCACAGTTTTAAATCTGCCACCATTGTTCCGGTGCCTAAACACTCTACAGCCAAGGAACTAAACGATTTCACTGACATCCATCATTGCAAAATGTTTTGAGAGGCTGGTCCTCTCACATCTGAAAGCCTGCCTGCCCCCTTCACTGGACCCGTACCAATTTGCCTACCAACGCAACCGATCAACAGAGGATGCTATCTCCACAGTGCTCCATCTAGCATTCATCCACCTGGATAGCCCCAAAACATATGTTAGAATGCTGTTTATTGACTTTAGTTCTGCCTTCAACACTGTGATCCCCTCCAAGCTGATCTCCAAGCTCAGCCAGCTTGGCATCAGCAACTCACTCTGCAACTAGATTATGGACTTCCTTACTAACAGACCCCAGGCTGTTAAATTGGGGAGTCTCTCCTCCTCCACTATCACCCTGAACACTGGCGTGCCGCAGGGTTGTGTGTTGAGCCCTCTGCTCTACTCTTTCTTTACTCACGACTGCGCCCCTGTTTATGGCTCCAATGCCATAATCAAGTTCGCAGATGACACCACTGTAGTGGGTCTGATCAGAGATGAGGATGAAACAGCATATAGGGATGAGGTTCAACATCTAACTACGTGGTGTAAAAACAATAACCTGGAACTCAACACCAAGAAGACCAAGGAGATCATTGTGGACTTCAGGAGAACCAGGAACAGGGCACACACATGTGGGTCCACATCACAGAAAATCTCTCTTGGTCCCTCAACTCCTCCAGTCTGGTGAAGAAGGCGCATCAGGGCCTTCACTTCCTTAAGAAAGCACAGCTTTGTCCTAGGATTCTATCAGACTTCTACTGCTGTACCACTGAGAGCATACTTACAAACCGCATCTCTGTCTGGTATGGTAACTGCAACGTTGCCGACCGCAAGGCACTACAAGGAGTAGTGAACTCTGCCCAAAGGACAATTGGCTGTATACTCCCCCCTCATCCACAACACATACCATGACCGCTGCTTAAACAAAGCCAAATCCATTGTCAAGGATGACACCCACGCCAACCATGGACTTTTCACCCTTCTCCCATCTGGCAAGCGATACAGAAGCCTGCGCTCCTGCACAAGCAGGCTCAAGTACAGCTTCTTTCCAGAGGCTGTAACACTGTTGAATAAATCACCACCCCACCTCTAGCACTGGACTTTTAAATGGCTACCTGATTACCTGTTGCATCTCACTTTCTGTAATGCCTTGCACCGTATAACTGTTTACACTCACTACTGCACTGGTTCATCAATTGTCCTTGCGCTGCTATCACCTAAAAAAAAAAAAAAAAAAAAAAAACCAAACTGCACAATACTTTTTTAACTTAACTTTTTTTTAAATTCCATAACCTGACCAAAACCTGCACAATATACATAGATATACTGCATGTATATATATAGTACTGATATAAAATGTCTATTTATACTCTCTGTACATAATCCTCCTTTACTCCTGACAAACCTGTATTTATAAACCTACAATAATGTACATAATGGATGGTAGCTCAGGCGGTAGAGCTGGTCGTCTAGTAATCTAAAGGTTGCTGGTTCAATCCCAGGCTCCTCCTGCTAGCATGCTGTAGTGTCGCTGTTTGAATAATTGTAAGTCGCTTTCGATAAAAGCGTCTGCTAAATATAATTTCATTGGTTCTGTACCTGTACTCTGCTAGTGACAATAAAGTTGAATCTAATCAAAGGACATTCCTACAGCAAGGCGGTGTTTGAAGTTTTTGACATGTAATGTAAGGTTAACTAGTAACCTTACAGCACTTGGTTCATCAACCTCTGAAAAGGTGGCACGAGCCCTGTGGAGACTAAAAGTAATCTTGGCAAACTGCCAGAGTCATTGAGGCGTCCTGAAAGCAGTTGGCAGCATTAGACTTAGACTCAATAGGCTACTGGCACCTGCCAGTAACCTTTGCAAAGGTCTATGGTGGTAATGAACCTTGCTTGGCCGACCCATTCATGGAGGTTATCCAGTCTTGCAGAGGATAAGCATCAAATTCAGATTGTGCATTTACCTTTCTGAAGTCGATATAATATAATAACTTCCTCAGCATATGGGCCCGCAATTTGCCAGCAGCTTGTTCTCAACTTCAAGTCTGTGCCCCCCAACTGTTTCTTTGGGTGCTACCCTCACATTTCTCTTTACATAAACTCTGGGGGGTTCCTGGGGAAACAGAGACAAATGTTTTCAAACCCCCCTTTGGAGGTAGAGGCCTTTGTCCTCATTCAAAATTGTTGATTGTTTGCATCCCCCCCCCGACATTTCCTCCTTTTGTTCCTACTGGAACAACACCATAAGGAAAAATCCATAATGCTAAAAATTCCATATAATGTAAATTGGATACAATACAATTATACGTATTACTTCTATCTTATTGGAATCTACAGGGGGAAAAAAATCTGCATCTAATACTAAATTTAACTATACAAACTCATAACCAAATTCCAGATATAATTCAAGGATATCGCCACCTCAAATTGCCCAAACCTCTCTTCTCACATTTGGCTGGAGAAAAGTAAAAGACCAGTAAGGGTTACCTAATATATTATGACAACACACAGGACAAAAAAACCCTGGTCATACAGAGAAAAAATCCTGTGTGGCCATTTTACAATTCTAACTAGCAAACACAACAACATCAACAAAAAAATAATCATGAATCACCTAATGAAATAAAACAAAATAAACGTAGTGATTTCACTAATACATAATGCTTGCAGATTAATCAATTATTATCACTTAATAGTGACAACAGCAAAATTCATTGTGCACATAATGACTTATACATCCTATAAGTAGGGATAACCATAGTTAGACAAACATCTCCATATTTCAGCATCTCAGCGTCTCAACCTGTTTGTTATTAAAAGGTGGGTTCCACTCATCTACTGGTATGGAGACAAACTGTCCTGTCACCATATTAGTAATCATTTTACAAAGGATTGGTACTATACACGATAGACAGCAACATAGCATTAAACACATTACCACTACAGGTATCAATATCTTTATGAGCGTAGAAATCCATAGCCCCAGTGCATTTCTTAGCCAAGCAAATGGGTCCCAAGTGTTAGCTTGATCTTTCATTAAATCATCACGTAATTGTTTCATAGCTTGTATGGCTAAAGACAAATTTCCTGATTCTACATCATTGGCAGGAATGTATGTACAACATGACTCACCTATCATAGCACATACTGTACACCTCCTTGAGCTGCACTCATTATGTCTAGTACCATACGATTCTGGAGAATCATCAAACGGATCAAAGTTAATTCTTGTTTAACAGTTTCTTCTGCTAGGATTGTTGTATTAATGAACAGTTACAACCTATAATGTATGATATGTAGCCACTTAAAAGCTATAGATGTACCTACGGGTGCTAATATAGACGTAAAAAAATGTTCTGCTCCACCTACAATCCTATACTTAGCTGGAACCGATGTTACTGACATATATGTTCCTGATCGTCTTACACGCACATCTTGATGGGTCTTGGTCAGATTATACATGTAAACTGGCATATCTAACATAATAGGTGTGCAAATGCCAGCCCAGTTCCTGGGCAGACTTGCACATGCCATGTGTCCACATAACCAATAGATATCAGGAATTGTTGCTAGTCCCATTGTATTTATTACCTGAGTTTGGTTACATGCTGTGGTTATCTCCACTGGAATTCCAGGGTAACAGTTACTTCTTCTATCGGAACAAATGGATTGAAAACACAAGAGGTGAATAACTCCAGCACGTGGGTGGACTAATTGAGGAGGCTAGAACAACAGTTAGAGTAGTAACCAATCTTCTACATACTACATATTAGTGCAGTTCAATTGTCCTACAGAAGGATTATAGTGGAATGCCTCTATCAGTTCACTGTGTTGCTTCATCTCAACAGAATGTGTCATACCTCTATCAATATGATTATACTGTATATTAGGTCAGTCAAATTAATATAAATTGGAAAATTTGTAGCCCTTACTAAACATCTAGATTCTTCCCAAGATGTTGATATAAGTGAGAGGAGGAATGGTGCTTCACTGAGGCATTTTACTACATAGATAACAGGAATGATTCGCATCATACTATTCTTTTACTGAATGATTCAAAAATCTCCACCACGTATTTTGTTGAAATGAATGTCCAGTGGAGTCAACTTTTAACCATGAGTGGACTGTGTTAGTGACAGAACGTTTATCTCTCACATGGTCTTTACCATGTGTCAAACATGCAAAATAGGGAAAAAGCCATCGTGGGAGAAATGGTTTCCCCTCTGGACCATGCCAAATGTCTTTGTCGCAGTAACCTTTTGTCTTCCACAACAATAGTTCAGAGTGGGATGCCTGTTTTTGGAGGGAAGCCAAGTTCGAAAAAAAATCGGAGTCATCTCCATCTGCGGGAGAGACTGCCATTGTTAGAACACGAGCAGTGTTAGATGCAGTGGCGGCTTTGGTGGCTGCATCGGCACGAGCGTTACCTTTAGATATGGGGTCAGAGGCATTAGTATGAGCAGCGCATTTACAAATTGCAACTTGAGCTGGGAGGTTGATGGCGTCCAAGAGGTTTTTCACAAGATCAGCATTAGCAATAAATTTTCCAGCGGAGGTTAAGAACCCTCTGTGGCGCCATAGGGCACCAAAATCATGTACAACACTAAATGCATAACCACTGTCAGTATAAATATTTACACTTTTCCCTTTGGCAAGAATGCATGCACGGTTTAGTGCAAACAATTCTACAGCTTGGGCTGAAAGATGCCCAGGGAGCCTGGCAGATTCCAGGGTCTCAAATTGAGATACAACTGAATATGCCACAATCAGGTCACCAGCCGGTGAACTCTGTGCCGATCCGTCCACAAAAAGTTCCATATCATAATTTACAAAAGCTTCAGAAGCAAGATCTGGGCGGGGCGAAACCACAATGGCTATCGCTGCCAAACAATCATGTGGATCCCCATCGCCAGCAGTGGGGAGAAGTGGCTGGATTAAGAACGGTGCATCGTTTCAAGGTGACATGGGGAAGCGAGAGCAGCACATGTTGATGATGGAGAGCTGTTGCTGGAGAGAAATGAGCCATTTTTCTTTGTAGCAAGATAGAGGCTACAGCATGTGGTACCAAAACAGTAAATGGACGGTAGGCCACAAGAGAGGCAGGTGCAGCCACTGCCATAGATGCAGCACTTACCGCACGCATACAAGCAGGTAACCCGCTTGCCATGGCACCAAGTTTCTGAGAATAATATGCAACAGGACGTAATTTATCTTTATGGGATTGCAACAATACAGCAGACATAAAACCATCCTTCTCATCCACTGTCAGAGTGAAAGGGCGCCTCATATCTGGTAAGCCCAAACATGGGGCAGATGTAAGAGCTTGTTTGCATCTCCGGGGGGCCGCCTTAGACCACTATGTTGATTGAAGACACGTACAAGGCGTTCCAAGTAGTCGTCCAGGTTTTCATCTTCTTGTCTACAAGATCTTATCTTGTCCCACATCATGATGGAGCGGTTGGGTTGCAATAATTTGTCCTAGTGCCAGTTCAAGTTGTAGCATATATGGAGAGCCAACAGCGGGATCCTGTCCGTGACGCCAAAACTGTGAAAGAAATTGTTCTGCAAAGATCAGTGAATCAGTGAAATCAGTGAGAATATTCAAGATATTTATTCTGCAGAATAAAGAGAAAGATTCAGTACTGCTCCAAACCAGCGCTCGGATCGATCTGATATAATTTCTGAAGACAGCAGGTGATATACAAAAAAACAGGGTGTGGCTTGGGTCAGAAGTCCCTTACAAGTCTGTGCCCCCCAACTGTTTCCTTGGGTGCCACCCTCAGACAGTGAAATTCACAGGTACTTGCAAACTTGTCCTGGCAGACTCGGATTACGGTCCCTACAATGCACCTCTAGGCTCCCCTGTTGAGTTTCTTCATCCACATAGAAGGTGAACAGAGCCAAATGTGATCTGATTCGTTCATGTTAGAATTGACATTGTAGGGAACATTTCTCTTTACATAAACTCTGGGGGGTTCCTGGGGAAACAGAGACAAATGTTTTAAAACCCCCCTCTGGAGGTAGAGGTCTTTGTTCTCATTCAAAATAGTTAATCGTAATCATTTTTCTCCCACACCTCCTAGTAGTCAAACTTGCCCTCTGCTGCCATGGCCACATGCTGCTCGCACCTTTTCAGGAAAGGGAACTGACACCGGTAAGAGAGGGACCAGGGGTGCAAACGATGAGTGATTAGCCCCTGCCACCCCCTGCCACCCCCTGGAAGCCAAGCGGCCAAGGTGGATTGGCTTCTCACCAGCCTCTCCACACGAGGGCCATCATGACAAATCGACTCGAAGCCTCTCAGGGTAAATGAGCAAAATTTATATTTCCTGGCTTTTTTAGGCAGTGGTGAACCTGCAAACTAAAAGTGTTTTTGAACCACTGCGACAATTTTAGCCCACCCCCCTGTCCACATACAAGACTCCACTCTATTCTCTCACAAACAGAGCCCCCAACGAGCCAATCGCAGTGCGTGACATTTAAACAGCTTAACTGTCAGTGGGATGAGGAACGTATGATTCTCCACTTGTCAGTTCCCGCTCATTAAAAGCCTTAATTAGAAAATCAGCACCCCGTCATCCAAACGACGGCGTCCGCTCAACCAGAGGCGAGATGGAGGAATAGGTTAAATGTTGCGCCTAACGTCAGATGGTGAGACCCACACTTGTATAAGGTATGTTATGATGTTTTGTGCCGCCTGTCGAGGTGTGTTACAAAAAGAATGGTCACACCTGCCTAACAAACTGTCAAACATTTGGATCATTGCCCAACTTCCTGATTTTTAAAGTGGTAATTCATCAGATTATTTTGTTTAAAAAAATCCCCATTCTTGTTATGTATGCTATTTTTATTTAGCTGGCAATTTGATAATAAAATAGCCATTCAATCTATTTGTGTTATGCATGCGCTCCTCTTTTCACCATTTTCCACCATTGGGTCTGCCTTTCCCGCCAATTATGAATGATCGGACAAGCCATGAAAGGGAGCCCCTGTGAATTAGTTGTGGCCAGTAAACTGTCTATATGGATGAACGTTCGCAAAAAAGAATAGCACCCTATGATGAAAAAATTATCCCATCACCTCAAGTGACCAAGACAATACGAATTAATCGATCAAGGAGGCCTACTGTGGAGAAAGGAAAGTTACTTGGGACTTCTGAGCAAAAATCTGAGCAAAATATGGTACCATATAGAAAAAGGATATAGTTGTCAGCTTATTCTCTGTGTGCTTTACATCTGATCTGTTTGAAAAAACAACAACAACAAAGCGTGTAAGCACAAACAAACTAATAACTC
>NC_137194.1:28796111-28896111 GCF_960531495.2 Zeus faber | reverse complement strand
CAGAGACATAAAGTAATCCTTTATTTTTTTAAATTAATTATTCTTTTTCTGGCATTCATTTTTTTACGAATTTAAAATATGATATGAATAAAGAATGTAAAATTAATGAATTAAATGAATGAATGAAACATGATTGAATAAGACACGATAAACAAATGAATGAATGAATGAATGAACAAAAATGATGTCAGAAAAGATCATTGGATTTTTTTCAAATTATAATTCATAAATTTAGATGAATCTAATGGTTTTTTGTTTGTCTCAACAGGTGTGGAAGGATGCGAAAGGCTGGCTTTAAAGACTGTACCTCCACCGCGAGAAAACCATCCAATAGTTTACAAGGAACCAATTTCCCCCAACATTTCACATTAAAGGCAAACATTGACTGTAAAATGAGCACTTGGATTGTAATTGTCTAATTATCTTAAGTAAAATAAACATTTTGCATTATATTTCAACGTGTGTAGAATGTAATTTTCACCCAGTGTGACTTGGGTATAGGACTATAATTATATATGATATTTGAGATAGCTACTGATCTGTTAACCATCTGATCTAATCTCGAACAGCTATTCACCAACAAAAATTTTTGCTTTTTAGAAAAGGGTGCGTTACAGATAACCTTTGGGTTGTGTACAAATCAACCATTCATCGACTAAAACAAGAAAATGGCTACATCTATATACATCCATAATGTTTCATGTCAATTTACTGTTCAATTACGCCTACTGTACATTCTGTTAGGCGGCCAGATTTTCAACTTGTTAACCAATTTATGATTGCTACAAATAATTAAAAAAAAAGTGTAATGAAACTGTGTGGCTATATTTACAAAAAAATGCACCAAACACCAAATCATATAATGGTATTTTTGGATATTACCTTCTCATATGGTTTTATACTGATTCTGCATAGCCATTATGTTTGTTAATGTTTTAATTACATTCAGCCATCAAGTATTCCTCACAATGAATTATTGGGCTAGGCTATTGAAATTTACAGGAACAACAAAACAAGGAACAATTTACAGTGTTACTGAAAAATTTGATCTTAGTTAAACTGAATATAGAATAGTTAGACTGAAGTAAGAAAGCTACACAAATACAAGACAATATTGCACTACACTAGCCTAATTACAAAACCCAAATGATATAACAGTCACATATTTAACATTAAAGGTAGCGGATAATTCTATTTTAATGAGGTACACTTGACAGAATATAGGGGCAATATGAATTCATGTTCTCCAGTTGAATCTTTACTTTTGTCTGATCCTGGACATGCCCGAGTAATAAAGTCATTTTTCCTCCATGAAGTAGTATGGAAATAAAAAGGTTAAACATTATGGGACTGCTCCATTAAATCCATCTCCTCATGGAGAAATACTTACACTTTGTAAAATGGTTTAAAATAGAACACTTGTATTTAAACCTTGTATTTATGTATAAGGAACATTCACTCCTATTTTATGTCTTCAGTAACTCAGAAATGCCTTGTGACAGGTGGAGGGACAAAATGAAATAGCATTCAACAAAATCTTCTTGTGTTCATATATATTCACGTTATTTGTAATACATGAGATTCAATTTGCACACTTGGCAAGCAATAATATACTCTGCATGGTATAGTCTTGTGCACGTAGGCATTTGAAAATGTAGTAAACAAAGTAGTGTGCACATCTGGATGAGCATCTATTGTGGTTGGAAACTGTCTATCTTGTGATGACGGGCTGCCATAATACTGTAATAGTCCGATACAGGTGGTCCCAGGTGGTCTCTCTGTGTGCGATAACACAAGTACATTCTGTTATTCAGAGTTGCCAGAAAGTGATAAGGCACCAATAATTTTGGCATGCGCCGCACATAATGGTTACGTGTTGGTTCATTGCACATTGAGTCAAGATATAGGCAGCTTTGTTCAAAACAAAAATATGTGTTACAGCAGCCGATGCCTTCATTGGACAATCAATATGGAATTGCTGATCAATAATAAATACAGAAGTTAAGGATTGTCTGCTGTAACAAAAGTACCATTCTATGCCGTCCCACTCCATCCCTGGTCCTGTATACCTGCAGTATAACTGGTAGTGGTATTAAAAAAATAGTGGTATAACTAGCGGTATACAGTAGCAGTATAATTGGTAGACTGGTAGTGACAGATTGGGGAAGAGAGAGGGAATTTCACTCTACTTAATCACGTACTGTGCCTTCTTTAGAAAACTTTGAACACCCCCGCTCCGTCCGAGTTCCCGGCCCGGTGCTTTCTTCTTCCCGGCTGCCCAGTTCATCAACAGTGTCACACCTCAAGGGCAGGAGTGATGGACGTACGATCCTGAGACAAAGCGTATGTCTCTAAAATAGAGCACGGTAGGGACTATGTCATAGGTATGTATCCTATCTATTAAACACACAAAGCTTTAAAAGGAGCCGTTTCCGACAGGCGCAGTTATCACGATCAGGTGTCAGGAATGCGAAAGCCATTCCTCGCGTGACTGTGCGTGTCAGCAGCTACAAGTATAAAAACACCACGCGAGGATGGCTGGGGAGTAAGCAAAGACAACAGCCTCTACAACAGACCAGTAAAGAAGAGAAGACAACGACAAAACAAGCAACTACGACATGCAGCTTCCTATTATTCCTCTCTGCGGTCTCCTCCTGGTCTTAAACCTGCAGCTTTTCAGTACGCTTCCCCTCAACACCGGTCTGAATGACGATGACATTAACCTCTTCAAGGTAAGTCTCTGAAAGGTTGAGCTTGAGAGCAGAGTTCAATGTTTAAGGTGCCTGAAGTGTCATTTGGGGCTTTCGGTTGTGCGGAATCGCAGGCGCTCCTTCGTAGACTGGAGGAATCTGTTACCGAGCGAGTCGCAATCGAAGAAGCCCCGGCGGAAAGGATGGAGGCCGAGGGTGAGGGGGAGCGGCTCCGAACGAGGCTGGATGAGACGGCTATCAGGGAGCTTCTGTCGGCGAGGAACCTGAAGACCGTCCGCAATGATTCAAGCAGGAGGTCGTCCAGCTGCTTTGGGGCAAGGATGGATAGGATTGGGACCATGAGCTCCCTTGGGTGCAACTCGGCTGGCAGATACAGTAAGTTGTTTCGAGGTGATTGCATTAGGATTTCTTTTATTTGGTTGGGTGGGTCTTGGGAGACCCCAAAGAATAGTATTACCCTAACCTCATTTGACTATCATAAAAATCATTCTGACAATTTATTTTTCTTTTTCTTTGCAGACCCGAAAAGAAGATGATGTCTTATGCCCTGCAACCTGCAACCACAGTGACTTCGCTAAAGCATATTTATTATCCATAGGCTATTTATTTAATTGTATTTATTGTTTTAATGTATCTTGGCTTTTTAGTATATTTATTTGTCTCAATGTGGGGTTGTTCTTTATATACCATGGAATGATTCAATAAATGTTTACATCTGCGTATTAACTTCAAATTGTTCCTCAGCAAGTGAGTTTCCATTTTAAAGCTAATTTGTTAAGTTAAAGACTCACATAGGCCACTCTCTCTCTCACAAACCCAAGATTTGAGAACCTTGGACAGCGACAAAGGTTTTGAGCAATTGGAGAAGGCCATCAAAAGCTCCTCCAGGCCTATACCAATTTCTGGCCTCTTGCATCTTCTTATGCCTAAAGCTGAAAAGGATATGTGGCATTTATCTATAGGACTCTGGGTTCTTTGCCTATAGAACGTCTGGGTTATTCTTTCACATCTTATACTGTGCTATATATTCAGGTTGAGTTTGACTACTTTCCTACTTTCTTTGTAAATCTATATGGGGAAATGGGTGTAAAAATTATTGATATATATATATATATATATATATCAGTCACAACATCAAAAACACTGACACGTGAAGTGAATAACATTGCTCATCCGGTTGCAATGGCACTTGTCAAGGGGTGGGATATATTAGGGAGCAAGTGAACAGTCAGTTCTTTAAATTGATGTGTTCGAAACAGGAAAAAAATGGGCAAGTGTAAAGATCTGAGCACTTTGACAAGGGCCAAATTGTGATGGCTAGACGACTGGGTCAGAGCATTGGCAAAATGGCAGGTCTTGTGGTGTGTACCCAGTATGCAGGGGTTAGTACGTACCAAAAGTGGTCCAAGGCAGGACAACCGATGAACCGGCGATGGGGTCATGGGTGCCCATGGGCTCATTGATGCACGTGGGGAGCGTAATCTAGCCCGTCTGGTTTGATCCCACAGAAGAGCTTCTATGTCGCAAATTGCAAATGTTAAAGTTAAAAAAAACTTTAATTCTGGCTTCAATAAAGGTGTCAGAACACAGTGCATCGCAGCTTGCTGCGTATGGGGCTGTGTAGCTGCGGACAGGTCAGAGTGCCCACGATGACCCCTGTCTTCCGCCGAAAGCGCCTACAATGGGCACATGAGCATCAGAACTGGACCATGGGGCAATGGAAGAAGGTGGCCTGGTCTGATGAATCACGTTTTCTTCGACATCATGTCGATGGCCAGGGTTAGGATCCGATCCGATTGAGCATCTGTGTGACGTGATGGAACAACATGCCCGATTCATGGGGGCCCCAACTCCCAACCCACAGGACTTAACAGACTTAACAGACAGAGGACACCTTCAGAGGTTGTGTGGAGTCCATGCCTCAACAAGTCAGAGTTGTTATGGCGGCCCGAGGGGGGGATATACAATATTAGTGGTTATCAGTGGTGGTTTTAATGTTGTGGCTGATCACTGTATGTGTGTGTGGGTGTATATATACATTTATACAGTGTTTTACATGAAACTCTGAAATGAAATGAAATGAAATTACATTTGAAGTCTATCATGAAGTTAAGTCACAAACAATCTATATGTGTTTTAACAGAAGCACATGCCATTGGAGGAAGCCAGATGCTGTAGAGAGATTAATTTTTTTGTGAATCTACTCTCCACACATTGTAACATGTTAACAGGGCACAGTTATGGCATATACTGTACATAAAGACAAAATCTAAGAAGTAACCAAAATATAAAACAAGGAAATAAACTCCATTAAACAAATGAAAATATTAGACTGACAACAAAAATAAACTAAACCACATTTTTTATTCTTTATTGCAGCCTCAATTATTATTGTTTAAAACTTATTATTGAGTGTGAGAGAATTATCTCTCACAGTGAATTGGTCAAAGGTTTGACCACAAAACAGGGAATGAACCATAAAGTAAATGCCAACACCAAAATGTAGCATCTTCCATTATTTGGTCAGCATTACTTGGAATTATGCCATTTATTTAGTAGTAGTATAGTGTCATACGTTATTTGCGCTGTTTTGACCCAAATAATCTCAACAATGATGAAAAAACATAATTTGGTTTCCGGAACATGAAGGACCTGGTGAGGGATCAGGGGTCAGCTTGTGTTGACAGCAATAGGAATTCACCGAAAAGGTCTAAAACAGGCCCAATTCCCCAATAATCTGATAACAAGATGACATCAAATGTTTGGGTTATCTATTGAACAGTAACGTGACTGCTTTTTTGACACAAAGAAGCAGATCAAGCTTATATGTTCCTATAAGAGGAAATCTGATTGGACAATAGTGTATTCCAGTAAAGCCAAACTAACAGTCCATAATGGTCAGTAAAAGTAATGGATCGGAATTGTGCACGGTACTGGCCGACACTTAAAAGTTTAGGACAAAAAATATGTATAAAATGTAAAAAAGCAACATTAACAAGCCATTTAAGTTTTTTTTACCTATACAGGTCCACAGAACAAAATAAAAACCTTAAATTAGAGGACGACAGATCCTACTATGGTATGTTAATGGGTAGAGGACTGTGGACACGGGACTGCTGGCGTGCTGTACAATGCAGTCCATGTAAGAGCTCGGAGCTCAGGAATCGCTCCTCGGAATCACACCGCTGCTCGTCTGCGGTGACACAACGTGACGATACGCAGACACACACACGCCCACACACACCCAAAGGCCACTTACAAGGACATTACAAGGACAATCTTATCGTTTTGGAGGTGTTGGAATGCACTTGAGGCAATCTTCAAAATGATGAGCTGTAAACACCTGACTGTCCCCTTGCCTCTGGCGTCCGTCGGGGTATATAAGAGCCTCACCTCGCTGGCAGGCATTTGTCACAGTGAAATAAGGCGAGTTTCTTTACAAGGACTAAAAGGGAGCCAAAATATGAAGATGGTGGTCCTTGGGGCCCTGCTGGCCCTGCTGTGTCAACTGAGTGCCGTGACCAGCCATGTGCTGGGAAGAGCCTACACCACCAGCGACCTGGTCCAGATCAAGGTGAGAAAGATGTCTCTTTGTTCGTTTTGTAACCTGAGCCACTAGATAGATAGCCAACTAGAAGAAACTACATTTTCCCCAGACAATAAACCTAAAAAATTAACAAAAAACAAATAAATAAATCTAACAATGAACCAGAAAAGTGAACCTTCAGTAAACTATGTCAGCAACGGTTAACTCAGTTACTCAGTTAAAGGAGGCAGTAGCTCAGGAGGTAGAGCGAGCCGTCTAGTGATCAGGAGATTGCCGGCTCCTCCAGGTAGCATACTGAAGCGTCCTTGAGCAAGACACTTTAACCCCTAACTGCTCTCGTTGAGCTGGTGTGTGCCTTGTACAGCTACCACTGCCATCGATGAATGTGTGTGTGGATGGGTGAATGTGAGGCATGTACTATACTGTAAAGCACTTTGAGTCATATGACAAGAAAAGTTACAGTCCTTTAGTAGTCTTTTGACTAAATTATATTTTTGTGGGTACATTTAGGAAACAATATTGTTGTTTCCTGTTTTTTCCATTTGTAAATGAAGTAGTACCTTTTCACTGTCACTGTGCGGTTGACCCAATGTATCTCCAACTTGAGTTACTGTTCGACTCACTACACTAGTACTACTCACTACTACGACGCACAGCTTTTATTACTATGGCTGAAAATATTGATTATAGAATATTTAGAAAGAAATTCTGACTGACGTCAGAAATTGACGTCGGTCTCCAGGATAAAACAGCAGTTGTGTTGTAGTTCGTTGAAAAATTCACGTAGATTTCCCCAAACAATGTTGAGGCAGGTTTGGTTGGGCTGAGTCTATTATTTAATATAATGGCTTAAAAAAGTAATAAAAATCCAATCTATATTACTATTCAATGACCTTCAGCAAGGATAGACAGGAAACTCAGTAGTTGAAAGACATAGAGAGATAGAGCTAAAACTAGGTATTAATATATATAATATTTATATAAAGTACGTTTCAGAAGGATTGAAGGATTGTATTTAGTTATGCAGGCATAGAAAAAAAGATATAATATAAATAGAAATAGAAAATTTGAGCATCAATTTCAGCCCACGCTGTCAATCATAGATTTAATTTTTTTAAATATATAGCTCATACATTTTTTATTATCAGTCTGGAATAAGTGTGAAACCTGAGGACAACCTTTGACACAAGGGCCCAGCGATTAAACCTGCAACCTGCAATTTTTTGTCATCCATTCAAAGTATAATTTTGAGAGTGTAAATCACATTTAAAATTGTACCTTTATTTTACCAAGTTACTCTAGTTGAGATTCAACATCTCTTTTACAAGAGAGAGCTAAAGGCAAGAAAGCAGCAGACGTTACTGAGTACATAAAAACATAACACATAAAAGGCAGGTAAATACAATATAAAACAACATTTACCTTGAAAGAAGTGGAAATATAGTAAATAAAACCATGACACATCAGTTTCATTACAGAGGGTTTTAACCCACTCTTCAAACTCCTGAAGGGTGTTTCAGGGTGTTTTGGAGCTTGTTCCAAACTGATGGCTTTTAATTTTATTTTAATTTTTTGCCAAACTCGTTTCTTAACTTAGGGAACAAAATGCAGCTATTTGACCATAGGCCATAGATGTGACCTTTGTACAAAAAAGCTCCATAGGTAGTTTTGGACTCCACCTAATGTGACTGAATATGTACCTCTGCAGTCCTTGCTGGAACGCTTGGAGGAGACTCTGGCCGAGGCAGCCCAGGAAGAGATGAGCCCAGAGTTGGACTACGAAGGCGGCAACCAGGAGGAGTTGGAGCGAGATCCGATCGGGAGAGGGTGGACACCGAGTCGGGAGGAGGGCCAGCCAGCTGATGGCCACAGCCGGACCCCGAGCCAGAGCCAGAGCCAGAAGAGCCGGCTCCAGGACCTGCTCATGGCCACCAGAAGCAGGGCATTCGGCTGCTTCGGGTCTAGAATGGACCGCAACGGGAACACAAGTGGCCTGGGATGCAACAATGGAAGAGGTAAGGATTAACAGATTTTAATAAGACAACTTTCTTTGGCATTTTTAAAGGGGACCTATTATGCTTCTTTTCAACAAGTTAATGTATGGTCTATGAGGTCCCCAAAACATGTTTTTGAAGTTTTTTGCTGAAAATACCACTCAGATTATGTATTTGAAACCATTGCAACATGCCTCAAAACCATAGTGTTACAAAACTGTCTGTTTTTTGATGGGAGGAGCCACCATCCTGAGGCCTCGAGTTCTGTGAGCCAATGGGGTTTGAGCGCAAGTTCTGGGTTGTGTGAGCAAATGGGGTTTGAGCTTTACTCTGGATTCCATTTGATTTCTCTATAAACTTTCACTGATTTCACCTCATCAGTACACTAAAATCTGTTTTTGAACAAAGTTGAGGCGAGAAATAAGTAATCTAGTCGGTGAATCTTCACTCATATTAGATCTACAAGGCCTCAATTAAAAAGTTAGTTCCCCCTTTGGGTGCTGCAGGCTTGTGGACGACATGGACACCGCAACCCGACGCACCCGGACTCTCGGACGCCGGGATTTTTTGTTTCATGTAAAGGTCGGAAAATAAAATATATAATTAAATACTTCTATGATAAAATACACAATTTTTATTGGTTTTGTTTTTGGTTTTGTTTGAAGAAATGCACAGCGTATCACACGTCACAGCCTACAGTCTATCTACCACATCCTTTAAAAAAATAAAATAAACATTTGTTGAATTACTCAGATGGAGGACGGTTCTAATTAAAATGAAACCCTCAGTGAGGCTGAGTGATGTTATGTGAGCAGTGAAAAAGTGAGTTTTGCATAACAGGTCCCCTTTAATAACATGGTTAAAAAAAAAAGACTTATAGGTGGTACTGCAAACTAGAATATGAATTTTGAGCCGTAAATGGAATTATATGACTGTCCTCTAATCAAACACATCACATCATGGTCATATGATAAACAGCTCTTTACAAATGTGATTACAGTAAATCCATATTAGAAATAGCAAGTGTGACGCACCACGTCGCCACCTAATGGTTGAAATCAGCATAGTGCGTGCAGGAAGGCGATAACGGCACTGTGAAGCCACGCCCTTTCTGAATTGAGACACGCCACCCCACACCAACATATCCAGCCCACTTGTGGTCTAGAGGTGTGGGTGAAATGATTCTTTAACAAAATTCGTTTTTTTAAAAATTATTATTATTTTTTAATTGATCTAAGATTCACTGCAGTCCTCCAACCAAATACGTGCATAGTTAATTGACCCTGACTTTTGTTGTTTTCTCCGGCAGGGTAGGCTAAACAATGGCGAACAGAGGAATAACCTTGAAAAGCAACATCTGAAGATGACCGCCATTACACACCTGCTTTACTTTGTGTCTAGAAAACTTTTTATTTTTTAGGGGCAACAGATGAGATGTGCTTGAAATGCATGTTTTAATGCTTTGAATAACTTCTTACCACTTAGGTAATCTGGTGAATGCTGAGATATCTGAAAGAGACTATGAATTGAAAACATTTTTTTTAGGATGAGAGGGATGAGAAGAGCTTTTTGAAGAGTACTCTGCTAATTTGTACATTTTGAATTTAACACTTCAAAAAAAAATTGATTTCGGCGGTGACAGCAGGCTCACAGAGTCAACATTTAGGGATAACTTAATTTTATAGTTTACATTTAGAAACAAAACAAACCAATGTGATGAGTGAACATAAAATAAAACTTCAAAAATAATACAAATTTTCCGACCCTGACTTTCTTTTGGCCAACAATGTAGAATCAATTTGAAGTAGACTGGCCATACTATTTGACAGATTTATAACTGGTACACTACAACCTCACTCAGGGCTTTACTCCTGAGAAACTTACCACTCTGCTACAGCTTCTCACTTTGCTTAAATGCATTCTAACATGGCAACGGTATAAGCCTTTAAACAAATGTTTACATCTCTTTTCAAAAATGTAAAGCTCACAATATTGTCAGGCAGTCTCTATATGTTATACCAAATTAGGAATGTTCACAAAGTGTGCATTTTATCAGGTTTTTCAGGCTTTGGATACATCCAGGGAAATGTAAGAGACCAGAAACGGGAAGTTGTGCCACTTCCACCTGGCAATCTATTATAGCCAGTGTTATGCTTTTGATGTACTACAGCTATTGCAAAAAGTACTTGTAAATAAAATGAGATGTCATTGTTAATCAAATCATGTTTAAAAAAAAATACTATAAAAAACCTGTGACTCTATCACTAATGTGATTTATCTCCTTTTTCACCCCAAGGACGACAGCAATATACCATAGCCACCTTTATGCTTTGGAAGTCCAGCAGCAATTACAAATATGAGTTCAAAATATAATGTGACATTTCTGTTATTCCATACATGTTGAAATAATACTCTTAATGTGACTGGAAAGTGTGTTCCCCATTTTCAAAAATAAATCTATTCTTTTCAAGTTTTAAATGTTTGCCCCATTGGACTGCATTTAACCACAGTGAGAAGCTGCAGCGGAGTGTGTGGTTGATAAACTTTACTCAAACACTTAAACAAAATAAGAGAGAGATCGAGGAAGCTGAAGTTTGAAAGATAAAGACTTTTATTATCACTTGTGAACAAGTAACATTTAAGCCTGAGTTGGTTTGCAAAGAACTCCGGAGCCTCTACCCAGGCTGGCTTATATGCTCCATTCTACACATCTATCATCCATACGCCATCATATCACACCATACAATCACTCCTTATATGGAAATCTGTCCACTGGACCGCTGCTCTCCCTCTGGCCCTGAGCTTGTGTCTCCACATATGGAACATGTCAACTCTACATATTCCACAGAGCCACTATACTCATTCACCCCTTAACATCTACAATCGTAGCATACTGTATCAGCACTGGGGGAGAGTGGTATCTTCTTTACACAATATTTCCCACACCTATTTGATTCATATAGCGTGTAGGCAAGACAATACTCATATATTACTGTTGAATGTTATAGTAAATTTCTCCCATATATCCCCCTTTGGGGCTTACTAAGTCCCAAAAATCAATCAACATATATTTGTCAATTTACAATCATATTTGTGTACTTGGAGGACAGCTAGATAAATCACCAACATTCACATTTGGTCATCAGAAAAACCTGCTTTTCTTTCTTTAATCAGAATTCACAACCTGTACGTTTATCAGGGCTCACAACCTGTTCTAGGAAAAAAGATTACCAAATGTGTTATACCTTTAAGTGTTTCCATCCCATCAATCAGTTATCCTTTATTACAAAATATGTGATTAGAAAAACACATCATAATATAAAAGTAAAAAACCTTTGGTATAATATTAAAAATATGACACATTATATGATTATAGCAAAGAATAAATGACACTAGAATAAAAACAAAAAAAAAACTTGACCATTCAATTTGTTTCAACATGCATTGATTCATCATGGCCTTTCAAAGCTTTTGTCAGTCCGTATTCCTCATCCCCATCATCATCACTCTGGCTTCCGTCTCCAACATGTTCCTATTCTAACCCTTTTGACTCGACTGTGTCCCTTGACGTGAGGATCATTTGTTTGCTCAGCCTAGACTGATAATTGATAGACTGATATTCCCATAATGAGATCATGGATCTCATTATGGGAATACAACAGCAAAAAATTAAACCCATTTTTATTAGTAGCACCAAGAGTATTATACCTATATTGGTCAACATCATTCCCTATCGTCCCATTTTTTAATCCAGCCATGTAAACCAATCTTTTCCCCCAGTGCTCAATGTGTGCTGTTGGTAATTGCAGCAAACCAATCTTTTCCATAACCTGCGTTGTCTTTGACCTCCTGTCTTAGATCTTTAAGTTTATTCATTGCAAGAGTGAATGATCCATCTGGAGAGGTATTATTTGGGATAAAGGTGCAACACATTTCGCCTATGAGCGAGCACACTCCACCTTTCTCTGCTAAGAGCCAATCTAAAGCTTGCCTATTTTGCCAAACACAGCGCTTGTAGCTTTCAATTGTTCATCTAAGGCGGGTAAAGCATGTCGTGGCAAAATCTGTAATAAAGGCTCGTGAACAAATTTGTTGTTGCGTATATTTATTTTAGAGAAACAGAGTTTCAGTCTTTGCAAAGAGAGGAGAGGGAGAGAGCGAATGGCAGGACGCAGCCTGTGGTCGAGTTCACCCTGACCTGCTGGATGGAAGGAAGAGCAGGCGTATATATGTGGTGTGACATGTAACACCGAAGACACTAAGTCTGGAGCGTATCTTTACGACGTAATCGCCCTATCTGTCTGATATACTGCCTCCTCCAAGTGACGAACTGCTTATGCCCCTCCGGGCTTCGAGGTCATCGCTTTAGACTGTGGGCCTCTGTATGTCCACAAATGCAGGTCACAGGTGTCCCGTTGTTTATGACAACAGGGAATGGGGAGTACTCGCTTGGAATGTGTGCTTTGAAGATAGTGTTTGAATAACATGTTATCATAGAAAAGGGGAAAGTAGGATTTTGCCCATACATTTCCCTCCTTTTGTTTATATTTAAACAACAGTGCAAAAGAAAAACATCTAAAAACCTGGAAAGTATGAATATACTCAAAAGATGGTTAAAACTTAGCAAAACATCCTAACTACCAAAAACAGTCGAAAACACCAAAAATAATCTATCTATCATTTACCACTTATCATTATAAAAAGGGTCCAGATTCTTTCTATGATTACGCGTAAAAACCTGAGGTTAGAATGCCCTGAATAATCGTAATACTAACAGGCTAAATGATGCAACAGTAAGTGCATTAGGTCTAAATAACAGTAATGATGTTTGGTCTTTATTATCAAACTACATTATGTTTAAGTTATCAAACAGGAAAGTACAAGTACTCAAAATCAAACAGACACTAGGCGGCCCGTAAGGTGGTGGATATGGGGGCACCCGGTCGTGACACAGGCGTATCAGTGGCAAGCTCAGCTTTTTCAGATTTCTCACACTTCAAACTCTTATTTTTTCCCATTACCTGACTTCTGGCTCGCGCTTCTGCCTCCTTCGTCCATATCCCCAGACATTGTTTATGGACATCCATTCTGTCTAAATCTTTCACTGACACTTTATTTTTCTTTCTCAATCTCTTTTCTTCCTCCGCAATGCTCTCACCCACTTTCCCCAACTGGTTCAGACTCAAACTTCCCCTCGTGGGAAACCCGCCGTGCGCGACCGATTCTTCCATACATGACATGCATTTGTCCCCATGTTTACTTCTCATTTGCATATTGATTGGAGAACCCCAATCTGGTTTCTCCTTACTCGGCGTGGACCCCATGTTGCACGTGTGCTTTTTTTTTTGTTTTGTTTTGTTTTTAAACCCACGCGACAGTCATTATTTATATGTTAAATATATATTTACGAAACAGAATATGTTTTTCTAAATAGGACTGTAACTTGAGGGTTTCAACCTTGAATAATTCCTTTTTCAAAAACGCGTAATTATAGAAGGAATCTAAACTCCTATTTTCTAGAGGACTTTAACCTCGTTTAATTATAGAAGGACTTTAACCTCTGCAGATTATCCAAAAGTTCTCTATTTTATAAATAGACACAACTTCAGAATTTTGTTCAAAATCACAATCGATCCATGAGTATTTTACCGTGTACTGGAGGAGTTTTGAACGTGTAGATCCCGCGGAGACGGCCGGGTCCAACAGCAGACGGTCCCCCCATCCTTCAAGCAGTTGGGTAAGAGGCAGGACTCTAGGTCTAATTTTTGCTGTCCTGGATGATCAGTCACTGTCTGCGGCTGGTCCGACGGTTGTCCGGGGATCCCACTTCTGACATCAAGTGTTGTCAGAAGTCCCTCCTAGCGGAAGGACCATGATAAGTGGTCATCTGTATCATTAATAAACCTTTGTTGATTGTAATAGATGTAATTGATCCATTCTGTGTTTTTGGACACTCCTATGGCTAGTATTATTGTTTCAAATCCTGCTGCTACTTCATTTCGTGCTTGATCTTTTGGGGTATACCTCTAGGTTGTCCTATTTTATCAATTTCACACTCTTGTCTGGTTCATATGCTCTTTTTCGCCTTTTTAGCTCATTGGTTTCTAAGTTACCATCAACCCCATCTAATGAGGGTAATAACACAATTTCTGTAACCACTTGTACTCTTGCACATCTACCTCTCCATAGTTTAGATAGTACGGGACGAAGAATCCTATTACTGCAGATCCAAAATTGGTCTGCCACCACTTTATCCTGAGTTTGATATACACTATCACCCCACAGGGATGACACGAGTGACTTCTCATTTACATTTACATTTAGTCATTTAGCAGACGCTTTTATCCAAAGCGACTTACAATTGTTCAAACAGCGACGGACGCAGCCATCAGGAGCAATTAGGGGTTAAGTGTCTTGCTCAAGGACACTACAGCATGCTAGCAGGAGGAGCCTGGGATCAAACCTGCAACCTTTAGATCACTAGACCACCAGCCCTACCGCCTGAGCTACCATCCCCTTCTCCTGGTTCTTCTCACGCTCTTCCCTCGTCCTTGGCTGGGTGGCTTTGGTGCAGTGGTTGAGGTGGTACCAGGTGGTGCTCCCTTCCACCTGGATGGCTGTTGGTGTTGCACTGGTCACTCGGTATGATCCCTCTCTCCTGGGCTCGTTCCACCGTGTCCTAAAGACCGTTAGGTACACGTGGTCACAGGGCTTCACCCCCCTTGGTGGGTCATCTCCTGGCTCTGGAACTCTGTCTTTCTCCTGTTGGAATATACGCTTGTGTATGGCAGTTAGTTGTTTAATATATTCCCTTATTTCCAATTGCAATTGTTCCAACGGAGATCCCTTATGGGGTCCTCTAATGTTAGGTGCAGGCATGGGTCGACCCGTGAGCATTTCATGCGGTATTAAATGTGTCATTCTGTTAGCTTGCATGCGATAACTCATTAGTGCTAGTGGGAGTGCATCTACCCAATTCAACTTAGCACTTGCACAAATTTTGTTTATTTTTGTCTTGAGTGTCCCATTCACTCTTTCCACCATCCCCTGTGACTGAGGATGGTACACACAACCCAACCTTTGTTTGACATGCAGCTGCTGTATGACTTGTGTTACTGTTTTTTGAATAAACGCCAAGCCATTGTCTGAGCTTATTTCTGTCAAAATTCCGAACCTTGGCATGACGTCTCTAGTCAGAAATTTGATTACAGTGGCCACACTTTGATCTTTTGATGGGACTGCCTCTACCCATCTGCTAAATCTGTCTTACACTAACATGTCATTTCCATTAATCATGTCCACATAGTCTAAGACCAGATGTCTAAATAGTCCCTCAGGTGTGGGAATGTGTCCCAATGGAGTAGTAATTGTTTCCCTTACATTATTTTTTGCACAGACCTCACATTCATTCATTTGATTATCATCCATTGTTTGCAGGTATGGTGACCAAAAACCTTGTTTTCTGATTATTTTCACTACTTCCCCCCTTGGGCAATGGTAAAAACCATGCGCATTAGTGACAAGCAAACCCAACAACGCTGTTGGTGCTAACAACATCCTATCATGAGTTCTCCATAACCCTGTGGGGGTGCGCACAGCACCCCTTTTCAGCCACATGATATGCTCATAAACTCCAGCTTGTTCCTGCATGCGGACAACATCTTCTTCAGTAGGCGAGGCCTCAGGCATGGTCAATACTGCCTGGACTGTCCCACTACTGCTGGAGGCTACCATGGCAGCCTCATCTGCAGCATTGTTACCTTTTATGACATGGCCATTTCCTTTCCTGTGTGCCTGACATTAGATTATTGCTATTTGTTTAGACAATAGCAATGCCGACATTAGTTCCACAATCTGATCACAAGGCAGTATGGGGGACCCATCTGTTTTCTTAAATCCCCTAATTTTCCATACCACTCCGAACAAATGACATTTGCCATGTGCATACGCAGAATCTGTGTATATATTCACTGTTTTACCTGTTCCTTCTTGACAGGCAGCTGTAAGAGCTCTCAACTCTGCTACATGTGCTGAACATGGCTGTTTACAATGAGAACTTTCAATAACAGCAAAAGTTTTGTCTGGGTTCTGTCTTACCACTGCAAACCCTGCATGGTTACCCAAATTATCTTTGTAGCAAGATCTATCCACAAACAGCTCTTCCTCTGCCCCAATTATTGGTGTTGACAATAGATCTGGCCTCAGTTTGGTATATGTCAGAGAGTCAGCTACACAATCATGTGGCGCTCCTTCAAAATCATGTGGTATTTTTTCTGCTGGATTTGCTGTGGAACACCTTCTTATTGTAACATCTGGAAATGTAAGTAACGTCAAATATTCCAACAACCTTGAGTTTGTCAATACAAATTTCCCTTGTTCATTTTTTTCAGTGACTTTGTGATGCGTAAAAATAGTTACTGGGTATCCCATCGTAATGGTCGAGGGCTTGTCATAATAGCATAATACTGTACCGCAGCTAATCCCTGGTAACAGGGCGGAGAGCCTTGCGCTACTGCATCTAACTTGGAGCTGTAGTATGCTATATGTTGTTTTCGCCTCCCACTACATGATTCTTGCATTAACACCGCTGATGCATACCCCTGACTCCTATTTGCTACATACAATAGGAATGGTTTTGTGTAGTCTGGAGTTGCTAACCCACTTGCTCCCTGCATCTCTTGTTTGATGCCTTTGAATGCTGCCAATGCATCTGCATTCCACCTTAGCTGGGCTTGCAGGTTAGTTGTTCCTGCGGCCTTCATAATCTCTCCTAGCGATGCGGTTTTAAGGGCATAGTCCTCTATCCAATCTGAACTGAACCCTGTCATCCCCAGGAATGTCATCATTTATCGTACTATCCCTGGCTTAGGTGCTTTACTAATCCCTTCCAACTGGCTGGGTGCTATTGTTTTTGTTTGATGTGCTACCAGCCTCCCTAAATATTCTACTTCTGTCCGGCAGTACTGCAATTTTTTCTGTGAAACCTTGTGTCCCCCCCATTGCCAATTTGTTTAATACAGGCATGGAATCCTCATGACATTGCTCCAATGTGGGAGAGCATATCACAAGATCATCCACGTACTGTATCAGTGTCCCATGTAACACCAGCTCTTCCAAATCATTTTTCAGTACCTGGTTAAACACATGGAGAATGTTTAAATCCCTGTGGCATTATTGTATATGTGTATTGTTTACCTTGATACGTGAACACAAACTGATGTCTGCTTTCTTCTGCAAGAGGCACACTGAAAAATGCCCCACATAAGTCAATCACTGTGAAATATTTAGCATCAGGAGGAACATTGGTTAGCAGTGTGTGTGGATTTGGAACTTCTGCCTGCATGTCTTCTACAACGTCATTTACGGCTCTTAGATCATGTACTAAACGCCATTTTTGTTTGTCTGCTTTTAGTACTGGAAGCAGAGGAGTGTTACAGTCCCTTTTTGTTTCTATCAATACACCCACCGTTATTAGACCTTCTATAGTAGGGGCCATTCCTATCTCAGCTTGGGTTTCATGTAGTACTGTTTCTGCCATGGTAGTTTAGCATTTGGTCTGGTTTGGATTCTTACTTGGTTAGCCGAATGCACCAATCCTACATCAGTGTCAAACTTTGACCATACCTGTTCAGGTACTCTGGCTGCCATCTCTGTCTCTATCTTCATCTGCCTATCATTGTGTGGCTTTCCTGTTGCCATTGGTTCCTGTTGTTTCTGGACCACTTCCACTTCTTGTCAAACCCCTGTCATGTGTGTATAACACAAAATTCTTAAATACTTTCCGCAACATGACTGGAGAATTAATGGGTTATCTCTTCCCTCCCTCTTCCCTTGTTTTTCATAGAACATCATTGCCCCCAAGTGTTTAGCTTCAAAACCCTTGTTTATCAATAGAGTTGTCACAACCGGGGCTAGGAGGGACCCAAACGCACAACACAGAGCGACGGCAGGCAAACGAAGGATGTTTATTAGCCCACATGGTGGAGCTGGCCGGGGGGACCCGGTCAGGTAGTAATGGAGCAGGGCTGGGCAGAGATGATGATGACCGGGAGGAGGGGTCCAGGATCCGGGTGGAGAGACGGGGAACCGGGCTGGATGGAGAGGGACGGACAGCCTTGGTTGACGAGCGGAGACAAGCAGGTAAACCGGGCTGGATGGAGAGGGACGGACAGACTGGGTCAACGAGAGGAGACAAGCAAATAAGGGGAAGACGAAAAACAAAGCGACATAAACTAGGGACTTGAAACCAGCACTAGGAGCTAGAAACTTGGAACTAGGAATGGAGCCAATAGCTGTACAACTTGGGTAAGTTAGTTGACGGTCTGGCAATGAGTGACTGGGAAGCTGGAGAATAAATACTGTGTGGAGTGATGCAGGGAATTCATCCCAGGTGTGTGCAATTGGCTCAAGGGGGGAGCTGCAGATGGGGCAAGAGTGGCCGCCCGCCCCTCTATGGACGCCCCTTGGCGGACATCTGGAACTGAAAGGGCGAGTCCGATTGAAATCCCGGATGAGGGAGGCATCCAGGATATGTCTCCGGGGGACCCAGGAGAGTCCCTACGGACCGTACCCCTCCCAGTCCACGAGGTACTGGAGGCCCCTCCCCCGGCGCTGCACGCCCAGCAGGCTCTGCATGTGTGTAGGCCGGGTGACCGTCGGTAGTGCAGGGGGATGGTGGGGCCTTGGCGGGGAGGGAGAGAGGGCTGGAAACCACCGGCTTAAGCAGGGACACATGAAAGGTGGGGTGGACACGGAGGGAGGGCGGGAGGGAGACGGAGGCGTACGGCACAGGGGTTGATGATTGACACAATGGGGACGGGACCAACATACCGGGGAGCGAGTTTTCAGGAGTCCACATTGAGGAGCAAGTCCTTTGTGGAGAGCCATACCATCTGTGGCATATGTGGGTGCAGGCGCACGGTGCTGGTTTGCCTGCCGCTGGGACCTGGCGGAGGCCTGGAGTAGCGCAGAGCGGGCCCTCCCCCACGTCCTCCGGCAGCGACAGATGTGGGCCTGAACGGAGGGTACAGCGATCTCAACATCCTGGGCACGGAGCAGCGGGGGTTGGTAGCCTGGAGAGCATTGGAAGGGTGACAGGTCGGAGGAGGCGTTGACCAGGGTGTTGTGGGCGTATTCAGCCCATGGCAGCTGGTCGCTCCTGGTTTGCCCGCTCCGTCTGGCTGTTGGTCTGAGGGGGGAAACCGGAGGACAGGCGGTTAGGGGGTCAGGTACCTGGGTCGGGCTGGTGTTCCAGCGCTTGGTTGGACAAGGGACTCGATCTCCCAGGTGAGCGTGGCGGCAAGGCACAGGGGTGGAAGGATGGGTTCTGGATTCCCTGTCTTCTCCTCTAGCGCAAACACACGGTACAGTGCGTCAGGCTTGGTATTCTTGGTGCCTGGGTGGTAGGATAGAGAGAAGTTATACCAGCTGAAGAACAACGCCCACCTGGCTTGCCGGGAATGAACCAATTCGCAGTCCGGATATAGGCCAGGTTCTTATGATCAGTCCAGACAACGAGGGGGTGGTTTGCTCCCTCAAGCCAGTGGCGCCACTCCTCCAGGGCTAGTTTGACGGCCAGGAGTTCCCGGTTGCCCACGTCATAATTGCGCTTGGGTGGGGTGAGCCTGCGGGAGAGAAAGGCACAGGGGTGGAGCTTACTGTCGGTTGGAGAGCGCTGAGACAGTACCGCTCCTACCCCCGTGTCCGAAGTGTCCACCTCTACCATGAACTGGAGGTTGGCGTCGGGCTGGGTTAAGACTGGGGCCGACGAAAAGCGGCTTCTGAGGTCGAGGAATGCGGCCTTGGCCATTGGGGTCCATTTGAAGCCTACTGCAGTGGAGGTAAGGGCTGAGAGGGGAGTGGCGATATGGCTGAAGTTTCGGATGAAGCGCCGGTAGAAGTTTGCAAACCCGATGAAGCGTTGGAGTTGCTTCCCATTGGCTGGGGTTGGCCACTCCATCATGGCGGCCACCTTCTTGGGGTCCATCCCCAGCCTCCCTCGGTCAATGATGAATCCTAGGGAGGAAACGGACGGAACATGGAAGACACTCTACTTGGCCTTAACGAACAGACGACTCTCCAGGAGCCCCTGCAGCACCAGGGGTACGTGTTTTACACGGTCGGAGAGGGATTTGAAAAAAATCAAGATCTCGTCGAGGTACACAAAGATAAACTAGTTGAGCATGTCCTGGAGGACATCGTTAATTAGGGCCTGGGAGACCACTGGGGCATTTGACAGACCGAAAGGCATTACCAGATAGTGTCCGAGCGGGGTGTTGAATGCAGTCTTCCATTCGTCCCCTTTGCGGATGCCGACCAGGTGGTAAGCGTTGCGGAGGTCGAGTTTGGAGAAGTAGGTGGCAACCCGGATGGGGACGAAGATTGAGTCCATCAGGGGCAGGGGGTACTTGTTCTTGATTGTGATGTCGTTGAGTCCCCTGAAGTCAATGCAGGGACGGAGGGTCTTGTCCTTCTTGGCGACGAAGAAGAACCCTGCGCCCAGCGGAGACGATGAGGGGCGAATGATCCCGGCAGCGAGAGAGTCGCGGATGTTGGTCTCCATGGCCTCCTGTTCGGGCCGGGAGACATTATACAGGCGACTGCAAGGGAAGGGGGCGCCTGGCAGGAGGTTGGGCGCGCTATCCCTACCACCTCATCGTAGGGGTGATGAGGTGGTAGGGATAGTGCGCCCTGCTTGCTGAAAACAGGGACCAGGTCCAGACACTGTGAAGGAAACGAGAACAGGTCGGGTCTCATGGGGTCCCCCGGCGGCGTGTCCGGCAGCGGGGTAGAGGCTGAGCGGAGGCAGTGGGCGTGGCAGTGTGCGCTCCAGGCGCTCACGATACCCGAGAGCCAGTCCATCTGAGGGTTGTGGATCTGGAGCCAGGGGTACCCCAGGACCAGGGGGTTCAGATGGGAATGGATGAGGAAGAACCTCAAGGACTCACGGTGGTTGCCGGAGAGTAGCAGCTCGAGGGGGGCCGTCTGGTGAGTAATCCTGGTCAGAAGTGACCCGGTCAGCCCCTTGACCTCGAGCGGTGTGGGGAGAGGGACGGGTGTCAGCGCTAGCCGGGGTGCTAGTCCCAGGTCGAGGAAACTCGCATCCACCCCGGAATCTATGAAAGCGGAGGAAGTGAGTGTTATACCGCCCCACGAGAGGGTAGCTGGGAGCAGAGGACAGGTGAGAGGGTTGGAGCTGAGCGACCGGAACGTAACCCTACCGAGAAATCGCCCTCTCCCGGCTGGACCGGGCAGGTGGCTCGGAATGCCCCAGCCAGCCGCAATACAGACAGGCGCTGGTCTGTATGCGCCGGGTTCGCTCCTCTGGGAGATCTGGGAGCGACCGAGTTGCATGGGCAACTGCCCGAGAGTAGTGGGCGCTGGAGACCGGGGCGTGGCCGCCCAGGTGGGGGCCACGGGCTGTAGTCTACCGGCGGGAGGCACGGGCTGGAGTCTCGCCCCCTCCCTCTTGCGCAGGCGCTCCTGTAGCCAGTTGTCCAGGCGGATGGCGGTCTCTACCAGTTGGTCCAGGTATGTGGGCCCGTCCCGCCGTGCCAACTCATCCCGCAACTCGTCGTTCAGGGCGCGCTGAAACAAGTCCTGCAGGGCTCCGTCATTCCAGCCGCTTTCTGCGGCTAGTCTCTGGAACTCGACGACGATGGAAGCGACGCTACGGGGACCCTGACGGAGGGAGAGGAGTCTTCTGGCGGCCTCCTTGCCGCAAACTGGGTGGTCGAAGACTCTCCTCATTTTGCGGGTGAACAGATCATAGGAGAGACTCACGGGGCCCCCCTGACTCCAAACCGCGGAACCCCAGCCGAGAGCCGCCCCTCTCAGGCAGGAGATGAGGAATGCAATGCGGGCGCCATCAGAGGCGTGCAACGATGGCTGCTGCTGGAAAACCACTGCACAGCAGGTGCCGAAATTGCCGTCGTAGGCCGCTGGAGCGTGGGGCTCAGGGGGGCAAGGGAGGCGCTGGGAGCCCTGGTGGAGGGAGGAGGGAGGGCAGGAGGAGCTGGCAGAATCTGCAGGCGGCTGACAGCCGCCGAGATGGTCCGCAATGTCCCGGAGTTCCTGGTCGTGTTGACGAAGCAGCACTCCTTGGCTCTGGAGTGTGCGGCGGAGCCCCTCTGTGTCGGCTGGGCCCATGTTTATGGCCAGACAATACTGTCACGAACGAGGCTGGGAGGGACCCGAACGCACGACACAGAGAGACGGGAGGCAGACGAAGGATGTTTATTAGCCCACACGGTGGAGCTGGCCGGAGGGACCCGGTCAGGTAGGGATGGAGCAGGGCTGGGCAGGGTTGATGATGACCGGGAGGAGGGGTCCAGGATCCGGGTGGAGAGACGGGGAACCGGGCTGGATGGAGAGGGACGGACAGACTGGGTCGACGAGAGAAGACAAGCAGATAAGGGGTAGACGAAACAAATAGACATAAACTAGGGACTTGAAACCAGCACTAGGAGCTTGGAACTTGGAACTAGAAATGGAGCCAGTAGCTGTACAACTCGGGTAAGCTAGTTGACAGTCTGGCAATGAGTGACTGGGAAGCTGGAGAATAAATACTGTGTGGAGTGATGCAGGGAATTGATCCCAGGTGTGTGCAATTGGCTCAAGGGGGGAGATGCAGATGGGGCAAGAGCGGACTCTAGTGGCACTGGGTGCAGTGGGCCTAACAAGAGTAATGTGAGGTGCTTTGTCAATGTCTCTAAACCAATTTTTTATTGCTGATGATTGATCTGCATCCTGTGTTATCATAGCTGCTCCTTGTGGTCCAATTACTATGTGTTGTGATTCTATTATTACTTTTTCCCCGCGGCTTTCTTTTGCCATTCCTTTTCTAATTGTGGGTCCTGTTGTGGATCATACATTAGGGTGCAATGATATCCTATCCTTGACTCTCTTGCCTGAAGGATTTGAGCTCTAATGTAGCTCCCCGTGCTCACATGGGGTTTCCTCCACCTAACGTCAGTAAGGACCCCCCCCAAAACATGCACACATCATCGTCTGACCAGCGATGGACACTCATCACCTGGTCCCCGGGCGCGTCCACGTATGCTGCCCACTGCTCCTGGCTGTACCCCCAGAGGAAGGACAAGCCAAGATGGGTTAAACGCAGAGGCCTCATTTCACCGGCCACCATCCAAAGCATGTGTGTGTGTGTGTGTGTGTGTGTGTGTGTGTGTGTGTGTGTGTGTGTGTGTGTGTGTGTGTGTGTGCGTGCGTGCGTGCGTGCGTGCATGTGTTGTAGTGTGGTGTGCTGTGTGACAAATAAAGATTGTTCTTCTCCGTCTTGGATATCCCTAGCACTCTGGCCAACAAAGCTTTCAGGTCAACCACTGCCATTAATTTTCCCACTGTATGTTCCTCAAATATCCTAATCCACTTTGAAGCCCCATTATTTATATTATGTAGTTTAGATAAAAGTCCCTCCAAATCCTGGGATCCCCATGGGACATACTGAGCTTGGTGTCCTTCTACCAGGATAGGATCAATTCCTGGATAACGGTTTGGCGCTCTTCTCTCCCTCTGAGATCTCCTAAGTTTTTTCTTGCAGCTCTAGCACTAGGGGGCTTAGTCCTGATTTACTGCCTCCGGGCTGGTCCCCCTCCCCTTCTCTATGCGCTCTCTCCCTGTCTCTCTCTCTCTCCTGGCAGCATTCCTCTCCCTCTCTCCTGCCTCTTTTTTCTAAACTTTTTCCTTTCTTTCCCTTCACTCCTTCTAATGACCTCCTCCTTTCTGATAAAATCCTTCTGCTTGAAGGATCACTATCCCCCTCATCACTATCACTATCGCTATCCCACTCGTTCATTGTTTTCCTAATCCCTTCGTAACAATCCATGTGTATGGGTGTGTCTCTCCCTCTCTGTGTTGCACAATCCGTCTCTCCCTTTGTCCAATTCTACCGCTCCTTTAATGTCTACTGTTCCTGCTATCAGCGGGTATAACCCTGTGTTGTAAGTTGGTGGCTGTGCCTTACGGGGTAGTGATTCAAATTTTTTATCCTTACTAACCATCTCCCTTGCAGTTTTTTATTTTTGTCTCCACTGCTCTCCCTCCTTTTTGAACATGGCTAATACTATTCTCTCTTTCCCTTTTCTCAATTGTTTTCTTTCCTTTTTTATTAAGCTTGTGATTTTTCATCATTACTTCCATCTCCTCACATACTGCCGCATCGAATGTGCCCTCTTTTGGCCATTTTGTAGCTGTCTTAGTTGTCCTTTCCAGCCATTTTTCTGAAATCTTTCTTATCTCATCTTTATTTAACAGACTCTTTTAACCCAAAATTTCTACCGCTGTTGGTGACATGGTTGTTTTTATGTATATGCAGTTGTTCCTACTTTAAATCTTTCCGTTATGTGTCTGCCGCTTTATGCTGAATGTACTGCTGCGCTGCTCCCCTCCAATCTTTTCTGATTCCTCTCTTCTCCTCTGACCGCGTTTTTTATTTTTTCAATTTGTAACTCCTCTCTGTGGCTCTACTTAGACTTTGGAATAAACTATTGCTAAACTATTTTTTGTTAATTATAACTTATTATAATGATATAATCTTCAATTAATTATTTAATTCTTCCTAGAACACTTTTTTTTTATTCTATGTGTCTTGCTTGTCTATTGAATGTCTACCTATACTTTTATTCTTCTACCTGTTGCTTCTGGCACTTTGCCCTAAACTTTTACTCTTATCAGTTTGATTAATTTATTCTAAACATAGATGGATTAGCATATGTATGTTAAGCCACAAATGCTGCCCTACACTTTTACAGGACTTACAAATACTGGTGAACCATAGGCGAACAACAATCAAATAAAAATGGATAACCGTATGTATTTTAAGCCACAGAATGCTGCCTTACACCTTTACAGGACTTACAAATACTGATGAACCATAGGCGAACAACAATCAAATTAAAATGGATAACTAATCACCCTAACCCTTCTGCGAGGCGTTATCTCAGCAAATAGTTCATTCAAATCCTGTTTCGTATGTCTCTAATTGTACCGTCACAGGGGTGACTACAGGATTTAAAAAAAAAGCAATTTAGTATAACCACAGAGCAGTTATGGTTAGTGCATGCACATTCATTCATCAAGGCTTCCCTCTCTCTTTTTTCTCACATGGAGGCTATACTATAGTTCGTTAATTTGGAGAGACACTTTACTTACTGCTTAGCGTAAGGACCGGGCAGACACTGATCACACAATTTTCCTAACTAATAAGTAAGAATGTTGCTTACCTTTTTTACAAATGAGTGGCCACTCAGTTTTGTGTGACCCGTGCCGGGCCCAGTCCCGCAGCACAGCAGCTGGTAGTGTTCCCTTTTCTTCCAATCCTGTTTGTGACGCCAAATATATGGAAGATAAACTTTACTCTAACACTTTAACAAAATAAGAGAGAGATCGAGGAAGCTGAAGTTTGAAAGATAAAGACTTTTATTATCACTTGTGAACAAGTAACATTAAAGCCTGAGTTGGTTTGCAAAGAACTCTGGAGCCTCTCCCCAGGCTGGTTTATATGCTCCATTCTACATATCTATCATCCATACATCATCATATCACACCATACATTCACTCCTTATATGGAAATCTGTCCGCTGTATCCTTGGTCTCCTTCTGGCCTGAGCCTGTGCTACAACACATGGAAATCTGTCCACTGGATCCCTGCTCTCCCTCTGGCCCTGAGCTCGTGTCTCCACATATAGAACATGTCAACTCTACACATTCCACAGAGCCACTGTACTCATTCACCCCTTAATATCTACAATGGTTGCATACTGTATCAGCACTGGGGGAGAGTGGTATCTTCTTTACTAAATATTTCCTCACACCTATTTAATTCATATAGCGTGTAGGCAAGACAGTACTCATATATTACCGTTGAATGTTATAGTAAATTTCTCCCATAAGTGGTACATTTCTCAACAGTAAAGTGTTAAGTGAGGTTGTACTATGAACAGTTATATTAGTTAGACTAGACTTGGGTTGAAAAATAACAAACCTATCCTTAAACTTTTTAAGTAGAAGAAACTTATAGAGTAAACTTAATTTGCGCCTATGCATAGACAAGGGTTCCTGGAAGACAGACAAATTTAGACCAGATTTGTGATTCACTCATTACGTATGTGCTAATGATTCGCCAACTGGGATGTGGACCTGAAGTAAAAGCGTTCTGGCAGCCGGCACAGCGAGGATGTCACTCAGTGTTACTACAGAGTGAGATCCACAACTGCTGCACTATCAAGTGGGATTATCCAGATTATCAATTTAACACTGGAAAGGATTTCAAGTCCCTGTAAAGTAAAAATAAATATTTGCTTTGAGCTTGTCACATCACAGAAAATGTGTTATGAACTACCCAGCCAAATTTGAACAAATAAAAATAAAAAATTGGTCTTTAAATAGTATATAAGTATATAAAATAAGGTTTCAAAATTGAGAAAAAAAAGGCAGTTCCCTCTGCTGTCTAGCTGCAGGACTCCAAATCCTGTGTGAATGAAGGGAAACCAACAGAATGGTTCTTTTCAGTTCCGGGTGGTCCTTTTTTTGTCAGTCTCCCTGAAGATACCTTTAACTGCAGGTGTTTAATCAAAACAGCATTTTATCTCAAACCTGGGCTGTTAGCTTAGCTTATTTCACCATCTGACCTGGTGTTTATATAGTGTTAGGGGAGGGGTCATGAAAAGTATGGTCGCTGCACGTCAAAGTCCTGATTTGGGCCAGGCCAAAAAATCTGGAACACAAAAATGGTGATGTGGCAGTTTTTGCCTACTATGGGGCGTTTTCAGGGACCTCCGGCACAAAGACAGATGATGGGGTTGCAGACACACAAGTTTATTGAAGCAAGTGGGCTAAGTGGAACAAGCCCCAGAGCAGATGGAAAGCATGTCGTGACAAGAGCTCCTATCCCGTGTGTGTGTGGGGATGGGGGTTTTACCTGTTGCTCGTCAGACTATTCAACGAGCAACAGGTATACAGCAACACTGATCCTGGGCCCCAAATACCTAGACCCAGGACAGTTGTGGCTGCTCAAACCACACCATCCCCACACCAATACACCGATACCAATCTGAGGCCAAAGAGAATGCCTGGCCGAAGCCTATGCCCCCACAGCACAAAAAATGCCTGGACTCTGAAACAGGGTTCCCATACCTAAAAAGGACAGACTCTGACACATGATTCCTATACCTTACATTACATTTCAATTAGCAGACGCTTTTATCCAAAGCGACTTACAATTGTTCAAACACCGACGGCTGCAGCCATCAGGAGCAATTAGGGGTTAAGTGTCTTGCTCAAGGACACTACAGCATGCTAGCAGGAGGAGACTGGGATCGAACCAGCAACCTTTAGATCACTAGACCACCAGCTCTAACGCCTGAGCTACCATCCCCACTAAAGAAATAAAGAAATAAAACACTGCACTCTGAAACATACCTCATACATACCTCAAATCAAAAAAGTCCAACAAAACAGAACTGGTCCCCTTCCAGGGGGCGTGGTTCCCTGGAACAGCACGGTCCACCGGCAACCCTCCCCCAAGGCGACAAAGCAGACTACTCCATCCTCCCTTTAGGAACGTGGGGCCTTGGGCTGCTGTGCTGGCTGGTGGAGGCGTGGCCAGGCTTGGCTGTTGCGGGGGCTGCTTTGAGGGGTGGCCTGGCTGCTGGGCAGCTGGATGGTTCTGGTGGTGGCTGCTGGGCAGAGCCGCTAGCTGCAAGCGGTTACCCATGGTGGTTGTGTTACAATATACAGTATTTGCAACAATACTGTATTATTGTATGATCATAAAATCAAACACATTTGTGTACGCTCATTATGATAGACAACTCCCGTTGAAACCGGTTAAAACCAGTTCTAGGCACCCCATCGGCCATCACATTGTGACAAACCGCTTCCTATATCGTAATGCGAACCATGACTATATAAACTTGTGTGTGTGTCCTGAACAAACTGTTCGTCTCAGAGTCCTGTTCGTCTCGGATCTCGTCTCTGTGATGACTCCTGATCAAGAGCTAACTCGCGTCTGTCTCACGGTAACATTATCTGAGGTCACGAATAGGATTGAGCTACGTCTAGGAGGACCAACGAAGACGGTAGGCCTAATAAAACGGTTGCCTCGATCTACGTTACCTGACGGGGTAAGATGGACGCGATATTGTGGTATGACAAATTACCCGCAAGGGTCCTTTTCATTTAGGAATTACGGTTAGAGGCCGGTAATTGATTTTCGTAGCAAATCGCTTGGAGTCGTTGAACCCTTACCCTGACCTAATCTTGCGGGGGGAGGACTAACCCCAACATAAACCCCGCAAGGGTCCTATTTGTTCAGGAATTACTGTTAAATCCAATAATTGATTTTACGATGGGCTCAGGAAATAGAAATGTCTCATTGTATACGGTTAGAGACCGGTAATTGATTTTTCTAAGCAAACGGCTCGGAGTCGAAAAAAACCTAGCCCTATTTCATTTTTGAATTGTGTTATTATTGTTTGCTAAACCAACGTGTTTAAAGTCTGTATTGTTTTTGCAAATTAATTGTTAATTTTAAATTTTATTTTTCTTCTTTGCTAAACCAACACGTTAAAAGTTGGTGGAGTTTTTGCAAATGAATTGCTAATTTTTTAATTTTTATTCTTTGCTAAACCAATTTAAAGTCAGTGAATTGTGGTCATGGTTCAGAAAATAGTAATGTCTCTCTGTACCTTTCTCTTCATGTTTTGTCGCGAGGGTACCTGGATCCGGACCTGGACTCGCATCCCCCGAGGCGCCGACCCCCACCCCAAAATGCCCCCCAAAATAAAGGCGGGAGGTTTTGTCACTGAGCACGTGACTGCCCTGAAGACCCCAACCAATCTGGATGTAACAGAAGTCATTTTGACCAAGGGAAATTACGCCAGGGGAATGGAACGCCAGCGAGGGACCATGGTCATTACCAATCTCAACATGATCAGGTGAATCGAACATACACACACACCCAATTACACCCGATGATAAAAGTGATGATGAAATAGTCACGTCCATGTATTACAATGCCGTTGTCGCGTTCGCAACCCTTGATTTACATATTAGAGGTCACAAATTAACCTCTCTCGTCGATTCGGGAGCCTCACCCTCACGAATATCCGCAAACGAAAGACGCGTTTAAACCTTCTTTGTCCGCTTAAACATGTATACCGTAGTCGGCTGTAGCAATACCAGAAAATAATTACACTATACATCATTGTTTCACAAACCATATTTGCATATTATTTTTGTCATAATTACTCGTATCTCATAAGTTTGTCTTTAATTAATTTCTTTATCTTACATGTAAACTTGTGGCTCCAGAGCCATCTTGCATGCACTGATCAAGGCCTGCCATCTTCTGATCCGAAGTGCCCTGCCCGCTCTACACCTAATAATGGGTCTTAATGACAGAGACTTGGCGTAAGTACATACGAGCTCCTCCAGTAACTTGATTCAAGTGTTGTAGCATTATTGCTGAAATTGAGGTTGTTCGAATGTTGTTTGAGTGCTGTTGGGATAAAGATGAAGGAAATATTATTAAATTGTGAGGGAAACAGAACGACATGGAAAAGTGGGTGAGAAAAGGATTGTTAAAAGTCATGGATAGAGATAGGAGGAAGTGAGCAGCTAGAGGGTTGGAGCGTACTGAGAAGTTTCCCGAAGAGATTCCAAATGCATGTGCTTTGCTGAGGACGTGTGAATGTATGTCTGTGACTAACCCCATCCAAGATCCACAGCTTATCCACCACACAGCAAGATTATAATTGAAACACTGAGTTCCACCCACTCCAAGCTACACACATTTAGCATTTAGCTTAGACAATAGGGCTAATTATTAAATAATACCCACATCTAACCACGACAAACTCACCACTGACTGAACCCAACTGAAACCACCTGACCCCAATGGATCCAACTGAACCCAACTGAACCACCAGAACCGTCACCCAGTGATTACACACAGCAGAAACCGTGAGCCAGCGAAGCACCCATTTAACCCATTTAAACGACTCTGCAGAGTCAGAGGGACCCAAGCATTCATACTAATCACAACATTATTAATAGTTCTCCCCGCACTGTGGCATCATGCTCAACCGCTAAAAGATAATGGGGTTCTCAAACCTACGACCCCACAACCAATGGAGTGCACATGGCCACATTGCCATGCCTATAGTGGAGGGTGGCTATTCTATTCCCGGGGTTCTGCTACAGCAGACCAGGCAGGTGCCCAATCTATTCTGGCTGTGCGGAGGTCGTAAGCTGTGCACTACCTTGCCCTCCAATTGGTCAAGCCTATGTGCCTGCATAGCGGTGGCACAGAAAATGTCCATTGTCACCGCAGCTCACCTCCAACTGCTTACCAGCGCTCCTGGTAAGCAGTTTTCATTTTCATTTCCTCATTTCAGCAGATGCTTGGTCGGTTGTTTTTCCGACGCTCCTCGTGTCTATGTTGACGCGATAGGAGTCAAAGGGGGGCAAATACAAGGCCAAGAACCAAATTTCATATAACACATAATCTGACATAATCTGTCCGTGGTGCACAATAAACAAATGTTGATTGGATTGATTCCCAAATAATACCATCCCGGGCGTAAAGTTCGTTGCCCTGTCTAAGCTTAAAACAGTGCTGGCCATGGCCAGTGGCATATGGATTGGTTTTATGGTCTGGCAGGACAATCAGACATCATCACCAAATTCTTAATCATTCTTTGCATTGTCCTAGTTGTTCTAATGCTCATCGGGGTTGTGTGGCCCTGCTGGCTCAAGGTTTTAATTATAAAGGATGTGGGGGTGTGACAAATGGCATTTTTGGCACACCTGAATCTTCCTCTTTGCTTCCCTACTTAGATATGCCCTCACCCCTGGCCAAGCTGGAAATGGAGATCTGGCTGTGGGCTATGGTCCATGGTCCCTCTGCGAGACAGGTGCACTATAAGCACGGAGCTCCTTAGATGTGGAGGTGGTGAAGAACTCAACATCCTGCTGAATGGCCCTTGGACCCCAGGCCCCTCCAGTCCAATCCCCCTCTGGTCTGGCCACTCCCCAGCTTGCTATATGGTCATCTTTTTCCTTCACCCCTCCATCAAAAGGACTTCCTTGGGTTTCCCACTGGGTTTTAGCAGACGTCAAGGGCTAAGTTTTTTCCATATATGCGTGTTATTTGTAGGCATACCATTTATTTATTATGCAATGATAATTTATTTTATTGCATTTGTTCCTGCTTTATTCGTAGAGAGGGTTGGTGCTGGGGCCACCCGTTGACCCGCTGGTGGCTTTACCTGTTGCTTGTTAGACCAATCAACAGCCAACAAGTAAACAGCCACACTGATCATGGGCCCAAATTACCTGGACCCAGGAGAGGTGTGGCTGCTCAAACCACACCACCCCCACACCACAGGTGAGAAACAGTTTAAAAGTCTAACGCCACAATTCAGACCTACATTGTTCAGTCTTTTCACATGTTTACAGCAATTACTTTTTAAAATGTATAATGTGTTTAGAAACAAATCGCTGAATTCACCTTACAGGGACCCTAAGAGTACATTGGGGTACATTGGCTGCATCTTTTGCTGTTCCGCCCCTGCAATTTGAGGCCGGCATTTAAATGCTGATCCAGGTGATAAGAGTTGGGGAGTGGGTTGTGTCATGTTCCACTCTGGACCAGATCAGGCTGATTAGCGACTGGGCAGTTTTATCGAGGTTCCCAGGGCCTGGCAAAATGTGGAAAAACTGTTTACTGGAGGGGGTTAGGGGAACATCTGATCTATGGCCCTGGAATTTCTTGTGAGGGTGGCAAAATACACCCCATGTTCTGGTGCCAGTGCTCAAGCTCACAAATGAAGCACTTCCTACACCTTCCTAAAGTGAATACGTTAAGGGCAGGCAAGGAAGAACCACAAAAAGAAAACAATAAAAAAAGTTTAACGTATATGTAATACAAGTACAAAATACAAGTTCAAAAACAACTTTTATTTTGTTTTGCAAGTAATGAAGGGGAACATTTAGAAAATTGAGGGGGAAAAGTGAATTATTGATCAAATTAACTATTGATCTTATCAAAAAATGGCTTCTTCCACATAACAGGGTTAATTCTGGCATGACAAGATAAAACTCAAGGACTTTCAAATACTTTTGTAAGCACTATTTTTTCTATTTCATGCAAAACAAATGTAATCAATTTTCAATGTGATCTGTATTAACTAAAATATGATATAATCATAGTTTGAGTCTTTTACTTGTATTAGTGTATCAATTATAAATCTATATCTCTTTTATTAATCGCATTGTCATCTACTATTATAAGTGTCTATTTTCAACCATGCTGGATTAAATTTACATTTCCCTGGCATAATCTATGCCGTAAAAGCAATTCTGGCTTTTTTTTGTTATTAAGTTATGATTTAAATAACAAAACCAGGGGGGAATATCCCAGGTTTTCAATGATGGTGTTATGTTTTCTTCAATGACTTGTCAAACACTTCAGCACAAAAGGAGCTAATTTCAGCCTATTCCAGTCTTGAATCTCGAATCTACTCAAATTTCGGATGAAATTCAAGCACCTTAAGGACCTGGTAAGAACTCTGACATAAGGACATTCACACCATGTGCACAGTTGACCAACAGAAGAACCTTTATTTTAACAACAAGAAAGGCACACAACATATAGGTCTTTCTGCTTCCGTTGTTCAGTGATAAAAGAACTTTCCACTGAGGTCGCAGTAATTTGTAAGTGTCCTCCAACGATGCTAGAATCTTGAACTCAAATGCAGGCTGTGCAGCAGTCTCACACACACAAAGAGGGAATTTTAGCAAAACAGTGCATTGAATCTGGCCTCAGCGGAGATCATGTATAATGGAGTCAAGCGCTTGCATTAAAGGATAGGTTCGCTATTTTTCAACCATCACTTTTCAATTGTATAGTATAGCACAGCCTTGCTGAACGCTTTACTATTGGGAAACTTTGCCACTCTGTTGGAGCCTCACACTGAGCTGTGTTGGCTACAGTAGGTTGGGGTGAAAACAATGACGCTGTGCAACTTCCTCTTTCAAGTCTCTTACCTTGGTGTGGTTGTAACTAATCTGTGGAAGCGCAGAAGAGTTGATACTACCATGAAAAACCTGTTAAAATGCATGGGTTGTGACCATTTATTTTCGGTATAACATACATACAGATTATGAAGTGAGTTTTGCACTTTCGAAAAAGGAGATTTAAGTTAATGTTTAAGACCTGAACGTTTGCCTCATTGGACTGCATTTAAGCATAGTGAGAAACTGCAGCAGACGGGTACGTTTCTCAATAATAAAGTGTTCAGCGATTTTGTGCTATGAGCAATTGAAAATGATGGAAACCTACATTTTAATAAGGCCTCAGTTGAAAAATGAGAAACCCCATTGTTTAACTTCTTGCAAAATCATGTCGCCCATTCAAAGTTTAGTCCAACCGATGGATAATATTCAACATAAGTCATATGAGTAATCACTCTGTCTATTATATTTAAAAATTTTCTTGGAATGCCTGGGTTGGATTCCTTTCAAAATGCAAGGCTGTGAGACCACCGCCACCCCCCCCCCCTCAACTTTTTCACAGCAAGCATCAGTGGCAATGTCAGACTGAAGATGGAAACAGAGTGTAAAAAGTTGACAATTCTGTGTGATATCAGGCAAAGTAAAGTCTGCAACTCATAAAAAAAATAAAAATAAAAATAAAACACAAGAGCAGAAGGACATGATACAGTACAACTAAGGAATGTTTACATAGTGTATGTGCCAATTCTGACCTGAGGCGTCATGTATAATTCATCCATTTAACTAGGATTGATGGAATTCATCAAAAGTTCATTATCACTAGGTTTGTTTGAAGCTGATAAAAGAAAATAAATAATACATTGCGGTTAGTCTAAAAATTAACCGTGTCTCTTTAATTCCATTGTGCTATTACAATTAAGTGTAGGATATTGATAAATGAAAAAGAAGAAAAATAATCTCCACTCAATCCAGTCACATATGCTTTTCACATTTCCCTGAACGCATTTAAAAATTTGCCTGAATGTCAAAGCCCCCCCCCCACGCTACATTTTAAGTACATGCTACACATGTAATAAAAAGGTTAGTATAATTGCCCCTTTTTCTGACTTTATGAGAATGTTTTGATTTGTTGCTCCTTGTTGAAGCAATGATCTGAAGATTTGACTTCATGCGTTCATTACTTCGACACCGCCGTATACCGTAACTCACTTTTTACCAGTAGCTTCTACAGTCACAGTACAGAGTGAGAGCAATTTCCATCTTTGTTTCAGCTCTCCGTTTTTTGCCTTGGGGAGCATGGAAGCCGAGGATGTGGGCCCAGGTGGAGCTGCCGCAGGTGCAGATCTTGGTGGTAGTAGCAAATATTCAAACGGGAACCGGTAAAAATTCCATTGGCGTTTTGTCGAGGGAACCACGGCAATGCTAACTTCCAGGTTGGCTTATCAAGTCTTAAAAGCTGAATTAAGTCAGTAGCTCTGACTAAATTATATATTTTCATAAAAGACTAGGTATATTTACAATCAAAAAAGGGAGTATTTCAGCTTGTTGCTTGTTTGATTAGCTTAAATTTAGTCGGCTTGCTATGTTTACAGCGTCAGCAACATGCTAATAAAGCCTGGTTCATGCTTCTCTGTGAGTATGCGTAAACATCACACACACCTTCTTTCAGAAACGCGTTGCGTAGTTCTGTGCAACGATTAAGCTGATTATACGGGTTCGAAACAGAAACTAAAGTTTTGCGGATAGAAGCACAACTTGCAACTGAAAGCAGATTTTTATTTGCACCACATTTTTGGGGTCTAAAGTTTTCAAATAAAGTTCGGAAAGATAAAATAACGGATTTCTTCGTTGCTTTCTGTACAATGTCGTTGATTAAATGTGACACTGCCCCCCAGTGGACACGTAACGTGATACACATGTATAAAATCAAACATCCAGGCAAACGTCATTGGTTTGGACCTATTTAATCGTTTTTTTAATTTATCGTGGCATGATTAAACGTGTTGAGATTGCTAAAATGTAAAATGTAGTCCTACTCTGACACCCTACCCTGACATGCTTGCTTTGGACGTTTAGACCTGCTTCATATTTTAGTCAGAAGTGTGTTCGCAAAATTGTATGTTCTCCACACAACGACCACAGGATCTTCTGGTGAAAGTGAGTTACATTACATTGTCCAATATCGAGGTTAGGAACATGTTCATTCAAGCTCTCTCTCTCTCTCTCTCTCTCTCTCTCTCTCGTTTTAGTGCAAATAGATCAGACTTCACAGAGGCAGTAAACATAGCAAGCCGACTAGACTTCACAGAGGCAGTACAACAAAATAAAAATGTACAAAACAATCGAAAAAAAACAATCAACATCAAAATAAAAGTGCTAGTGTTTTGATCCCTTTTGAGGCGTCCAATTCTGAACCAGCGATTTTGGCCTCTCTCGCGTATAGAGGACAGAGGTAAATTTACGCCAGAAAGCGGCAGTACCAACGATCTTAATAGTGGATTTGTTTGTTTTTGTCGTCAAAGACATGTTGCTCAGTGTACGTTTTTAAAAGTGTTAAAACCTGAGTGAGATTTGACCTCAGACGGCAGGGAAAGAGTCTAGTGTTTTCCTTCATCGTACCATGAAAGAATTACAGCGCAAGCCACACAATGGAAATGGACAGTTCCTTAACATATCTGTTTGAGTGAGAGGAATGACAAAATATGTCAGCTTTTGTTTTTGGTACAGAGGCTTCCCGGCAGATCAAATCGTGATGTAGTGCTGTCTTAGTTTGGCCAGGAGATACTCATGGGTTAAATTGTGTCTTGTGATTATCCCCACGATCTGCGAAGGGGAGGGGGGGGGGGAGAAAAGTGGTGTGTGGTTAATAATCGATTAAGTTAAAGTATTTTTTTATTAGAGTAGTGTAACAGAAGAACATTTTTTTCCATTTCTCTGCTTAATTTTTCCTAATATTTGGTCAAATTTTCTTGATTTCTAAATTATTTCTTACATTTCTATACTCTTTCACTTTCACACGGTTACAATCACCTTTAACCTTGTTTTATAGGTATTTATTTGCACTATTGAGATATGATCAAAGTATAAGCATTTCTTGGAACTTGAGGTTATGTTATACTGTATTAATAAATAACTTTGAACTTAAACTTAACTCAGTAAAGTGTCCAGTAGTTACTGGAGACAACCACAAAATTGCTTGGCAACAATGGTGACAATAATGCATTCATATGTATTTTGTATTATTTTATGACCATTATAATATCCCTAATGCATTTCAGGTTTAGGGATATTTATTTTTTGGACTCATTTCTTCCAAAGTCACGGAGGGGTCAGGCAGCACTCACCTCTCCCACAGCGTTGACCACAGGCAGGTGGCGAAGGCCCATTGTTCTGAAGAGGTTGAACACCTGTGAGACGTGGGTGTTTGGTGAAACCGTGTAGGGGCACGGGTTCATGTAGGGTGTGACATCCTAGGAAAGATCCGCAGAGAACGTAGTTTGTTATTTAATTTACAAAAATAAAATTAAAAACTAACGCTAGGTCCTTGTAATAAGGGTTAGTTAATAGGTAATAAGGCCCTTACAAGTTGCTTATTAACATTTACTAAGACTATCTAATGGTTAATAACAGCTTTTGTTAGCAGTTAACAATGCACTTATTAACAGTTAACTTTGCTTTTTGCAGCTACCAGATCTAAAGCGAGAACAATATCTTATTAAGGTGAATAAATCCGTTATTATACACTGATTAACAGTTAACTATGCTTTTTGCAACACGGTAAACTACACTTAGAGCGTTTCAAAAATAAAGAAAAATCCTCTGTCATCAATGTCAATCGATAGTTGATAATTGATAGCTGATAGACGATTTAATCGTAAATCTGCCTAAGCCTACTCTCCAACCCTGTTTCCAACTTGCAATAAGATTAAGATATTTGTCTAAGAAGCATTTTCGCTATTCCGATTCCTCTCTCTCTCTCTCTGCTCCATCGGAAATATGTGCGAGGGGGCAGGGCTGGCTCTCTCTGCCTACCTCACACGAACAAACACATATGTGTGTTTGGGGATCTGGGGAACGTAGCTCAGGCGGTAGAGCTGGTGGTCTAGTGATCTAAAGGTTGCTGGTTGGATCCCAGGCTCCTCCTGCTAGCATGCTGTAGTGTCCTTGAGCAAGACACTTAACCCCTAATTGCTCCTGATGGCTGCGTCCGTCGGTGTTTGAACAATTGTAAGTCGCTTTGGATAAAAGCGTCTGCTAAATGACTAAATGTAATGTAAATGTATATGTGAGTAGCAAGGAGACCCTGCTCTAAGTGAATGACGACGCCATTCAACGCTCAAAAGTCTGGTTAAATACACATGTAGAAATGCACTGTTTTTAACTGCCTAGCTACTAGTTCATCTCTCGTTGCCCCTTCCACCTTAGGTATGTTGTAAACTAGCAGTCAGAGCCGTTTGTTTTTTTTCTCTTAAAAAATAACAAAATTAATCGTTCAAGTACCCCATCGATAGGCAGATTTGGTAAGAGAAGAAGTACCACTACAAGTTTAACGATACCCATTCTCCTACTGTTAATAAGCCCATAATAAAGGATTTATTAACCTTAATACGGCATTGTTCTCGCTTTAGATCTGGTGGCTGTAACAAGCATAAAGTGTTAGTGCATAGCTAACTGCTAATAAATGCTATTATCAACACTTAATAAAAGCATAGTTAACTGTTAATAAGTGCATAGTTAACTGCTAATAAATGCTGTTAACACGTATATGGTCTTATTAAATGTTGATAAGCATCTTATAAGGATGTATAAGTGCCTTATTACCCATTAACTTACGCTTATTAAAGGATCTTAATATTAAGCCTTACCAAAAATCAGTTGCTACAATACCTTGACTTTGTGTGTTTTTTTTTATATAATTTATTTTATTTTTTTATATACTGAATTAAAGGTCTCATAGTTCTTTAAAATCAAAACATTTCTTCCTAGGTTTAAATAAAATAAATCCCTTTCAACAACAAAAATGACATGACATGAATTTATACAGAAGAGATATACTCCTTTTGCTACAATGTTTCGATATTCGCTTATATTAACACATTTTCTGCCAATGCCATAGAAGCATTGAATTTTCTACACCCCACTCCGTTCTATTGCGGGGTTGATGGCAAAGCGTCATCATCCTACCACGATCATGCGGGGGTTGAGCAGGGCCAGGTCCAGGTCATGGATGTCGGGGTATCTTGGGTAATCCTCGGTCATCTCAGCGTATGACAGCCTGGACTGTGTGGCGCTCTGCATTGGGAGGGCACAAAGCGCATGAGACGATGAGACTAGAAAACATTCAAATAACATCGGTCCAGCAAATAAAACAACAAAAAACAAGTGAAATCTAAAAATCTGAAATATCGAGGTTTAGAGTAGCCAACAAACCACAGCAGAAAGACAGTTTATGCGACCGAAATGGCCTGCTAGCACACTATTTGTGGCACGGTGGCGCAGTGCATTGCACTGCTGCCTCACAGCAAGAAGGTCCTGGGTTCGATTCCTGCCTGGGGCGCTGTTGGCACCGTGCTCCGGCGGGTTATCTCCCAAATAGGAGCCTTTCTGTGTGGAGTTTGCATGTTCTCCCCGTGCTCACATGGGGTTTCCTCCACCTCACGTCAGTAAGGACCCCCCTCAAAAACATGCACCCATCATCGTATGACCAGCGATGGACAATTATCACCTGGTCCCCGGGCGCGTCCACGTATGCTGCCCACTGCTCCTGGCTGTGCCCCCGGAGGAAGGACAAGCCAGGATGGGTCAAAAGCAAAGAATCCATTTCACCGGCCACCATCAAAAGCATGTGCATGTGTGTGTGTGTGCAAGCATGTGTTGTAGTGTGGTGTGTTGCGTATGACACCTTAATATGCACAAATACTATACTGAAAAAAACCCTTTCTTCATGACTCTGGATTTTACCCCAGAACTGTGAATTAACCCTCCCCTACTGGAAAAAGGAACAGATGGGAAAGCATCAACTGTGTTCTGGTCACCGGCTCCATTCTGGCAACCAGGTCTGTAAAAGCAATTTACAGGGGTTTTACACCTGAAAGTTGGCGAGTCGAATCATCTAACCAAGATTCTTCAAGTGGAAAAGTCGTTTTAAAGTAGTATTATCGCTACGCAAACCATTTCTGACCCACCGCAGCAAAACCCGCTGTCTCGCGCATTTCTAAAATCGTGAGGAGCAGCCAAATACTGTAAATTGAAAAAACATTTCTTGAAGGTAAATGAGATTCCAGATTTATGTTCCTTTGTGGGTTTTTTTTTATCTCTCAACGTATTTTCAAAACCAAGTTTGATTTATAAATAGTAGAAAAATGTAAAACCGTGGAGTTAAATATTCCCGTTAGATTACATGGGGAAACACAGTTCACTTACTGAGACGCTGAGTAGCGCTGAACAACGCCGATTGATTGTTTCTGTTAAAGCGACAGTCCAGGTGAAGATCATAATCCATATTTCATGTGATGTGAAGTCACAATGTGAAACCGTTGATACAGATTCCCGTCGATACAGCCCAACAATTGGGAAAGTTCCAAACTCACGGGAGATGTCCAGCCACAGACAAAGTCCATTCCCAACATCTTTTCCCCTGATGGTTTCAGCGCTCCCTGTCTTTCAGAAAAATATTGCCATAGCATCTACACAGCAACGTGCAGCTATGAATGCTCGTGCTCTCTATGGTAGTGCGCACGCCATGAGCCGCACGGCTCGCTCGCTGCGACTTTAATAGAGCCTTTAGTCGGTGTGACATGTATAAGGACTAATACAAATGTATGTAACCACCTTGCCAAAAATGTGTTTTGGCACTTTAAACCCTTCCCTGTCACCACTCTTAAATGCCCCCTCCTTTTTTAAACGAAGCCGTCTGAGTTTGGCTGTAATCCAGGGCTTTTACGTCGTTGGAGCAGTAATGCGGTGAATTCTCCTCTCTGTTCGGACAGTTAATAAACTGCTTGTATTTTGGGAGTTTGTGTCTTAAATTCCCTTCGTTTAAGTCCCAGAGGATGGGTGCTTTCTCTCCTCATACAGTATCTGATTGGTTAGCAGCTGCTACGCGTCCCCCTCCAGAATGAAGGATGTGTATTCACGATTAGATTAAACTTTAGTTTATTGTCATAGCAAATGGTAGAAGTACTGAGATAACGGAATTCTCAATGATGAGAATTCCGTTATCTCAGTGATGCACGTCGGGAGTAAAGGCTAGCCTGTCTGGTCCGATCCCACAGAAGAGCTGCTGTAGGTATTTTAGGTAAATTGCTGAAAAAGTTAATGCTAGGTTTGATTGAACGCGTCAGAAAAAACAGCGCATGGCAGCTTGCTGCGTATGGGGCTGCGTAGCCGCAGACCGGTCATAGTGCCCATGCTGACCCCTGTCTACTGCCGAAAGCGCCTAGAACGGGCACTTGAGTGTCAGAAGTGGACAATGGAGCAATGGAAGAAGGCGGGTTGGTCTGATGAATCACCTTTTTGTTCTACATCCTGTGGATGGCTGTGGCTAGGCTCCGATCTGATTGAGCATCTGTCGGATGTGTTGGGACAACAAGCTCGATCCATGAGGGCCCCAACTCGCAACAGGACTTAAAGGATCTGCTGCTAACGTCTTGGTGCCAGATACCACAGGACACCTTCAGAGGTCTTGTGGAGTCCATGCCTCGACAGGCCAGAGCTGTTTTGTCAACACGAGGGGGAGCTACACAATATTAGTAGATACTAGTGGTGGTTTTAATGTTGTGGCTGATCAGTGTATACAGTAAAAGACTATGATTATGAGCAGTAGGTAGTACAGATATGGTATAAGTGTATATATATATATATATACAGGGCAGGTGTTAGTACAAGTAATACTAGTAGTAAGATGTTACATACAGAATAAGGTATGACGTATGATATGACTCTTTCATCACAAGCTTAGTATAAGCAATTATATAATATCTCCCCTCTGGGCAGATATAAAGGTCTACACTTAATGAGATACTCTACAGTAGGTTTGCAGAGCAGTAACTCTGTGAGAGTAGTCCATGCACCAAGCTTTGTTTACATAAATGCACAGTTCCCCACCTCTGGTCAGTCATCAGCTGTTCTATCCACCTGGAGGATGTAGAGCCCCATTAGGTCAATGGTGCTATCAGAAATGCCGCTGTTGAGCCATGTTTCTGTGAAAATCATGATGTAGTCCATAATCCCATTGTGAGCGGTGATCCGCAGAAGATCCCTGCCCTGTCTACAAATTGTATTAATTCGTTACCAGATACTTCGATATGTGATAATAGCTAGGAAGATTAAGAAGATTTGCTCGGCTACTTCCAGTATTTGGGCTCTGGAAAAACGTTTTTTTACAAGCTCTTCCCACAGACAAAGTCCAATGTGGATCAAACTTAGACCACGGCATGTGCAAACTGCCCCGAATACAAATCTCATTCATTTTTCTCCGTGGGTTTGACAAGTTCGTAGTAATGGCCAACAGAATAAGAATTTCAACAAAATAATACGGTTCCCGCCCTTCGGGCTGGACCCCTAAATATTGCTGCTGGTAGCAATGCATGTGATCCAGGTTAGTCGGTGTGACGTGTGTGATGAAAAAATGTACAAGCCCTAATCGCGATACTGAAGAATTTATTAAGGTTAATGTTATAACTAACTACAATTCAAGATGACATCTAACCAGGGCTTAAATTGTGCCGGGACCTCCCAGATTGGGACCGGAGCCTGTTTAATTGGATCCGGCATCTCTATTGAGACATCAATCACATACCCATCAACCCTCCTGTTTTTCTTGGGATTGTCCCATATTTTACCCTTCTCTCTTGCTGTCCTCCAGTTTAAATATTTTCCTGGAAATCTCCCGTATTTTAACCTTTCTAAAATATATATATATGAAATTTTTTTTTTTTAATAATAAAAAAAAATTACTGACTGGTCGGAAAGCTTGTCGTAAGTCCGTATCCCCGTGCGTCCCTGATCCTTGTTTCTCCAAACAAAACCAATAACAACAGTGTATTTTTTATTTTATTTTTTTAATCATAGATTAATTTTTCCTAATTAAATGAAAAAAAACAGCCCTGTGTGTAACGAGGAGAAGTCACTCTCTTAAGTCACCCGTGTCCTGTAATGATGACGCAATGTTGCAGTGACTATTCTCTGTGACCAATCAGTAGTCTGCATTGTTTTCACGGGACCTTTTGGTATCGCCTCAGTTCACTTGACAGTATGTGTGGATGCCACGAATACAACTATCATTCATTCGTGTCCTGGGTTTGACGGTTTCTGAGCGCCAGAGACTTTGACAGGTGATCATGGCTTGGAGAATAATAATAAAAATGTGAGCAAAAACAATAGCTTGGTGGAAGGGCTGGACCCCTAAATATAGCTGTAGGCAGCAATGCATGGGGTCCAGGTTAGTCGGTGTGACGTGTGTGACCGTGTGACGAAAGGATGTACAAGCCCTATTCGCATTACTAGAGAATTTATTACAGCTAATATACATTTTTATTATTATTATTATTATTATTATTATTATTATTATTATTAAAAATAATAATAATAATAATAATAATAATAATAATAATATTATTATTAATAATAATAATAATAATAATAATAATAACAATAATGATAAAAATCCTAACAAAAACAATAGGGTTCCTGCACTTTGTGCTGGAACACATAACATTTCTATCTGAATGTGTTTCCCAGGATAAACCATGACCTAAATAAACTATTTGCATTAAAAATGTAGACCACACACAATAGTTTACACTGTAATATGCCTGGATACAGTGGTTATATCTTCTAAATCGATAATTCCAATTTTCTCATAAAAACAAATGTGTGAGATGAATCAAAATGCATTTTAGAATAGAGAATATAAATTTGTGTGTGTTGATGTTGGTACAGTAAAAGTCCTACACGCCTATGCACTGAGCCCAGTTGAGTTCATGCATTGGATGGACCTCTGAGTTTGCTCAAAATACTGGGGAAGATCTTTTAGTTTCTGAACCAAGTCGTCCCACCTCTGTATGTGTATGAGAGTGTGTGAACCACTAACCGACTGGTTCTCAGCATAGCAGACCCCCCGGATGAGCAGGTTGACCAGCTGGGAGCGCAGGATGAGGCCGTGGAAGGTGAGAGGCCTGAAGCGCTCCTCCATGCTCCACTCTTCGCTGGGGGACTGGTCTGGGTACAGGTTGGGGTAGGGCTCATGTCTGCAGGTCAACAATTCATTTACTCACTCGTATATGGCAGCAGGGGTTATTAAGTTTGCTGATCAATCAGTTAGTTTTATGGATTCCCCCTCAGGGACTAATGAAGTGTATGGTTGCGGTACGGTTCTGGGCTTTGGGGCTGAACAAAGGTGTATAGGTACTATATCAAGGTACTCTAGAGCGGTGATTCTCAAAGTGGGGTCTGTGGCACTTAGCCAGGGGGTTCCGTGAAACGTATTTTGAAAAAAATTAAAACTAAAATAAAAAAATTTAAAAAGTATTTTAATTAATATTTTTGAAAAATATATATATAAAAAGATATATTATATACAGAGACACACAGTATATATATATATATATATAAAGTTTTTATTCTTGTTTGTGTCCTTTGAAGGGGTAAATCTTTACATTTTTAGAAATACAATCATTTTATGAAATATATACTGTACATAATTATGTAACCTAATTATCACCATTCAGATCTTGATTTGTTTAACATTTGTTTAACAGTTTGTGTCGCTACAATTTTTCCTATTATTTAATTGATATTAATTAAATTAATACACTGTTTTTATATTCCAAATTTTTAAATGGTGCAATACAAATTTTTCCAATACGTTTTCCTTGATTTGTATACGTAGTAGAAGTGCGAGCTCTCATATACAAAGTCCTTGGTGAAAAAAATTTGAACCCCTGCTCTAGAGCCCTATATCTACTAAATTGAAACTAACGAATAACTTAGTGATGACTACGTTCTGTTGTAGTCGTCTACAATCAAAATGGTGGGTTATGATCGTTTGCAAGTCCCATTAACCCCAAAATCCCCTCACAAATTGAAATTGAACTATATGGTAATACAAATATATTCAGATACATTAACATATACAAGGAATTTCTTCTGGTGAGGTTTGGTGCACTTCATCCATAAGCATTAAAAAATAAAAAGCTTAAGAGAATAGAAACAAAATAGGATAAAAATAAAAAAAATTATAAAAATTTAAATGTCAAATATATATGCAGGTGTGTGTGTGTTTGTGTGTCTCCTACCTCCTCTCTAGCATCTGCTGCAGCATGTCCTCACCCTCCTCGGGGGGATCGGCCACGGGGACGCGCTCGTCGCATACGTTCCTCAGCTCACTAGACGGGTATGACTTCATGGACTGGCAGCGCCGTCGCTGCTCCCCCGCCCTCGTCATCACGCTGGACTTCTGTGTGTCCGAAAAAAAAGGGGGACACACCATGGCTATTTTAGTTAGACATTTGACAAATAACCTTTGTATTTTGTTATTATTATGTATTATTTTATTCCCTGTTTATTTTCCCATTTTCTCTAATGAGCTCTCGGACATTTACAAAGAATGAAACCATAGACCACATGGAGTGTGTTAATATAGATCACATGCAGTAATTTTACAAAAAGACTGTTAAAAAAAGGCTGACCTTGAAGTGTATGTTGTTGCTGACCAGGATGTTGCCCTTCATGAAGTCCCTCTCGTTCTGCCGGTTCTCCGTGACTACGGGGAAGGCGTGATAGACGGTGGTGCGCAGTATGCTGACCAGGGACTGGACCCGGGTGTGCGGGTAGACGTAGGTCAGGTTGGGCTCCATGATGTCACTGGCCGTCAGCCTTGGGGAAGCCAAAGGAACGGGGGGTTTCTATATCAATTTGTTTCACTTTTCCTGTCTGAATTAATGCCACTGACAATGTAACAAGTATTACGTTTGCAACTTTGGTATGAACCCATACATTAGTGTTTATGGTATTAGTTACAAATAGAATGGGGTTTTTGTATGTTCGTGGCTTACTTGTTAGTCAAATAAGAAAAATATAAATGGCACACTCAATGTAGCTCTAAACCTGTCTAAACGTTGGTGAATAAATAACCATATGGAGCTACATTGAATGCACGGTATATATTTTTTCTTATTTGAATCTTACTGCCAGTACCAACAGCACATATAGACTGTAGTGTGTGTGTTCTTTCTTAATACTTGTTATTCAACCTCAGCCTGGTCTCACTGAATGTGTTGGGTCATGAGGCTACTATAATCCTGCCTGTTTGTTCTTAAGTGAAGCCTTGAAATGTTTTTGCTTCCATGTCCCATGTTTTTTTTGTTTTTGTTTGGGTCCTTAACTCCTCTTCAGTAACTGTGGTACTAACTCATTATTAATAGTCGATTCATCGACTTACTTGTCCATTTCCACCTCGGTCTCCCACTCCAACAGAGGGACGCCCCTTAGCAGGATGTGGATGTCAAAAATGCCATGGTTGAAGAAGTCCCCCGTCCACTTGGCCACCTGAAAGTCAACATAAACATAAATCAGCGGTGAGGCTATAATTAAAATGCTGTTTAAAAAAAAAAACAGAGATGCTCCTTCAGTGCTTGCACTGTGTACCATACCATCAGTGTAACCATGATGGGCAGCCCGTATGTGATCTCATTGGTTGATTCAATGAGAATGACGGTCAGGCTGATTGTCATTCTGACCACTCCCCCGAGGAACGAGGCTGCGCCAATCAGGGCGTAGGTCCCGGAGTAGATGTCCATTCCAAAGTTTCTTAAAAAAAAAAAAAAAAAAAAAGAAGAGAGTATAAAGCAGTCGTGTATCATTCAAATCAATGGATTTTTTTCCCGTTGTACAACAGGCACTGAATGTACAAAGATGCAGTTTAAGTTGTTCCGCAACCAGTCAGGAGAGGGATACACCGTCTGGCATCACTTTTATCAACGTGTCCTACTACTCACGGGAAATACAGTGTTCTACATGTGGTTTTTGATTGGATGGAAGTGTGGAACCAAATAATGGAACTAGAGACCATGACCAAGTCAATATTTTTTTTTCCGAAGGCACCCAGTCTACTATTTTGTGGGATAACTGCACTATATAAAATATATTTGAAGATTGAATTTGATGTATATTCATTCATTTTTTCAGGATCACCCCTTCTGCCTATCTGTATATTGATTCTCATATGAATCAGCTATTTTGTATCTAGTTGCAGTCTTGTGGTGCCGCTATTTTCTTCTTCTGCGTAAGCACTGGTTGCAGTTTATTCGTGCTCAGGGGGTGGTCATCCCTGGACCTATCTCTGCTCGAACCCCCTTGGTTTAGTGTACACAAGAATGGACACGCATTCAGCTTTTTTAGTACTTTTAGTACTTTTAGTATTTTCAGAGCTTATTGTGCGTAATCAACAGGTGTCATGACATTTCACTGCATATATGTATGACTGTATGTACAGTATATGTATGTGACAAATAACCTCTTGAATCTTGGTTTGCTTTCTACGGCTTCCTTTAACAGTCGCTATTTGTCTCTAATTGTCCAACGTAATGCATTGCGCCTTTGACTCTAGAACGATCGTAGGACGAGCAAGGTGGCGAATGAAGACAAGATGTAGAATAGCAGGATTCAAATGACAGAAAGGACCTGGCAGCCCTGTAGTCTCAAACAGTAGGCACACGCTACCGGCTTCACACTCGTTACTTGCGGTCAAGTGCAGCTCAAAAGCCTGGTTGGAAGACGAGTGGGGTTGGCATTGGGGAGTGGGTCAAAGACAACTCTTTAGAGCAGGCGAAAGAGGAAGACAGGGAGACAATCCAGTCCAGTCAGCATATTTCCTGCACAAGGCCTGTGGGCTGTGGGAGCATCGAGAGAAGTTCAATGCAACGCCACCAATGCAAGGGACACACAGACAGTCTGTCTGAAGCCCGGCTCGGTTGACACAGTACAGTATCTCCGTACAAAAGTTTTATACTGAGACCCATATCTCATATATCAAGATATAAGAGATTAGCACATTTTGGACGAATAGAAACATATTCAGAAACCTTTAAATAAAAGATGATCACTTTAATACCTTTCCTATATGGAATTAAATATTGAAGAAATAAACCGTATTTGCAGTAGGGAACTTCTGTCATTTTAGCAAATGGGCGGGTAGGGTTCACAGCATCTCAACACTTCGGCCTAGAAAATCTCTGTATTTTTCACATCATGAATTCCTACATTTTGAGGAGGTTAGCCACAAGGCGCCCGAATGTGGCACCGCAGAGCAGGCAGGGCACGAAAAGGCCGCTGGGTACCGACGTGCCGTAGGTCCAGCAGGCCAACAGGAAGTAGAGCAGGAAGAAGATCGACAGAGTCACAGGACTGAAGGTACCTGAGTGGACAGGTGCCGGGTGGGGGATAAAAAAAACAAGGTAAATACATCATTTACATTAACTGTATAAGTCGGTTGCAAGCTGACCAAATGCAGTACAAACCCGGTTACTAAACAAGGAAATACGACAACCCAAAATAAAATCTAATTGAGCTACTCCTGGAACACATGGAAGGAAGAACTTTTTGATGGGAAAGCAGCTCTGCAAGTACTTGACGTATCAGATTTTGGTCACGCATGGTATTCACAGGCGAAACATACCAAGGATCTAGCGAAACTGTCTTCTTCTTCAAATCTATTCGTGCCGGTTCTGAGAACTGGGTTTATTGTCAGTTAGCAAGCTGTTACAAATTTCCATGTGTATGTGTCTCTCACCGTCCTGGTGGAAGAGCTGATGGATTGCGGCTTCCTGGGGGTTGAAGAAGAGCGTGGCCATGTCGTTGTAGGTCTTGTTGGGACAGAAGAACTGGCGGATGGTGGAGTTGATTTCCTCGCTTCCAGTCAGCTGTAGTCCAGAAGCACAGAACTGTAATGTTGGCGCCGTGTTATCTATCATAAATTCTAGATCTAAAATTTATATTCGACTATATAGATGACAAAAATATACTGCATTAAACGCTACTCTCCACACAACATTTGTCTTTGCAAAAGGGTTATATTTATGAAAGAGAATATGAAAATGAATATGAAAATGACCACAACTTGGTGTCGGCATGCACAAGTTTCTGACTGACTGAAGAACAGCTACTAGGAGAACTGGATGATTTTAATTATTCTGCTCAATTCTATTTCCTCTGGATTAGGATGTACTGTTACAGACGCGTGTTCGCATTTGGGTAATCACACCTTCCGTAGGTATAGTATTCCTGAATCTGGGGTAAGACTCCGTACAACAATAAATGGCAAACATACTAATTCATTAAAGAAATAATACGCAGGACCCAAAGTGGAAAAAAGTCAGAAAGTGAGTGACAGGCGACAGGCGAAGCTTACCAGCGCTGAGCTGTTATGTGTTGTAGGAGAGGAAAGGTCCCGGCATTCACCCAGTGTCATGGATGCCACAAATACCACCACTGTCGTCACCATGGTGACCAGAAGACTCTCCAGAACCCTGCAGAGAGTAGACAAAAAAAAAAAAAATTAAATTTTTTTTTAAAGATATATATATATATATAACAGTATATATATATCTGTGTATGTGTATATATATATATATATATATATATATATATATATATATATATATATATATACATATACACACACTGTTATATATATATATAACAGTATATATATATATATATATATATATATATATATATATATATATATATATATATATATATATATATATATATATATACACATACACAGATATATATATACTGTTATATATACTGTTTCTATATATATATATATATATATATATATATATATATATATATATATATAGAAACAGTTTAAAATACCCTTGCTTTGGATTATTTTGTGATGCGAGTTTCAGCTTTGCACTAATGTTGATAGATATTATTTTATATACAGTATTGCACAGCCTCTCACAGATAACATGTTATGTGGATAATGCAATACTTTTTTGTTTAATATTTCTTTCTTGCTAAGCCCCATTCTGTAGGCCTCCCACAGCTTTACCTTTCCCTTTACACTGCAATCAAGTATTAGTCCTGATGTTTCCTTTGCCCATTTTGGCTTCCAAATATGTCATTGAATGAAAAACTTAACAAATGAATAAATATACTTGAGAGTTGGCAGGTATGAGACCAGGTATGAATATATATTTTACAAATCAGTAGTATACCTCTTATGAAATTTAAAAATAAGTGTGTATGTGGCGATCAAACCTGAAAAACTTGGCCTTGGGGTGGATGTGTCTGATGCGGTACTTGGCCAGGCCCTTGTTGATGCAGTTGAAGAGGGCCCCCAGGAGCCCCCCGACTATGCCCATCAAGACAAAGAAGGCCAAGTCAACTACTGTCCACAGGTGGCAGTTCTTGTCGCCTTCTGGACACTGGAGTTAAAATAAGATACGGTAAGACTTTATTTATCCCTATGTCGACTATAGTTCAGCTTTCAATACCAGAGTGCCCACTAGACTGGCTCTCAAGCTGCGGAAGCTAGGACTGAGCACTCCGATGTGTGCCTCGATCCTGGACTTCCTCTCAGCCTGGCCCCAGGTGGTTAGGGTGGGGAGGCACATGTCCAGCTCCCTCACCCTGAACACAGGATCCCAAAGGGCTGTGTCCTCAGCCCCCTACTGTACTACCTGTACACACATGACTGTGTTGCCAGGTCCAGCTCCAACACCATCATCAAGTTTGCTGACGACACCGTCTTGGTGGTCCTGATCACCGACAACGATGTAAAGGCCTACCGTGAGGAGGTGGCTGACCTGTCACTCTGGTGCCAGGACAACAGCCTCCTTCTGAACGTCAGCAAAACTAAGGAGCTGATTGTCGACTTTAGGAGGGGATTACAACCAAGGACGCAAGCACCGTTGCTGATTAATGGGGCTTCTGTCGACGGGGTGAGCAGCTTCAAGTACATGGGAACATCCACATCACGGAGGATTTAACATGGACTACACACACACAGACACTCTGGTGAGAAAGCTGAGGCAGCGTCTTCACCACCTCAGACAGTTGAAGAAATTCAGGGTCTCGGTTAGGATCCTCAATTCCTTCTACTCTGGAGCAGTGGAGAGCATCCTGACAGGAAACATCACTGCCTGGTTTGGGAACTGTACTGCCGAGGACAGGCAGGCCCTACAGAGGGCGGTGCGTTCAGCCCAACATACCACTGGAACTCCCCTCCCCTCCCTGCAGGACTTTTAGACCAGGAGGTGTAGTAGCAGAGCCCGCAGGATCATGAAGGATCCTCATCCCCCAACAACAGAATGTCCCAGTTGCTGCGGCTGGACAAGCGCCTCCACAGCCACACAGCGAGGACAGAGAGACTGAGACGGAGTACAAATAGCCTATCCCATATACATAACTATATTCCTTTTACTTCTATTTCGTACCCCCACTCTGTGTTACCTTTGAGTCTTAAATTATTTTTATTTATTTATATTATTCTATTCAATAACTGCATTACATTTTAGGAATCAGTTAGTTAGCTAGGTAGAAATTAGGTTAGCTATTATGTTCGGCTTAGAAACTATTGGGCATAATCTCCGGGTGCCTTGCAAAGACATTTCACTGCATATATGTATAAACGTATGTATATGTTTGTGATAAATAAACCTCTTGAATCTTGAAACTGGTAGTCTGGCTCACTCATCCTGAGCAAACTGCTCCAGCTGTCTCGGTTGCCTTCTCCAGACTGCATGTTTCAGCTCTTTCCATCGATGTTCAATAGGATTCAGATCAGGGCTCATAGAAGGCCACTTCAGAATAGTCCAATGTTTTGTTCTTATTCATTTTTGGATGCTTTTAGCTGTGTGTTTTGGTTCATTATCCTGTTGGAGGACCCATGACCTGTGACTGAGACAGAGCTTTCTGACACTGGGCAGTACGTTTCGCTCCAGAATGCCTTGATAGTCTTGAGATTTCATTGTACCGTGCACAGATTCTAGGCACCCCATGTCAGACGTAGCAAAGTAGCCCCAAAACATAACCGAGCCTCCTCCATGTTTCACAGTAGGTATGGTGTTCTTTTCTTTGAAAGCTTAATTTTTCGTCTGTGAACGTAGAGCTGATGTGACTTGCCAAAAAGATCCAGTTTTGACTCATTTGTCCAAAGGACATTCTACCAGAAGCATTGTGGCTTTGCAATATGCATTTTAGCAAATTCTAGGCTGGCTTTTTTATGTTTTTTTCCCCCAAAAGTTGAGTCCTCCTGGGTCTTCTTCCATGGAGCCCACTGTCACTCAAAAAGCGACGGATGGTGCGATCAGACACTGATGTACCTTTACATTGGAGTTCAACTTGTACCTCTTTGGAAGTTGTCCTTGGCTCTTTTTCTACCATTCTCACTATCCTTCTGTTCAATCTGGGGTCAATTTTCCTCTTGCGGCCGCGTCCAGGGAGGCTGGCTACAGTCCCATGGACCTTAAACTTCTTAATAATATTTGCAACTGTAGTCACAGGAACATCAAGCTGCTTGGAGATTGTCTTATAGCCTTTAGCTTTAACATGCTTGTCTATAATTTTCTTTCTGATCTCCTCAGACAACTCTCTCCTTTGCTTTCTCTGGACCATGTTCAGTGGTCCAGAGTCATTTTCTAAGGGGTACCAACAAATCTGTCCAGGCCATTTTATAATGAAATTGATCTCTTTCGCAATATTCCATCTCTTTTCACAGTTTCTTTGCTTTACTCTATGAAATACCAAAGGCATGCAGGTATACATGAGAAAATTGCTTTTAATTTCATCACTTTTCAGGAGAAATTAAGCATTGTTTCAATGAGCTGTAAGGGCAATAACAAATGTGTCCACATCTGTATGTATATATATATATATATATATATATATATATATATATATATATACATACACACACACACACACACACACACACGCACACACACACGCACACACACAAATATACACTCACACACACAAATATACACTCACACACACACACACACTCTCACAATTCTGTCTGTGTGTGTGTGTGTGTGTGTGTGTGTGTGTGTGTGTGTGCGTGTGAGAATCTTGAATATATATGTATGTGTGTGTGTGTGTGTGTGTGTGTGTGTGTGTGTGTGTGTGTGTGTGTATATATATATATATATATATATATATGTGTGCATGTGTGTGTGTGCATTTACATACATACATTCATATACATACATGCATACATATATCTCCAACACATGTTTTTATCAATCCAGTTTGGGTCTCTCCATCTGAACATTTTATTGTTTTAAAATATGATTACTTTTACCTTAAATTCTCCGAAATTCAGGAGGCCCGGGAGCTGAAAGGAGCCCCACTTGTTGTAATTGATGCCTGAACGGAAGAAGTTGAGGGTGAAAGTGGCTGACATGGAGCAAAAGAGCTGGTGGGGAGGGAAAAGTAAACGGTCACAAGGGACAGAAGGCCAATGTGTAACACATGCACAACTCTTCCCGTTCCCTGTAACAATCAGGATATTATTTGGTCTGAAAAATGTGTGTTTAGTATATCCAAAACCTTGGTATGCCAAATGGTATGTATGGTAGAAGTACGAGTATAACATACTACATCCAGTGAAATATTGCTATATGACGATGTAGCCTGTCCGAGAAGCCATTGTTCGTTTTACTTGTGCTCCCATTTAAGCCATTTTGTATCTAATTTGCAGCAGGGTAGTATCTCTCTTACAGTTATCTATTTAGATTTTCTAACCTAGCTGAGGTTAGATCGTAGGTTTGATAATATATTATGTTACAGTACACCATTATACACAGAAAGAACTTTAACACTCCACTCCCAATATGATATATAGTACCTTACTACTAGGTTTAGGGGTAGCATCTTAGATGTAGAGACTGACGGAGAAAGTAACGCGCGGTGCTTGTTTTGTTCCATTAGGAAACAGAGTAAAGTAAAATAACCTACATCTATAATAAAAACCCACTGTTTTGCACGTGATCACGGGTGCCCAATAGCTGACGCAGCGTGTGTGCAGTCAGTACCGTCAGAGGGGGAGCAATTGGGACACAGAACCCACCCTGCGGGGCTATTTTAGATTGGAAGCTATTCATAAAACATTGGGGACTCAAGCGCCCAATGCCCACCCCTAGAGATGCCACTGCTCATGACTCACAGAAACTTCTGGTAATTCCACAAAGCTGCTGATTTTGAGCAAGGGTCAAAAATAAATACAGTTGATAATAATTCACATAAGTACTGCCATTTTAATTATGCCAATTTTCAAACAATCACGCTGACTGGACTCAATATAAATCAATATTTACATTGTATATGTTAATATGTGTGCTTATATATTTTTTCATATCCATCTGCTTCTCCGCTTCTACATGTATAATGAATTGAACTTAAATTAAACTTGGAAGACACTGACAGACTTTAGAAATCACCATGTCTACGTTCTTTGAGGTCAAGGTCAATTAAGGTCAATAAAATAGCGCTCACCACTTTCCAAGTGAGGGCCTGGTTCCAGAAAGAGGAGCCCTCCTCCAGGCTGAAAAGAGTGCCTCCGATAGGAGCCCCGAATGCAGCCGCCACCCCAGCTGCGGCTCCCGCTGACACAAAGTCCCGCTTGTCCCTAAGGAACACATTGAGAGCATTCTAATCAAAGGATAGGTTCGCTATTTTTCAACCCAGACCTAAATCAAATGTTTCCGATCATTTATAACTGTTAATGGCACCACACTGAACGCTTTACTATTGAGAAACTTACTGCTCTGCTGCAGCTTCCCGCCTTGCTTACATGCAGTCTAAGGGGGAAAACTTTGAAAACTAAAGAAAAAGGCAATTAAAACTCTTACATTAAGTAACACGTCTTGTATATTTTTTTGGATTACAGTTAGCTACAGTAAGCTCAAACTCTAGTCTCCAGATGCTCACGGATGTAGCCGAAAGAGCTTATTTGCAGAAGTGCACAAGAGTTATAAAACAATGAAAAGACTGATAGAATGCACAGTTTGCCACCATTTTATTTGGTGCTGTATGGCATATAAAGAATCTCACAATATCATGAGCTTCCCGTTTTCGAAAGGAGACTGAAACAGTTTTTTTAAGGCTTAAAAATCTGCCCCATTGTGTGGAATTTAAGCACATTGAGGTTTGGCTATGAACAGTCACAAATGATGGGAATCAATATTTTAATAAGGCCTGGGTAGAACGATGGCAAATCCATCTTTTAAATCATTTATTTTTGTTTTGTGGCGTAAACGCTCTGTTACAGCCGTACCTGTCGCTGCGGAAGTAAGGGAAATTGAATCGAATCCTCTTGAAGGTGATGCTCTGAAACTGTGTGAGGGACATGAGATTTGAGGAAGCCAGTATTAAAGTGAGACTTTAAGTATTTAATGGGATTACAGACAATAATCCGATCTGAAATCTAAAATAAACGCCAACTCTTTGGATAAACTACAACTCTTGATGTAATCAGGGTTCATTCAAGCATTACAAAATGAAATGGAAGAACATTCAAGTACTTTAACTTTATATTTTCAAGGACGCAAAACAAATATAATTCATTTTCAATGTGATCTTGTTTAACTAAAATACAGCATAATCATAGTCTCATTGTCTGTAATTATTAGCGAATATTATATATGCACGCACGCACGCACGCACGCACGCACGCACACACGCACACACGCACACACGCACACACGCACACACACACACACACACACACACACACACACACACACACACACACACACAATTAACCTCATTGACTAAATCTACTATCATAAAGCTGATTTCACAAATGCACCCCAGACAATATCCGGAGCGGATTGACCAGACATTGTCCGGAGTTACTCTATCACACATGTAGCAAATAAACGGAGATTGTCCGTGTCAGACGCGTTTACATTACCTGGATATAATCTGTTTAGTTTAGACAAGGGGCGGAGCATGGGTAGAGGGTGCACGAGGCCGGATGTGACGCAATGACGCTGTGGAGCTTACAGCAACCCAAGATGGTGGACGAGGCTACAGACTTATCAGTAGTTGGTTTTTTTTTGCATTGATACTCCATGTATTTGGACGTATCCACAATAAAAACTATAGAGTGGAAAGGAATAATAAAGAAAGCAGAAAGAACTATGCAGCAGTAGGCCTGGGCGATGGTGCAAAAACATAATAATAAAGAAATCTTGCACTTCTGGAACAGGGAGACAACATTTGCAACATTAAACATGCACATAGAACGTTATTTAATGTTGCAAATGCGGCCTCCCCGTTCCAGATGTGCAGGATTTCTTATTTACAAGTACAAGTATTTACACAAAAGCATCCAGTTTTTACTAAATTAAGTCCCATAGCAACAGAGAGACATGCCTCTCCCCTGTCCTGACAGGGGGGACGCACAGGTTTTTTTTGAATCGGAACGGGACAGTCCTTTAACTCAGTTGTGTTTAAAAATGTCGTTTTACGCATGTAGAAAACAAATGAAAATAAAAAGATCTAAAATAAAAATACAGCTCTTAAACAGAGCCTGCGTGCACAGCAGCCTGGAGGAGAAAAAAAACTCCATTCCAATTCTTTGAGATAGGTTTACGTTTTTCATTTTCCATACAAATAAGAACCTCAGGAAACAAAAAAAATCAAAATCTTTCTCTATGAGATTAAACTTTATGTTGCTATATTATTATCCCAAGATCTGCATATAGAGTGGTACGCAAGTGCGGGGGATGGGGGGTTGCAATGTGTGCACAGCGGAGTGCAGATCACGCGCTCCCCAACAGGGTGTCTCCTCCCAGTGATCAACGCTCTGCTTTGCTGCTCTGTTTACCAAGAGCGGCAAAATGCCTAGAACCGGAGTTGAGGGGGGTCCACGTGCCTTTTCTTTTTTTATTGAGCACCTGCCCCTTTTAATGTTTCTGTACGGCACTATAGAAAGGAGAGGTGAGATCCGGAGTAGTTTCTCAACAGCGCTGAGCGGAGATGGCGAGAGCCTCGGTCCCCTCTCGCCCTCTCTCTGCTCCAGTTACAGAACACAGTAAACTGATCTTACACCATTTCAATGCTCTGATTTTTCCTGGCGAAAAAAATTGAATAAAAAAGTCTGTCGCATCAATCGCAATCAATGGAGTTGATCACCGACAGACGATTTAATCGTAAATCTGCCCAAGTCGACGCAGCAGCTAAGCTCCGTGCAGCAAGATCCGCACAAAGGCAAATAACTGGCACATGATAGAGACGTCATCAACATGCAACACACTCGCTGTGAATGAGCTGGACAATGACCTGTTCAAACATAATGCTCAATGACTGAATTGGATTTGGCTGTTCAATGCAAATGTGAACGGGTTGCAGCAAGGGGCAGAAATTACAGGGGGGTCTGGACCCCCCCTTCCTGGGAAAAACAGAGAGTTGTCCCCCTCATATCATTGTAAACATACTGTAACTATACAGTATTATTTTAAATAATCCAGGCTCTGCGCCCCAATCGCTCCCTCTCTGAAGGTAGCGGCTTTACCCATGTCAGGTTAACCCAGGCGTCAGCCTGTGATTGGTGAGCCAAAACAGTGTGTTTTTACTTTGATAAGTAGGTAATTTTATTTTACTTCCTTTCCTTATGTAACGAAACAAGCACTGTGCTTGATGGGGGCACGTTCTCTATCACTCTCTGCTGTCTGCCAAATTTCATTATCATTTAAAAATATTCAAATAAAAGAAATACTGTTGAAAAATGCCTATTTTCAATAAACTGCAACTATTGAAGTTATACACAAAGACTTCCAACTGTCATATGGATGTTTGTCTACTGTACTACTAAATAATCCAATTTTGTTAAATGTTCAATAATCAAGCTCTTGCTATTTTACGTGGACATTCAAACAGGCATTAATTAAGCGTTAAAATTGGATTAAAAACAATCTGACATATGTGTCATGTGCGCGCTGTGTGTGTGTGTGTGTGTGTATTTTTTTCCTCCGTCCCTTCCACTGCGGGAGGTGTGCCTCCGTACCTGGGGGAGGCCAGCTCCCACGATGGCGCCGCTGTGGATCATGGGGCCCTCCTTCCCCACAAACATACCTGAGTAGTCACAAAACAAAGAAACATTGATATTCTATTGTAGACTGACAGACACAATTTGACTGTTTTAATGGGTGGCGGGGGGGCCCGTACCGCTTACTTTTGTCAACACCAAAAGTATTTTCTTATCATTTATATAATATACTGTAAATATTCAAAATATTCATCTCAGTTTTATTGAGATGAATGAAACACACAACTTTAAATAAAGAAAATAATCTTTCAACAATAAGGAATTGTTGATACATAGACCGATAAGCAATAAAGTAAGTAAATAAATAAATACATAACTACATATTTTTGAAAGCAACAACAAGACAAAAAAACATAAAACTGTAAAAGGTGCTATAAAAAGTACAGAAAAGGTAAAAATCATGGGTTAAAGTGCTTAGTCTTCTTATGTCTTTGTAATTTGTCTTAACTGTCGTTTGTGCTGTTTTTTTTTGTTTTTTTGGTGTATCTGTGTGCTGTGCCACGCCATGTGTCTGTTCTTGTGTTTATCCTGTCAACACCTGTGCTTGTCTAATCTGTCATCTGTGTTGTTTGCGTATCGTTGTGCTGTCATGCCAGGAGCCATTTGTACTTTGTATGTCCTTTCCTGTCACTCCAGTGATTGTATACCTGTACGTCCTAAATGTTTTGATGGACCTTTCCCAGGGACGCAAAATGTATTTCAGTGCCCTACTGACCAATAAAGTTGTATCGTATCGTATTGGTCACAGACAAGTGTGTCATTGTTTAAGATGGCGGTGCGCATCAGCCCAGACGTGGCACATCTGCTTGGCTGCGGAGACAGCATCCTGGCTCTCTAGTTATCGTTCACGTGAACTCCCAAAATAGAAGCAGTTTAGTAAATACAAGTAGTTTAGAGAAGACGTCTCACTTATAATGCCGTTTGCAACGAAGGGAAACCCTGCACACATCTTGCTCTGATCTCCACAGACAGAAAGTCAAACTGCCTATACATGTTCCGAGGAGAACCAAGAAGTGGAGCAGCAAAGCAGCGAAGGAGTGCCTGGATGAGTTACGTCTTTCTTTAATTTACTCTGTGCAAGTCAATGTGATTGTAATAAGCCCTGGAAACCATACAGACATTGAATCTTACATAGTTTGTAAGATTATTGTATTTGGGTTGAAAATTATCTCACACTAAAAGCATTTGAGTTTAAATAGAGATCAAAGTGAGAACCTCACCTGTCTATATTGACCTGCATATCCCTGCATACATTTGTATTAGTACTTAGATATTAAGCCAAAAGGTACTTGTAATATAAATGTTATACTTCATAGTCCAAGCCAGATATGTTGGCATGATAACCTAAGGGTGTATTCCATTACTGACAATTAAAAAATATATATACTCTCTGAAACCTTGGTCAAAGGAATAAGCCTTCATCAGGAGAGGAAAAAAAACTGGTGGAATAAAAGATAATGTTTGAGGAAGAGATTATATTGCAATAACAGAATTGCCAAGAAAACATACCTTCTGCAATACAACATTCAAATTAACGTATGTTGAGATGTTTACTGGCCGTATTGGTGTTGAACACTATGACTTTAGATAGCCAGGGCCCACCCGCTCATTGCAAATTAACTAAGGGCCGATAATCCTGGACCCTGTGTATTGCTGCCTGCAGCTATATTTATTAGGGGTCCAGCACCGAAGGATCAGCTCAAGGATCCGTTGTACTCACAGACAAGATGAATAAAATGTGTATTCGGGGCCGTCCTCCAAGTTATATCAAGATCGACATAATATTGTAGAATAATTTTGTAAAAAAACTGTACTTTTTGTCATAGGCGCAAAGTGCGCGCATGCGCAAATGACAGACTGCACAGGTCACATGATAGCATGGCAGTCTAGAGATTGGTTGGTCAACAACCGGGTCCGCAACAAGATAGCCGGACATGTAGATGGGACTGACGTCAGACTTATATGTTATGTTATATTTCTGCCTGCAGTTATTATTATTATTATTATTATTATTATTATTATTATTGGTCCATCCCGCAATATTCTCTGAATTTTTCAGGCTAAAACTATCTGAAACAGAACAACAGAAGAAGTTATGAACACAGTTCACGTCTCGTTTGAACGGTTATGTCACAAACTTTGGCACAAATCTTGTGGTCCAACTTTTTGGACCAGATTTAGAGTAAGACATTTTGTGACGTCATCATACTATGTACTATGAATGAGCAGGTTCAGATTTAGAATGTTAATTGCCACCGTGTACGGTGTAGACTCTGTCACTCTCTAGTGGTTAGAGTTTACAAAATAGGCATGTATGTGTGTCTCTGCGCGACTGACTTATCTCTTGGTCCCCATTACTTTGCCGGATTTATAAAAAAAAATACAAAAAAACATTAGTCCACAAAAACTTGTGCCCACGTTGAGTCCTTCGACCGTGCGAGTAAGTGATGTGTTCAAGATCCAGCAAGGTGTCGGAAAAATAGAAGCTGTGATATGGGAATTACTCACAGAAATAACACCAATTTTTTTCATATTTCATGAAAATGTAAACAATCAAAAATTTAGTCCAAAGAAAGAAGTCACCACTAAAAGTACGTAAGTTTGAATACCTTCGTAAACCTCCAAAAATACGTCACCTCAGACATGTGACACAAACAGCCAATCATACAGAGCAGAGAAACAACTATGTGACACAAACAGCCAACAGTACAACAGAAGCGTCGGTGCCTCCTCCGCTCTCTCCCCGGCTGCAGCACTCTCCGGCCGGGCAGCATGCAGCAGGGATGATGCCCTCGGCGCTGATGTGGCCGGTCTTCCTAAAATGCCAATTTAAACTTGCCATCCACAACTCGTATCATAGTCTGCATCAACGACATGGAGATGTCATATATCAACCTCTGAGAATGCAGCCATATGCCCACAGGCAGATTTCTTGCCATTATACTATAAGATTGTATTCCATTCCAGACAATTAACTTGGTTATGTCATATTGAATTGTATAAGTTGGTTATATGACATCTTGAATGGTAGTGAGTTAACACAAATATTAACATATACTAGTCAAAGTGTTCGTCATTACGTGAAGTCATTATTTTGTCAAAAAATGCCACAAGGTTTCCCATCACCGACCTGGCAAAAATAAAAAAAACAACAACATTGTCCTAGGAATTCCAGGCCTATATTTCGAGAGATAGGTATCTATAATTAACTGCATATCCCAGCATACATTTGTATTAGTCCTTAGAAATTAAGCCAAATTCAAAATCAAAAGGTAATCTAATATAAACTTTATATTTCATAGTCAAAAAAAATATGTATTTGTAACCTATTCCATTACAGACAACATCTGGTTAGCTGTCCTCCTGAAGTGTCGGTCGTTATCACAATGAGTATAAATATAGTAAGTATAAATAACACAGTGAATTGTATTGTGTTTATTCGTGTTCCAGATGACAAAGAGAAGCCGAAAGTCTAGGACAATAAAGAAGCAGTGGGCAAAATGTCTAGCCTTAGAGGTCAGTCACACTCTTCTTACAAAGAAAATACTAAACAAAATTTGGAAAATCTTGAAAAAAGCTATGAAACAACAATTGAGTAAGAAATACAAAAAGAAGAAAAGTTGCAACATCTGTGACAAAAGTTAATGAGGATGAAGTGCTTTTAAATATACCTGCTCATTCCCCATACATAACATACATCATTAAGAGGGTCATTTCATCGGGGTGATTCACAGTTTGGAGCTTCGAGGAACAAGCAGTGTGCGGCTATCAGCTTAACAGCAGTACTTAAAGCAAGATCCAGAATGTTTGCACATGGACCTAGATGATGTTTTGGTAAAAGGAACTAGTCTTTATCAGAATATGAAAAAGCGTGAAGATGACCATGTTTTTGCACTACAGAGATATTACATGCTGGGCGATCTTTATAAATATTGGGATATTTTGTTTTGTCCAAATTTATGGCCAACTTTTCAATAAAACACTTCTTCCATTTTTCCTATTCCTGTCCTATTTTTCCACCATATCTGCTCTAGATCAAAAATAACCAAGTTTGATTAAAATAGATTCAATAGGTCTACGATAAGACATTGGGTTGAAATACAATTCATTTTTTGTTATACTGTATATACTTCGAGGGGGAGTTTGTGAATGAAGGGACCGGAGTTGTTGGAATTGGGGGCGTGGGGGTGGTGACAGGACGCTTTATGTCATAATCATCCAAATTGTTATATACACACACCTATCAGCCACAACATTAAAAACATCTGCTTGATATTGTGAAGGTCCCCCTCGTGCCACAAAAACAGCTCTGACAATAATATCTAGAGCCTAACAATGTTTAGGTAGGTGGTATGTGTCAAAGTTTCATCCACGTGAATGCCAGGACCCATGGTTTCCCAGCAGAACATTTCCCAGAGCATCAAACCGCCGGCTTTACTTCTTCCCATAGTTGTGCCATGTCTTCCGCGAGTAAATGACGCACACGCACCCGGCCAACCACATGATGTAAAAGAAAATGTGATTCATCAGACCAGGCCTTCTTCCATTGTTCCATGATCCAGTTCTGACGCTCACGTGCCCACTGCATACCGGGAACACCCCACAAGACCTGCCGTTTTGGAGATGCTTCAACCCAGTCGTCTAACCATCACAATTTGGCCCTTGTCAAAGTCGCTAAGATCCTTACAATGGCCCATTTTTCCTGCTTCCAACACATCAACTTCAGGTACTGACTGTTCACTTACTGCCTAATATATCCCACCCCTTGACAGGTGCCATTGGAACGAGATGAGCAATGTTATTCGCATCACCTGTCAGTGGTTTTAATGCTTTGGCTGATCGTGTATGTAACACCATGGCAACCAGCAATGGCAGCAAATCAGATTGTCACCAACGCTAGTTTATTGGCTAGCGTCTGTACTTAAGAGAGAAAGGGATCGACGCAACCACTTACAGGTTTTGAGATCTGTATAGATATGACTCACTCAACAGACTTGTTGTCAAGTCAGTCACAAAAAAGACGAGTAGGACGATTGTGAAGAAGCGGTTTTATTTGACAGCGAAGGGGCATGGAAGATTGGACAAGCATGCACCATACGTCAAGGGCTTAAACTTTTGAACGAGGCATAAAGTCTTCCTTTGGCACAATCTAGTGTAATTGGTGTCAATCATCAAGCTTGATCTTATTTTCTTCCTCTCTTCCTGCAATGGGGCACTATCCCCTTGTGGTCAAATTGGGAAATTGCCAATTTTTCCTGCTTCCAACACATCAGCTTCAAGAACTGACTGTTTACTTGCTAACTAATATATCTCACCCCTTGACAGGAGCCATTGGAACAAGATAAGCAATGTTATTCACTTCACCTGCCGGGTTTCCCCCAGAAAGGTTGTTCGGTCCAGTGACAAGTACAGGGGACGCAACGTTTTCGGGGGCTTTATTGCTTGATCCGAATGACAGATTACATTTATTTTTATTTTTTTGGATCTGGGCTATTTTAGAGATTTTTTATGAACTAACCGCATTTGTCCTTCATTACTTTTCATAAAACTTTTCACATGTTAACAAATAGCTGACAGTTTTTATGAAATGGATGTTATCGAAAGTGAAAGCTTTTACGACCAGTCTTTTATCTGATTGGCTAAGTGACCATAATGTGACATTGACAAGCAACGATGGTGTTTGGCTCGTGTTGCACGGGAGAGAAGGATTCCAAGTGTCGTGCTCCAAATTATAATATTTATTGAAGGCACGTGTGGTTGGGCGTGTGATTTCAGAGCACCGGAGGGCAGATATTTCAATCGGCCAGCTAGGGTATGGCACCGAAATCTGCGTTGCAATTCGGCCCAGTAGATACCGATTGTATAAGAGCGGGTGCATATTGGACCAGGGATTGCGGTACCCAACCCAACGGGATGTTTAAAACATCCTGCAGAGGAGAGGGTATTCACAGATAGGTCCATTTTCAATGTGTGTGAGAGATAAGTGAGTGTGAGAGTGAGAGTGAGGCAATCAATGTGTTGCGCACAGCTCTACAATATATTGAGATTTTACACATTTTAATGTTAAAAAAAAAAAAAAAAAAAAAACTTAAGCCAGGTTGCCCGCCGGGCTTGCAATACACTGGGGAAAACCCTGACCTGTCAGTTGTTTTAATGTTGCGGGTGATTGGTGTATGTGCAGATTGGGGCTCGAGGGAAAGCTTTTGGCCCCTTGCACATTGCATGGTGGCTACGCTCTGGAGACAATTGGTGTGTATTGGTTGCTTTGCACAGGACCTGTGCCGGATAAAGACGACCAACAACAGGAACTGATGCTGCATTTCATCCAAATTTGTAATTACTGTTGGTATGCTCGATGTTAGCTATTGTTTTTGTTCGGATTTTTATTATTTTTCGGGTTAAGAGTGTTGGTAATTACTATACTTTGGGTGAGGTCTCATTGGGACTGGGATGTCTTGTGGTTCAAGTTTGGTCCACATGGATCTACATTTGGAGCAGGAATTAGTGAAAAACCATTGCAAATTTTTACAGAAGTCGCAGAATGTTGGCGTACCGTGATTCATTTGTGGAGCTGGACGCTTTGTGACGTCATCATCATCCAATTTGCTATATATGTGCAAGTTGCAACTCTGGGGGGGAATTTGCATCCAGCAAGTTCCGCGGTGTAGACGCCATTGGTGTATAGTGTTTGTTTCGCATAGGAATCAGGCAGGTTCAAGACGACAGACAACCAGACCCATTGCTGCCTTCACTGGAAACTCGGAAAATTGTAACTTGTTTTAGTAGTAATGCTGATATAAAGACGAGTGACAATACAAACTGATGCTACATTCATTGTGAACTTGAAAATGTGTAATTGGTGTCGATACAAAGTGACAGTGTGTTTTACGGGAACTCAGAAAACTGCAATTTGCATCTAACACGACTAACACGGACCCTGTGTTGTGCTGCCTGCAACTATATTTAATATTACCATTGTTGCTACACGTGCACTGTAAAATATAATGTACATTAAAATGCAATGAAAGGCATGTGCCCTGGCTCTCTCAGCAAGTAAAGAGGACATGAATCACAATATATAGAATAAAAACACAATAGATTACATAAGAAAAAAAATCACTAGTGACAATAATTATTCATATGGATGGAGTGACTACTGTACTACAATGGTCTCATACCTCCGGCAACTGTGAAGAGGACGCCCACAGCCTTGCAGAGGAATGTCCGTAGTCGGACTATACCGGGGATCTTCACACCGTTTAAGTAGCTCTTGATCTCCGGAATTCCCGAACCGGCCGCTAAAGGCTGAACGAGACGAATGGCAGATAAATCAAATAATATAGAACACAAACAATAAAATATGCCGGCCTGTCGCAGGTGTCATACCTCAATGAGAACCAGTACGCTCGCTATGAAGATAAAAGTCATGTTGAATGCCAGCAGCTCCAGGAGAGAGAGAACGAGGCAGCCTTTCTCGCTACACTCCTCTACAGCTGTACAGGTTTTGGCTGAGGTCGAAAGCCGCCAAATCTTGGTTATGTCACAGGTCTTACATTAATAATACATGTCTTTAGATTACTTATGAATCGTGGGTGAGGGAAAACGTGATACAAGTGAGAAAACATTATTATACAGTATATGCTAATAATACTCTATACTGCCACATAAACAAACGTAGCATAAGCTCACCATACTTCAAAATAAAAGTAAATTGGTTGTGGTTACCTGGCAAATACGACAATTGTTTTTAAAGATGAAAAAAAAGGATACAATTTCCCACAAAGGTGAATTTGAACTTGGTGAAGAGACGCACAAAGAAATCGATGAACAAGCCGACCTAAAAAAGAGACACATTACAACTTAGGCGGGGTACACACTACAAGATAATAAAGTCGATTTTGGGCCCGATTACCCCCCTCCGATAATCCTGAACCTTGATTTTTTGTTGGTTCTAAAGATTATTGCAGCAGATTATCCTGTGGTGTGAGGTATGTTACGAGTGATTTTTACTTTGCCACGATCTGCTCCGAAAGCCGTCCTGCCAACACTGATCGCGAATCACAATTGTTCGATATACGGTGAAGGTACCCCGAGGACGCAGGCTGTGGATTGTCACGTAGGAAAGACCGATAGCCAATTGCGAGCCAAGCAGCCATGGGGGCAAATGCAAACACTGTGAAGCATAAAGCTTGCGCTGCAACATGTATAGTCCATGTCATCCACTCTTTTGTCTTTTTTCCTTTTGGATTCTCTGTAAAAGAAATTGTTGCTCTCCATACACTATAGGAACAAAACTGTTAAATGTATCATGATGTCGTTATGTGTGTGGTATCTCACATTTTCAAAATCTGTTTGAAAAATCTTGTAGTGTGGGCCAAGCTTAAAAGGTCATTGTTCATTTGTTGAATATTTATTTCCACACACATACATACATACCATGCCAACCGTGACTCCGATGGCAAAGACCACTATCCAGCGAACAGCCTCATACTTGCGGGCTCTCTGTCGGCAGACAAGAGATGGTTTTTGGTAATGGAAAACCCTGATATAAAATTGTAAGTGTGTGCAACCACTGATTAGACCAATTCACCTTATTGTCCATTCCTTCCAGAAGCTCCACGTAGGGTTCGTTAATGCAGCGGTCATAGTCCAAACTCTAACAGAAAAGGAAGCAACAGAAGCCGTTTGGTCAGGGAAAATGAATCAACCTTTTGTTTACTTAATTCTAGAAGACGAGGGGAAGGATGAAGCCTTGGTCGAATTTCCCTCAAGCTCCTCACCTCGTAGTCTTTCCTGGGTAGAATCTCTTCGTCTTCTTCTCGGATCTCGCCAAGGATCGTCTAGAGGGGGAAAAGGGCAAAGTTTGGAGCGAATTTGGGGGCTTTTCTGTGATTGTGTAGCCCAGATTGTTGCTGTGGGCCTCTTACCTCTATGTAAGCCTACAACTGCATGTTCTTATTGTTCACACCAGCCGGGTAATAATTGTTTAGTAAAGCCCTGGGAGATTTTGTCTACAGCAACCGCCCCGCATAATGGTTGAAACTACTGTTCCCTTGAGAACAAGCACACCACAATCAACCATTAACAGGTTTCTAATGATGTTCAGTGACTATACAATAGATGGCATAAGTACCGTATTTTCGCGACTATAAGGCGCATATAAACGTATTTTTTTTTTTCTCAAAATGTGCGGCGCGCCCTTTAGTGCGGTGCGCCCTATGTGTGTTGTTACTGCGGACGTTGTTGAGACCACCATGAGAACGTTAAAGGGGGAAGTGTGGGCGTGGATTGTGTATAAAAGAACAGGTATGTGCTTTATGCAGAACATTGTTGTCTTAACAACCCTTAAAATGGCAAAGAGACACGCCTATGAAGCACAGTTTAAACTGAAGGCTATCAGCTACGCAGAGGAACATGGAAATCGAGCAGCCGCGAGAGAATTCAAGATTAATGAATCGATGGTTCGCAAGTGGAGGAAGATGGAAAACGAACTCCGACAGGTGAAGAAGACGCAGCTGAGTTTCCGCGGACATAAGGCGAGGTGGCCCGAGTTGGAGGAAAGACTCGAGCGGTGGATCATCGAGCAAAGAACGAGTGGGGCGAGCGTTTCGACGGTCACTGTTCGACTAAAAGCAGTAACGCTAGCGGAAGAAATGAAAATTGAACATTTTCAAGGAGGTCCGTCGTGGTGCTTTCGTTTTATGAAACGGTGCCATTTTTCCATCCGGACCAGGACTACAGTAGCGCAGCAACGTCCGGCGGATTATAATGAAAAGCTGGCGAGCTTCCACTCCTACTGCAGCAAACACATCGCCGACAAACGCATCCAGCCAAGCCACATCACCAACATGGACGAGGTGCCGCTCACTTTCGACATCCCGGTGAATCAGACGGTGGAGAAGAAGGGGACCAGCACGGTAGCGATACGCACAACGGGGTATGAAAAGGCGTCGTTTACTGTTGTGCTTGGCTGCCACGCAAATGGACAGAAACTGCCGCCTATGGTGATTTTTAAGAGAAAGACTTTGCCTAAAGAGACTTTTCCAGCTGGAGTCATTATTAAGGCAAATGAAAAGGGCTGGATGGATGAGGAGATGATGAAAGAGTGGCTGAGGGAGGTGTATGTAAGGAGACCAGGTGGTTTTTTCCACGCATCACCATCGCTGTTAATCTGTGACTCCATGCGTGTCCATCTCACAGCCGATGTGAAAAACAAGGTGAAACAAATGAACGCTGTGCTTGCTGTTATTCCGGGAGGTCTGACAAAGGAACTTCAACCGCTTCACATCGGTGTGAACCGGCCGTTCAAAGTAAGGCTGCGAGCGGATGGATGCGATGGATGACCGACGGAGACCACAGTTTCACGAAAAGTGGAAGGCAGCGCCGGGCAAGTTACGCCACAGTTTGCGGATGGATTGTAGATGCTTGGGCTAACGTGTCTGCTGGCACTGTTGTTCGAGCTTTCGCAAAAGCCAGCATCATTTCCGAGGAGCCGCACGGCACGGAAAGTGACTCTGACAGCGAAGAAGGGGAAACTGGCATGTCTGATTTAGCGCAGCTGTTTAATTCAGAAACAGAGGATGATGACTTCGATGGGTTTGATTAATACTTTGTAATAAATACATGAATAAAGCACAAACATACTCAGTTTTGCTCCCGCTCTATTTTTAAATACGCAGTAGAGGTATTTAAACGTAGTAGAGGATAGGTACCGGTATATAAAACCCGCGCCCTATAATCCGGTGCGCCTTATGTGTGTGTTAAATACAGTAATGGCACACATAACTGAGACTGCGCCTTTTAGTACGGTGCGCCTTATGGTCGTGAAAATACGGTACGAAAAACAGCAGTTTAGGTGAAGAGGAGCTCACAACTGAAAGTTCCATTTTTTATTAGTTGGTGAAGGCGGCATAGGAATGTTCTGGAGTGTGTGTGTGTGAGCAGGGAGTCATCATTAAAAAAATAGGACATATAAAAATTGGCGCATAGCGCATAGTGAAAGACTGGGGAAGTGGCTTTCCTGTTTTCAACATACCTAGGCAATCAAAACACTATCCACAGCATGGGTTTCACAGTGGCCACCATGTCTTTCAGGTTATTTTGTTATTTAACAAATGAAAATGAGTTACTATGCTGGAACCTTACACCTTGTGAGCCGCAACACGGTCTGGTGAAAGCTACCAAATAACCAAATCGTATGGTGGTGTGTGTGTGTATATATATATATATATATATATATATATATATATACACACATACACATACACACACACACACACACACACAATCCTCAATGAGTACAATGATCGGCATCTTGTAAAGAGACATTTTACTGCACAATTTCAATTGCATTGACAAGCCATAATGACTAATGATTCCTAAATGGGTCGCAATGGCTGTTGAAGAATCACTAACCATTACTTCTGGGCCAATTTGGTGGAAAAAGCTCCATTTTGAGTGCTCGAAATTACACTTCATTCAATTAGACTAGACAATTTAAACAACCACGATCAACGCAGTGAAATAAGAACGGGCACGATGTTTAGCTCAGTGTTTCTTAATAAGCTATATACAGTGTGTGTGTGTGTGTGTGTGTGTGTGTGTGTGTGTGTGTGTGTGTGTGTGTGTGTGTGTGTGTCACATTCTGTCAGTTTCTGACTATACACAGTAAATATAATACAATTTATATATAAAGAAATACTACACAACTACACAATTTATATAAATGCTGTACTGCAGCTTGATATCAAAGCATGACAACAGCACAGGACAGACAGGACACAAACAAGAGGGTGGAGCAAACAGGGGAATACACTCCTCACTGTCCAAATATAAATAACAAAACCTATCGAAAAAGCAACCACTCCAATTACACGAAAAGTGAAAATCAATTCAACCGTTAATTTTCTTTACCAACTCTTCGGGTGTGCGGGTCTCTCCCTCCCCGCAACAGCACTGGCAGCAGAAACCGTTTCTACAACACGCCATCTTCGCTGTTGCCTTGCGAGCTTCAGCGTCTGACCGAGAACGCCGGTGTTGTATCGAATTCTGTTTCCCCGACGAGATGGGTTTCTCCCTCGCCCCGCCCCCGTTCACACGGCGAACGAAGCGCGCGTTCACAAAAAGCTCGTACCACTGAGGTGCTATGGAGAGCGTTAAGGGTCAAATCAAACTTTTAACAACTCTAAATGTATAGTCACTCAATGTATGCTTTCTTTTTGTGATAGTGATTAAATCAGTAAATAATATTAATACGTGACGGGTGAAAATTGTAGACTTCTGGAAGAAAACAAGCCAGTGTATCATTAGTGCTGGTCCCAAGCCCGGATGAATAGAGAGGGTTGCGTCAGGAAGGGCATCCGGCGGATAAACCATGCCAAAACAAACATGCGGTCAACAAATCTCACTTCCATACCAGAACGGTCGAGACCCAGGTTAACCACGACCGCCACTGGTGCCGTTAGCCAACAGGGTGCCAGTGGGAATTGTGCTACTGTCGGCCAAAGAAGAAGAAGAGGGGGAAGACTTGTCCGGAGACAGCGGGGGAGGAAGAAGGGTAGGAGAGTAGAGTTGAGAGTAGGAACTTTGAATGTTGGCACTATGAAGGGTAAAGAGAGACATGATGGAGAGAAGGAAAGTAAATGTACTATGTGTACAAGAGACCAGGTGGAAGGGGAGTAAGGCCAGGCGTATCGGAGCCGGGTACAAACTGTTCTACCATGGAGTGGGTGGCAGGAGAAATGGGGTAGGGATAGTCTTGAAGGAAGAATATGTAAAGAGTGTTTTGGAGGTGACGAGAGTGTCGGACAGAGTGATGAGCATGAAGCTGGAAAATGATGGGGTGATAATGAATGTGGGTCAGTGCATATGCTCCCCAAGTTGGGTGTGAGATGGAAAAGAAAGAGGAATTCTTTAGTGAGTTGGATGTAGTGGTGGAGAGCATCCCCAAGTGAGAGAGAGTGGTCGTTGGAGCAGATCTCAATGGGCATGTTGGCGAATGGATGAGAGACATAGGTGATGACAAGGTGATGGGTAGGTATGGTGTCAAGAAGAGGAACGTGGAAGGACAGATGGTGGCGGATTTTGCCAAAAGGATGGCATTGGCTGTTGTGAAGAGGGAGTAACACAGGGTGACATACAAGAGTGGAGAAAGGTGCACCCAGGTGGATTACATCTAAGGCAGGAGGTGCAATCTGAAAGAGATTAGTAACTGTAAAGTGATGGTAGGGGAGTGTGTTGCTAGGCAGCATCGGATGGTGGTCTGAGGGATGACTCTGAAGGCCAGGAAGAGGAAGAGAGTGAAAGAGGAGCCAAAGATTAAATGGTGGAAGTTGAAAATGAGGAGTGTTGCATGCAAATTAGGGAAGAGGTAAGGCAGGCTATAGGTGGGAATGAACGGTTACCAGATGACTGGGAAACAACTGCAAAAGTGGTGAGGGAGGCGGCCAAGAAGGTACTCGGTGTATCATGTGGGAAGAAGAAGGAAGACAAGGACTCTTGGTAGTGGAATGAGGAAGTACAGGACAGCATAGAGAAGAAGAGGTTGGCGAAGAGGAATGTTAGTCAGAGAGATAGTCAGAGAGAGGAAGGAAGTAGAAAGGAGTACAAGCTGATGCAGCACAAGGCGAAGAGAGAAGTGGCAAAGGAAAAGGCATATGACGAGTTGTATGAGAGGTTGGACAGCAAGGAAGGAGAAATTGACTTGTACCGATTGGCAAGACAAAAGGAAAAAAGGTCAAAAGAAATTGTTGATGACAAAAACTCTTCACACAAGTTTTTCGGTTTTAGCTCCGTCTTAAAACCACCTCCACGCACAATAAGCTCTATAAGCTCTAAAAATACAAAAAATACTAAAATGTGCGTAATCAACACGAGGTGCTCGCACAGGCGGCCTCAAGGGGCGGTGCCACAATCGCGATTCGGGGTTCTATAATTATATTATAAAATTAATTATCTGCATTGTAATTGGAGTGGTTGCTTTTTTGATAGGTTTTGTTATTTATATTTGGACAGTGAGGAGTGTATTCCTCTGTTTGCTCCACCCTCTTGTTTGTGTCCTGTCTGTCCTGTGCTGTTGTCATGCTTTGATATCAAGCTGCAGTACAGTATTTATATAAATTGTGTAGTTGTGTAGTATTTCTTTATATATAAATTGTATTATATTTATTGTGTATAGTCAGAAACTGGACAGAATGTGGCACACACATTCATACAAATGTGTGTGTTACTGACACACACATTCATACACACATTCATGAAATGTGACCTAACTTACCTCCAGCACTTACCTCACAGAGTAGAAGTCCTGGCTATTAAAACAATTAGAAGACATTAAAACTTGGTCTTGAGAGGGGTGCTGTTTGGTGTCTCAATTAAACATAGAACCAAACAACATTTACACAGAAAACATAAACATCATAAGAGTTTTTCAGTTAATTAGGTCCAGGAAAACTGGAACAGCAATTGGGCACATGGCCTATTCCTGACATAATTATGGCAGTAAATGAAGGAGGAAAGGAGAGGAATGCAACCAGGAGGGTGCTGGGATTGCGTTCAAATCAGGTGTTGGTGGTGTGTGCGTGTGTGTGATGGGGCCGCCTGTGTGTGTGTGTGTGTGTGTGTGTGTGTGTGTGTGTGTGTGTGTGTGTGTGTGTGTGTGTGTGTGTGTGTGTGTGTGTGTGTGAGGTGTCCACCAGTGAGTGTACAGGACTTATCCCATTTGGTTCTGGTGTATAAGGTCGGTATTATGTCATGGAGCCTCCAAGCAGCGAAAAGGGCCCCGAAGCCCTTCCGCAGCTGCAAGAAAGCCCCGAGCACCCTGCCCCACAGCCGCAGAAGACCCCGGCCCCCAGAAAAGTCCACGGAGCAACCCCCACCCGAAACACAAACTCATTTTGCCCGCTAGATGGTTAACTATACAGCAGTTATCCGAACGGAAATAGCGACGCTCCTCAGCCATACTTTAATGAAGGACACTTCAAGGACTTGGAAGAGAACTTTGCCGGTTATAGTGAGTATATTAACCGTCATTATAATAAGAACAGAATAAAAGATTCATTCATTGTTTAAATGTTGTTATCAAATTGATTGTGGTTAAACCTCTATTGGACTCGACGCTGATATGACTAATAATCTCTTGAACTTGAACTAGATTATAACAGGGGGAATGCATCCTGACAGCTGAGGATGATACTGTCAGATACTGTTCCCCCTGTGTTCGATATCTAAAGTAAGCTCACACATATGTCAAATTCATACTGCTGATTTGTTTCCCCTCAATAGGTATCGTTGTAGAATTCTCACTGCAGGAAAAAATGGGAGTATTAAAGATATTTATTCTGCAGAACAAAGAGAAAGATACAGATGCACTTCAAAACCGCCATGCTGTTACATTACATTTAGTCATTTAGCAGACGCTTTTATCCAAAGCGACTTACAATTGTTCAAACACCGACGGACGCAGCCATCAGGAGCAATTAGGGGTTAAGTGTCTTGCTCAAGGACACTACAGCATGCTAGCAGGAGGAGCCTGGGATCCAACCAGCAACCTTTGGATCACTAGACCACCAGCTCTACCTCCTGAGCTACCATCCCCTGTTCAATCTAGGTTTCCATTTGAAGAAGCCAGCTTTACATGCAGAGAAAAGGTTGTGCATATCCTCAGACTGTGATGTCTGAGGATATGATGTGATTCTCCGATGCCTTCAGTAACACCTGAGGACTGTTTTAACAAAGAAGGACATCAAACACTATCATAAAAAGAAAGCATACATTGAGTGACTATACATTTAGAGTTGTTAAAAGCTTGATTTGACCCTTAACGCTCTCCATAGTAACTCAGTGGTACGAGCACAGCATCTCGGGGGGCGAGCTTTTTGTGAACGCGCGCTTCTTTCGCCGTTTGAACGGGGGCGGGGCGAGGGAGAAACCCATCTCGACGGGGAAACAGAATTCGATACAACACCGGCGTTGACGGAAGCTATCTTCTTCTTCTTCTTCTTCTTCTTGTTTATTAGCGTTTGGAAAACCAGCTTATTGGTGCATTACCGCCACCAACGGCAGCTTTCGTAGTCGTAGGCTCCAGTTTTGTGATCTTTCGTCTTGTGTCCCCGTTTTCTCCCACATGACGTCGCCAATGTGCGACCAGTCCACGACAAAACAAAGTCGTGGGCTAATTAAAAAGTAGTTATAACCCCGATGACACCAAATAGAATTTACATGCATAGACTATACACATACACATGCACTTTCACGAACACAAAAGTACATCCTTTACGTCTTAATTCAACATCGCTTTATCTTTTAACCGTTTGAAATATATTTGAGGGTTTGTTCACATTTGTTTGTCTGAGGTGTCTATACGTAATACCTGAATTCAAAATATCTGCAATAGACAGAAGACTGGTGATAATAATAATAACATACAAGTTATAACCCCCACGCTACTTGAACGCGGCATCAGCGCCGCTCGCTTCCCACGGTGCCGCGTGACTCCCAAACGCAACACCGGTCCATAAGCGTCAAAGCTGCGCAACCTTTCTTTTTTTTTTAAGCAGCAGCTCATTTTAAAATGCTATCGACTGTCGACGGTTCTGGAGTCACACATTCACCTACACATATAATAGCCTTGCGTTAAAAACCAAACATTGGAATAGTGTCACGGCCAAAGGTATAAGTATCTTCGACGTGAGCTGCCGCCCGCTGTGTATGCGTAAAATTGCGCAGCTCTAAAGGGAGAGTCACGATTTTCCTCGCTCCCGTGCTCATTTAGCGCTGACAAGCTGTGCTCTAGTGGTGCCCCCCACGCTGGTTGTTACCGGCGCACAGTTTAATCGATTCCAAAGTGAAGTGAATGCGATGACTCGACCGCGGGGAATCTCCCGTTACTTCTAGTTTATTTTATTTTTATTTTTTTTTTACTTTTAATTAACTACTCAGTGAACATCCGCGACTATGGTGAACCAGGTTCAGCGAGCGGACGGGAACTGGCAAACGGGCAGGAGCGACTCCAGCGGGGCGAGCAACAGCGGCGGCGAGAGCTCCAAGGAGAGCTCCCGATGCCCAACTCCCGTGCTGGACGCGGACGGCTCGAACCGGCTCCGGGAGAAGATGCGCCGCAGGATGGAGTCTGGGGACCCCTGGTTCTCCCTGGAGTTCTTCCCCCCTCGCACCGCCAGTGGTGCCGTCAATCTCATCTCCAGGCACGTGTCTTTCGTTCGTTATCTGTCCGGTATGGTCGATTTAAACAAAGCGAGGAGAATACTTACCCTGTAATATTAATAATCTCACGAGTTACACTTCATTGTCGTCATCGAGCAGTCGTAATCCACGTGTGTTTCGGTGACCCCTCAAGGGTCATTCAAGGGGTAGCAGGGGGTCCCCAGCAAAAAGGTTTAACGGTTAAACTTCACCGTTATTTAATTTGCCAGTCATCAGTTCCACGGGAGCATGTACAAGAATTACTTTTTTTTTAATTGTAGTTTGGACTAAATCATATCCAACTATACAAATTTTCCCAGATTGGGGACCCAGAGACAATCTTATCAAATGGGATCCTAATGGGGCTTAATGTGCATCAAATCGAGGGTCCTTCATATGAAATGTTGAGTAACACTGTCTGTGACGCACCCTTGTAACACTAGAAAATAAAGGAATAGTTGAGAGGGGGTGTAGCCAATTCAGTGGTCTGTCCGTCGACCATGGTCGCTAGCACGGACCACTGGTTACTACTACTGCGCTGAAGTTAGTAGTCCGGACCAGTTAGTGAGTGATCTGTGGACTGGTCATTGTGGTCGGTCCGTGGTCCTTGCCGTCCGTCCCTGGTCCTACATACCAGATGTGTTTGACTGCCAGATCACACCATAGGTTAGCACTGCAGACTACCATTTAAATTAGCAGATTTTGATTGTGTTTGGTTGCGTAGAGAAAGAGATCTACTAAAATATATATATTAATGTAAAAAGGGTCAATTCTATATTTAATTTTGTCCTGTGCATAGATTTCTTGCGTCAGTATGTGAATTATATTTAAAAGAACAAACATAAAGGCCAATATTTACATCTAAAAAATACATATTTCTATAGATATAATAATACAATGCTAAATTGTTCTTTTTTTATGTAGATTCTTAATATGTTCAATATATTTAATGTAGACTACGTACCAGATGTGTTTGGCTACCAGATCACACCGTGGGTTCGCGCCGCAGACTACCATTTATATGAGAACATTTTGATCTTCCGATTGTTTGTGTAAAGAAAGAGATCTACATTTAATTAAATATATATATATGTAAAAACAGTTAAATTATGTATTTCATTTTGTTCTGTGCATAAATGTGTTGCTGCAGTCTGGTACTAATATTTATTAGAGCATACAAATGCCAATATCTACGTCTAAGAATTACATCTTTCTATAGATATGTGGCGATGTGGCGATAGTGGCGCCGCCCCTAGCGGTCGCCTGCGCCGGCGCTCCGGTTGTTATTACATTTCACTGCATATATGTATGAAAGTATGTATATGTAAGTGACGATTAAAAATCTTGAATATAGATATTTTAATAATACAAGACCAGATAGTTATTTTTTAATGTCAATGTTTAATATGTTTAATATATTTCATGTAGACAGTGACGCATCTGTACACAAGATTTTTTTATTTCTATTATTTAGGGCCTCTCGTCCTTGTGGTCCGGACCAGTTGCTCAGTGATCCGTCTTATCTCCCCTTCTCTCTCCTTTGGCCGTTGCTTATGCTTTTGTTAGCTATTTATTCATTGTTTTTGTTGATGAAGACAAATAAACACCACAAATCATAATATTTTGTCTATGAATTATATTCTGTTGACGATCAGGCCGAGATTGTATTGTTACTGTTGTACAGTGTTTTGAAGTTTATGTGATGATAGATAGATAGATGGATGGAAAAATGGATAGTTCAGTTTAAAAATAAAACACATCTTGAACTTTCAGTGGAATGGTTATATTTTAATAGGATAAAATCAACTAACATAAATGTATTTCATACAATTTACACAAAACATGCATGGACAGATATTCCAAACAACAAAGACAGTACAGACCACTGAACAAATGGTCTGAAACACGAGGACCACAAGCTTCTGCGTCCCCTAGTTGTAGTGACCACAAGGACTGCACCTAGGCTATAGTGAGGCAGGTAGAGAAATAGGCTATAGCCTAGATATAAGCATACATTTTTATCTATCATCACACAAACTTCAAAACACTGTATAACAATACAATCTGACCCTGATTTGTGGTGTTTATTTGTCGCCATCAACAAAAACAGTGCATTAATAGCTAACAAAAGTATAGCACACGGCTGAAGGGGAGTTAAGACAGAGGAGGTGTGCGGGGGATTAGGACCACCGACGGACAGCTGAGCAAGTAGCCTGGCCCACGTGATGGATCACTTAACAACTGGTCTGGAATACAAGGACGAGAGGCTGCTCACTGCAGAGCTAATAGGCTCCACCTCTAGGTCCAGCTGCACACCAGCTCAGAATTAAATAAAGTATTTAAAAAAAATTAAAATAAATAAAATAAAATGTGTACAGATGAGTCACTGTCTACATTAAATATATTGAACATATTAAGAATCTACATAAAAAAAGAACAATTTAGCATTGTATTATTATATCTATAGAAATATGTATTTTTTAGATGTAAATATTGGCCTTTATGTTTGTTCTTTTAAATATAATTCACATACTGAAGCAAGAAATCTATGCACAGGACAAAATTAAATATAGAATTGACCCTTTTTACATTAATATATATATATCTTAGTAGATCTCGTTCTCTACGCAATCAAACACAATCAAAATCTGCTAATTTAAATGGTAGTCTGCAGTGCTAACCTATGGTGTGATCTGGCAGTCAAACACATCTGGTATGTAGGACCAGGGACGGACGGCAAGGACCACGGACCGACCACAAAGACCAGCCCACAGATCACTCACTAACTGGTCCAGACCACTAGTTTCAGCGCCCCTAGTGGTATAAACCAGTGGTCCGTGTTAGTGACCATGGTCCATGGACGGACCACTGAATTGGCTACAACCCCTGCTGAAAGTTGACCCAGTGCACTATTGTCCTTTTAGGTTTGACCGTATGGGCTCCGGAGGGCCCCTGTTCATAGACATCACCTGGCACCCGGCAGGGGATCCGGGCTCAGATAAGGAGACGTCTTCCATGATGATTGCCAGCACGGCAGTCAACTACTGTGGCCTGGAGAGCATCCTGCACCTTACCTGCTGCAACCAGACCAAGGAGAACATCACAGTCTACCTGGCCAAAGCCAAGAGACTGGGCCTCAAGAACATCATGGCACTGAGAGGAGGTATGGGCGTCTTCAGTTAGGCCATGCTTCCTGGGCTCTTATGTTTATTTTTCAACTAATTGTGACTTGTAAGATAAGTCAAGTTATTCTGAAAGTTAACAAAATGATATATTTACATTCTAATACTGCTGTATAACAGTGTTTATAGATGAGTTGCAATGATATGGATTAAGCCCAATCATTTACTTTATCAACACGATTATTTCAAAAAGACAATTATTGACTTACCCGTGCCTAACGGAAAAGTTTTTGTCTCTCAACCTGAACCGATTTTTTTCCCAATCAAAGAGATTTCGAACGTTGCCCTTACCTTTTCAGCGTTCAAACCGGATTATTGTTATTATTATTATTGTTATATATATATATATTTTTTTTAATTTATTTATGGATCAGGAGATACACCAATCAGCCACAACATTAAAACCAATGACAGGTGACGTGAATAACATTGCGCATCTCGTTACAATGGCACTTGTCAAGGGGTGGGATATATTAGGCAGCAAGTGAACTAGGCTTGGACGATATCCAAAATTTTACGCACGGTTGCGCACTGAATTTTTTTTTGGTTTCATTCAGTTACGAATGGGGGGGCGATATTTCAATACTCTGAAAATATTGCATATGGTGGTAAATATCGCGATATTTGATAATATCGGCGCCAGCCTAAAGTGAACAGTCAGTTCTTGAAGTTGATGTGTTTGAAGCCGGAAAAATCACACCGTGTGACCCACCGCGTACTTTAGGTAGGTGGTGGGTCACAATATTATAATGTAATAATATTATTATTATAATATTATGTTGGCTAACCCCAACCCTACCCCAGCTACACTCTGAGAGCCTGGTTGGGGCCTCTTTTCATTTTCTTTTCGTATCGTCGATCTGCTCCGGTGGTTCTTGAATATATTCAGTTTCATCGTCACATTCAGGTTGAAATCCGCTGTTTGAAATGTTCTCCAAGTCCGGGATAATATCAGATTCAGCTAAGCTTTCGTTCTCAGCGTTGCTGTCAGAGACTATCATCGCGGAAAATGAAGTCCAGTATGTGCTGGTTACACTGACTTGGATCTATCGCACTGGTCAGATTAAGGTCCGCGATATGATTTAGATCTTCCTCCACCCGCTTCTCGTAATCCATAACAACACGGAGATGAAAGTTTTCACAGACAAGTGAAACCGAAGGAGCCTCGTCTTGTTTACGAAAGTGATGTCAGCATTTCTTCTTCGATGGTATACGCTGGTACAATCCCCCTCCACAATGATGGCTCCGTGTGTGTGTAAAAGTAGTACGATTTAAAGGTTGAACTCTATCAAAATGGTTTCACATTGTGACTTCACATCACATGGAATATGGTGGAATGATCTTCACCTGGACAGTCGCTTTAAAGGAAACGATCGATCGTCGTTGTTCAGTGCTGTTCAGCGTCTCAGTAAGTGAACTGTGTTTCCCCATGTAATCTAATGGGAATATTTAACTTGGTTTAACATTTTTCTACTATTCATAAATCAAACTGGGTTTTGAAAATACGTTGAGATAAAAAAAAAACCCACAAAGGAACACGAATCTGGAAAAATCTAATTCTTCTTCAAGAGAGGTTTTTTCAACTTATTTGGCTGCTCCTAGCAATTTTAGAAATGCGCGAGATAGCGGGTTTGCTGCGGTGGGTCACAAATGGGCAAGTGTAAGGATCTGAGCGACTTTGACAGAGGCCAAATTGTGATAGCTAGGCGACTGGGTCAGAGCATCTCCAAAATGGCGGGTATTGTGGGGTGTTCCCAGTTTGCAGTGGTTAGTACCTACCAAAAGTGGTCCAAAGGAGGACAACCAATGAACCGGCGACAGAGTTATGGGCGCCCATGGGCTCAATGATGTGCGTGGGAAGCGAAGTCTAGCCCGTCTGGTCTGATTCCACAGAAGAGCTGCTGTCGCACAAATTGCTGAAAATGTTGAAGAAACTATGATGAGAAAGGTGTCAGAACTAACAGTGCATCGCAGCTTGTTGCATATGGGGCTCCGTAGACCGGTCAGAGTGCCCATGCTGACACCTGTCCACCGCTGAAAGCACCTACAATGGGTATGTGAGTGTCAGAACTAATAATGGAGCAATGGAAGCAGGTCTGATGAGCTGGTCTGATGAATCACGTTGGGTGGGGTTAGGGTTTGGGGTTGGGGTTAGGGTTTGATCCAATCAAGCATCTGTGGGATGTGCTGGAACAACAAGCCTGATCCATGGGGGCCCCAACTCACAGCTTACAGAACTTAAAGGATCTGCTAACGTCTTAGTGCCAGATACCACAGGACACCTTCAGAGGTGTTGTGGAGTCCATGCCTCGACAGGCCAGAGCTGTTTTGGCAACATGAGGGGGAGCTACACAATATTAGTAGTTTCTGGTGGTGATTTTAATGTTTGGCTGATCGGTGTATAGTGGTTTCTGGCAAGGCCGCGAAGGTTGCCCCGTTTGACTGCTTTTTTTGTTATTCCATGATAATTAATTAATGGATTTAATAATTACTGTTGAAGCGTGTGAAAATGCGGTCGGTGTGTAAAAGAAAGACAAAAAAGATCCTTTAACCTTTGAAAGTTAGAATACTCTTTCATCCAAAACATCTAAAAGGTCCTATTTTTCATCAGTCCCTCGATTGTACAAATGCAACACTATTTGTATGTAACGTAAAGGTATGTGTCAACATATAATGATCAATTAGACCCACTGGAAACAGACTGGGAGGAGGAGGAGGGTGGTTTCAACTACGCCACCGACCTTGTCAAACACATCCGCTCCGAGTTCGACGACTACTTCGACATCTGTGTCGCCGGTAGGTTCCACACGTCCGCCATCACAATTGGAATAGTACAGTTCCAACGACCTTCCCCTTATATGTGTGTGTGTGTGTGTGTGTGTGTGTGTGTGTGTGTGTGTGTGTGTGTGTGTGTGTGTGTGTGTGTGTGTGTGTGTGTGTGTGTGTGTGTGTGTGTGTGTGTGTGTGTGTGTGTGTGTGTGTGTGTGTAGGCTACCCTACTGGCCACCCAGAGGCGGAGAGCTATGAAGAGGACCTGAGGCGCCTGAAGGAGAAGGTGGATGCCGGCGCCGACTTCATCATCACGCAGCTGTTCTTCCGAGCCGATACTTTCCTCAAGTTCAATCGAGACTGCCGGGCCATTGGCATCACCTGTCCTATCCTGCCCGGGGTGTTCCCCATCCAGGTAACTTAGCTGCTTTGCCTGGCGGGTGCAGGTGGACTTCCTCCACCAATCCAAAGGGAGCGTGTTGCCGCATTGAAGGCGTCGATACATAAGATTAAACTTGATTAACAGCATGACAGAAATTGTCAATCCAGTGAGCAGTAGCAGTAGTTACTAGATAGAAGTATGGTTAAGAATATAGTTCAGTAAAGTATTAGTATTAATGATTATTTTCTAATGCAAGGTGGTCTCATAATGACCAAAGTATTATAATAAAAATAATAAACAACTTTATTTGTATTGCACCTTTCATACAATATTTGCAGCTCAAAGTGCTTTACAGACATTTGGGAATTAATCATTTACAGCAATTAATGATTTAAAGTGACTGAATAGTACATTTTGAGGATAAAACCAAAAATGAAAAATGATATATTATAGTATAACAATTCAAAGACATTATAGTATACATATAACATTAAAGTATATGTAGTATAACATTATAGTATAATAATGTGGTACTAATATAGTATAATGGTAGTATAGTATAGTATAATATAATCGTGAGATATAGTCTAAATGTCCATGGGCAAGAAATAATTCAGTGTAAATATTTTAAGACGGTATAATAATAATAGTATAATCTAGGTTAAGATGGTATTTTAATACTCATGTCCAAAATGCTATTCTAAATGTCCGTGTATAATCCAGGTTTACAGTCCAAAGTGGTAGGGCATAAATTGCTGGTCTCATTGCATCCAGTGATATTTGTAGCGTGATCCCCACTTATTTTTTACGTATGTAACGCATAAGACACTGTGTCTTATGCGTTACATACGTAAAAAATAAGTTGTGAAAAGTGATTCATATTTACTCCTTTTTTGTCATTAAGCATCATGGAATGAATTTAAAAATGTCTTTATGCATCTCTCCAAAGCTGTTTGCTATTCCATTGAATTCATATTGAGTAGATTAGTGACGCATGCAACGTTGCCTAACATCATGCTTTCAACAAAGTGGAAGATAAATAATGAAATGGAAAGTTATTCACTTACAATTCTGTAAAAATGAGATTTGCTCAAGGCAAGTCCCACCAGAGAGCATCATGTTGGAGCTAATAGTTTCCAGTGAACAGGCTTTGTCGATACTCAAGCTCATTGTTATAAGCGGTCACCTATTTAAAGTTATGTACAAAGTTTCCCAAGAAACAAATAAGCAAGCGACCAAATTTAGGGCCATGTATACCTGTATACCATGTATACATTGCCTGTCCACTCCAAACGGTATTCACAGTATAAGTACAAATTTAGGACGTCTGTCAGCATCAAGATTCAAGATTTCAAGATTCAAGATTCAAGATTTTTATTTGTCACATACATATACATACTTCCATACATATATGCATCAACACCTGATTGGTCACTTCCACCCTCCCCCCAAAGGGTTACCAGTCCCTGCGTCAGCTGGTGAAGCTCTCCAAACTGGAAGTGCCAGAGGAAATCACCAGGGTCATCGAGCCTATCAAGGACAACGACGCAGCCATCCGCAACTATGGCGTTGATCAGGCGGTGGAGATGTGCCGCGTGCTGCTGAAGAGCGGTGAGGTGCCGGGCCTCCACTTCTACACGCTGAACCGGGAGGTGGCAACCACCGAAGTCCTCCGCCAGCTGGGCCTGTGGATAGAGGACCCCAGGTCTGCAGTTCTCTCAAATCTCAGTTCCCTGTATTTGAATTATTGGGTGTGACGTGTGACTTAATGCTGTTGAGTAATCTCCGTTAATTGCTATTTATATTGGAATTGGCCTCACCCAGCCCAAAGGAAACCTTTCACAAAATTTTTGGACTTGTCGATTCTTAGCCTTTGCGTACTGGAATGTACACACTGGTGAGAAATAATACTGATATATGGGTAGTGAAGCATTATTTGTATATTTCTAGCTGCTACATAGCAAATAAAAATGCAGTGGAGATGGAATTGAAAGACTGTTACAGACAACATCTCGTGCCAACGTTGTGTAGTGATTTGTGTGGGAATGTGTATATTTTACTAAACCAGGGGTTCTCAGACTGTGGCTTCAGACAAAATGTTTTCTGGGGGTCACCAGATCATTTTCTGAACATGCACAAGAATAAGGGGAATATGTTTGATTATTATTATGATTATTATGATGATGATTATTATTATTATTATTATTATTATTATTATTAATAATAATAATAATAATAATAATAATAATAATAATAATAATAATATTTTTTGACTAAATAATTTTTATTTAAATATTTTTTTTTTTTTCAGAAATTCTCCCATTTAAATAATAAATAAATAAATTCTCTCAAATTATTCAGTAGATGCACAACTAAGAACTTATCAGCAGGCTATATTTTCCATAAGAGAGACTGAGAAAGAGACACGCAGGAGACATGTGCAGCGTGCATGGGAATAAATGTCAGTATGATAGAAATGGAAGTATTTCAATTTACATGCTTCAATTGGTCAAAATGCCGAACATTTCCTCTCGTTTCGGGACAACTGGTCAAAATGCGGGACTGTTCTGCACAAATCAGGATGTTTGGTCACCCATCAAGACGTTGACAATGCTGGGGTGGAGAGTTACATAACAGCTCATGAAATATGTCAAATAATCCAAAACCATAGTGGCACGAATTATTTAATTTTTTTGGCACAAATCAGCACAAATGCAGCACGAATGGCAATTGTATTCCAAATCTAGTCACATGGGGTGCCAACTCCACTCAGGTTTGTACAAATACTTAACTATACTGTTGTTAAATTGAGCATCGGCGAGTCGCAGTGAATGGATCTAGAGACTGACTTTTTTTTTAGGGGTCACCAGCCAAAGAGTTTGAGTAAAAGTAGTAAAGTAAGTAAAAGTACTTATAGTTACTGTCTGACCCTCCCTAAATCCCACGGACCCATAATTGATTATATGTTATCAATATAATTATATTGCATTATATCTGCTTGTTCTTGTCAGACGACCCCTCCCCTGGGCGGTGAGCGCCCATCCCAAGAGGAAGGTTGAAGACGTGCGCCCCATCTTCTGGGCCTCCAGGCCCAAGAGCTACATCTACAGGACCCAGGACTGGGACGACTTCCCCAATGGACGATGGTGAACCCCACTGGCTCTTCAGTCAGACACTCCTATTTTTGAGCTAGCTGTTTCCAAAGAAACTGCATTTCTGAAAGTAGTCTTAATAGATTTACTTTAAAATGTTATTTGCATCGTTAGAGCTTGGTGTCTAGACTCTACTGCTTATCAATGCCAGCCAGGTTTGCAGCGAACATAGGCATTCTTAGTGAGCTAGAAATATGGGAGTGATGAGCTTGAATCCCCACATTGAATATTGAGTAGAGCCTAACAGGTGTATGCAGGGAAGGTAGAGGGAGCACAGCAAGCAAGCAGGCGGCAAAGCAGACAGGGCACGAGGGATTGGCTGCTTAAATAGGCCGGCCTGTGAGGGCATGAAACCGTGTGGCGCTGTCAAGTTTTCTGACAGACCTAGCTCCGCATCATTTAAATAATCCTATAGTATAGGGATGCAGGGATCTGGTTTAATACTGTGTTCACGTAACAATGTTCCAATACCTAAACCAGATTTCAATGTGATGATGCGTGTTGTATTATCAATCACTGGTGAGACAAATGTTAAAATGGCCACTTGTCCTCATTTCATCAAGGGGGAACTCGTCGTCTCCAGCTTTTGGCGAGCTGAACGACTATTACCTGTTCTACCTGAAGAGCAAGTCATCCAAGGACGCCTTGTTGCAGATGTGGGGCGAAGAGTTGACCAGCGAGGCCAGCGTCTACCAAGTCTTCACCTGCTACATCACTGCCCAGCCCAACCACGATGGACAGAAGGTAAAGGGAAAGTTGGTGCTTGGCCACGATTATTCAGCAAGACTCGAATAGTAATTTGCAAGGATGTTATTTGTAAGAATTGACCTAAGCTAAGGCTGATTCTTGTATTTACAGTGTTTTTAGCTTATTTGTAATGTGTAGAAATGGTGGTATCCCAAATTTCTCTAATCAATTTCTCCAGGATTTTATGATGAAGGGACCGCATAAACTATTTTGACTGAAATGTTTGCACATGCATGAATAAGATTTTCTTTTTACAATTGTTATTATTATTAGTATTTTGTATGAATATTTGACTGTTTGACTTAAAGTTCCAATAAATTTGCTTTTTTTCCGTTTAATTAAACATTTTCCCAAAGAGAAAGCTGCTGCAAATTCACCAAATTAGTTCCGTAGTAGCCCCACGAAAGTGGCACATAATCCTGAAAGGACTGCGAAATAAGGATTATGTTAAAGTTGTATGTTGGTTTCATAGAGATCAATCGTCAATTTCTCAATACAATACCTTCAAACAATTTTTAAATAAGTATGCAAAGATCCCTCGTGTGTGTTCCTGATCACTGTGGCACCCCCTTCCACAGGTGATGTGCTTGCCGTGGAACGATGAGCCTCTGGCCCCAGAAACTAACCTGCTGAAAGACGAGCTGGAAAAGGTCAACAGGAGAGGGGTGCTCACCATCAACTCCCAGCCCAACATCAATGGGAAGGCCTCCTCGGACCCCATTGTTGGCTGGGGCCCCCCTGGGGGATACGTGTTCCAGAAGGTATGTACATTGTCAATCTTTCCGCAATACAAGAGGGTCGATGGATGCACATCTTGTAAATTGGCTCTTGTGTTGGAAGATCAAAAGGCTGCAATAATTCATCAAATTCATCAGTTCCTGATAGGATAGCAGCTCCAGCAGAACCGGTTTCACTCTGAAAGTGAGGACTATTCGTAGTGATGAAAGGTTTGTCTCTGTTTTTGAGATTTGGTTCTTGACAAGGCACTCAGTAAAAAGAGTTGTTCCGACTCGTTGTTCGTTTGATTCAGTTGGTGTAAGGAATTCATGTGAATGATGAACTACAGTCAGAAGAGTCGGCTTGGCTCTAAGTTGTGAATGGAATTCTCACAAGAATAATTTCAGTCTGTCTAAAGTTTGTCAAACTTTAGACAAAGAGTCACATTAAATGTGAATACCACCAAATGCCTTGGCCGTTTTTGCCTTGGACTTTATTTAACATAATTAATTTAATAAATAATTTAAGCTGGAATGTTTCAATAATGGTATTGAAATTCTATATGTCCAGGCAAAATTTGAACATGAGTAAAAAATAAAATTAATATATATATATTTTTTTATTTACTTGCAAACACAACAGGCCTATCTGGAGTTCTTCACCTCTAGTGAAAATGTGACAGCTCTCCTCAAAGTCCTGAAGAAGTACGAACCACGCGTCAACTACCACATCGTGAACGTACAGGCGAGTTTGCTTTCCATTCAAACTCACCATGCGATTTACACATTATGTCTACACAATGTAATTGACTTTGAAATGGTTTTCTTTTACCCCAATTCCAGGGGCACAATCTAACCAACGCCCATGAGATGCAACCCAACGCTGTAACGTGGGGGATCTTCCCCGGGAGGGAAATTGTCCAGCCCACGGTGGTGGACCCTGTCAGCTTCATGTACTGGAAGGTAAGGACATTCTCGTGTTCTTTTCACTTATAGCTTTCCATTCGAGGAGGGGTACCCAATCTGGGACCCGCAGCCTCCTATGGGTCATCAATGGAAATGCAGGGTGCGTCTTTTTACTTCTATTAAATGGACTTAACTCCAACGTCATCACTGTTCATACAAAGACTTGCCTTAAAGTTGACACCGATGCAACCTCCACCATCCTGTTCGCTGATTGGAACTGATCGACATTGAGGCTGAGCCATATAGAAAAAAACAAAAAACTTGTGTTGACATTTGTGAACCCCCCCTGCACTTCTTTTGTTTTATTATTTTGAAACCAGGACGAGGCCTTTGCCTTGTGGATCGAGCAGTGGGCCAAACTCTACGAAGATGAGTCGCCCTCACGGATGATCATCAAGTACATCCACGACAACTACTTCCTGGTCAACCTGGTGGACAACGACTTCCCACTGCACAACTGCCTGTGGCAGGTTATCGACGACATGTTCGAGCTGCTCGATGCTCCCCCAGAGCCGGTTGGTGATGACATAGAGGCCCCTGAATAATGGGGGGTAGTAGTACACGACTGTATATAGTACTATATTAACTAGCGTTTTATTTCCTGATTAATGTCTTTTCAGTGCTGCTATTGAGAGTGCGGAGCTCTTTACCCACACACCGCAACTTAATTCCTTCATCACAATATGCATTTAAAAATTAGATATATTTTTCATAAATCATTTTTTTAAGCATTAGATCTGATAGGGAAAACCAGAGGTTTTAAAATAGCGTTTATGTCCTACGTTGTTTTATAAAGTGCCTCTCGTTACAGAAGTGGAGCTTGACACAGGCAGACTTGTACTTTTCAAAAAGTATTTTGACAAATAGTTTTTTAAGCTTAAAATATAAAACATTTCCTATAGTATTTTTTTAACAAAACATTATTAAATGCTAACTCTTTGCATTTATTTTAAACTGTACTTTATGATGCTGTTTACATGACATGAACTTTAATGGATAGGTTTGCTATTTTTCAACCCAGGCCTGATTTAAAAACATTGGTTCGGATCATTTAGACCTGATGAGAAACGTACCGCTCTAAGCACAGTGGGAATTTGCAGCAGAGTGGTAAGTTTCTCAATAGTAAAGAGTTCAGCGAGGCTGTGCTATTAACAGTTCATAATGATGACAACCAAGATTTGATATTTGACAAAGCGCCAAATATCATGAAATAAACCCTGTGTGTGAGCTATACACCCAACCCAGCCAGAAACAAGGTCACAACGCATTAAGCCGTAAAGTCAGTGTGTTGTCTAAAACGACAGATTTAATTGAAGCTTTACAGGGAAGATTGAATATTAATGTTTTTAAACGTTTGCTGTGTGTTTTATACATGTGTTCTCATGATGATAGGTCTGAGTTTTTAAGTAATTATTTTTTTTTCTGCCATGTAAACTAGGATTGGGTGTGAATTATGAATATTTTTGACTGGGTAGTATTATATTCCAAATCGATATGAAAAGTCCCTGTTACAGTGAGCAAATCACAAGCGTTCACCTTTTCACATCAAGCTACTTGGATAATTACAATCAGGAAATGCACAGATTTAATGCACAAAGCATGCTTTTTTTTAATGGATTAATTTGTCAACAGCTCACAGACTCAAATGTTTTTGTTGTTGTTTTTAAGCTGTCTTACGACCTTCACCCTGGAAAGGTAGCTAGAACCATGAGCGCAACTCTTGAATTTGTGTTTACTTGAACCGTTACACAATATCGATGTTGAATATCGATGTTGAATCTGTAAAACCCGCTAGACTGCCTATCATGAAACTGCTTCTGTTGTTCTGCTGTACATGCGATTTTCAAAAACTGTTTTTTAGTAGCGGGGGGTGTGTAATGTATCTCAAAAGGGTCTGTAGAAATTATGTGTTACTGTAGAGAAGCAAGGTTCAAAATGTAAGACGTCATACATACATACATGAAACCTGAAATCAGACTTCTGGAGATGGTAGCTATCGCCGTAATATATGGACATCAGATGCACCATTAGCCCCCTTGCAAGTTGTACGGTGCCTCTAAACATAGTCAAAAGTTATCTAAAGCAATCGCTGGCATTGACACTGTAGTGTGGAGATGGAATGGTTTGAACAGCCACACTTGACCTGGCTCGAGGTGATTTGGTCATGGAATTGGCCAGGAGCAGATGGAACATGTCATGATAGGGCTCCTCTCCTGAGTGAGTGTGAAGATGGGGGTTTAAACCTGTTGCACGTTAGCCCAACCAATGAGCAACAAATATATAGCCACCCTGACCCAATCACCTAAATGCAGGTCAGGTGTGGCTGAATTGATCCGAGCAGAGAGTGAGACTTCCCCACTCTATATGCAAATCCAATATATTGCGATTATAATACGGCAATATAATATCATAGAGAAAGATATACATTCATTTTCTTTTCTTAGTATAGAAACAAAATGTATGTAAATTCCCATGTAAGGAAAATGAAAAATGTAAACCTAACTCAGAGAATTGGAGTGGAGTTTTTTGTTTTTTTTTGTTTTTTGTTGTTTTTTTTTCTTCCCTCCAGACAGCGATGTGCCATGCACACTGCACTCATTCTGGACTCGTCGATTGGAATTTTGCACGATCGCCCAAGCCTATGATGTACGCGCTAATATTTATTTCTGTACTCCATTTTTTTGTCAAGTTCATTAAAACCGATGACTTTGTCCAGATGTCTATATCTGTACATGTATTTGTCAACAGACGGAATGGAAACCAGAATGCCAGAAGCATTTTTTTTTCACCTGGGTAGTTTCCAACACAGGCTGCCTTGGCTTTTAGAGAGCGCTGGTTTAAGGCCCCACAGATGAGTCTGACCATTTGCCATAACGGTGGTTTTGAATCCTGTCTACACATTTCTTTATATCTGAGAAGGAGAAGGGCCAAACAGCGCCACCACACAGGCCCGTGTGGGAGGCTTGACAACAAGAAAAGTGCCAAATGTCATAACACTAGCCGCCAAAATATTGACATTTTGAGAATGAGCCAATCAGGCCACGACTCTCGTTTGAGCAAAACAACTTTTTTTTCTTTTTTTTTCCCTCTTTGACAAATAGCTGTATCCCCTTGGCAGACTAAGCTGTGCCACCTTCCAAAAGTTGTGCGCACTTCATCTCCCTATAATATACTGCCGTGTGGTTTAATATGTAACTTAAGTGCAAATTTCACAACAGCCAAAGGAAAAAAAAAAAATCTCATGAGGGGAAAAAGGTAAGACATTTTTTTTTTTACTTTGCTGCACATGGACCCCCTGCAATTCTTTTGAGGACATTTAGTGGGGCTGAGGACCCCAGTTTGGGCATCCCTGTCTGATGAAATTACCCGCTTTGGAGGTGAAATGTGAGATAATTGGCTATTTCCATATAATCATAACATCAAATATTTTTTCTCCATATGCAAGGGTGTGTATGTGGTTGATGTATAATGGTTATAAGGAAGGTTATAAGCTAAGAACATATTAAAATATACCAAAATCAATTCTATGTGGTACCAAAAAAAAAAAAAAATCATAACCGTGGCATAGAATACATCCATCAACAAAATGTTTTGGGGTACCTGCTGAATGGGTCACCAGTTCTTGGCGAGCTCACACACACACACACACACACACACACACCACACCTACAGGCCTATTATCTTTACAAAGCTTAAGAAAAATACATCCAGGATACCTTTCCATGGTTTCAAGGCAGAAAGCAGGGGCACATTATACAGACTAAACTTTCTGCAAGGCCTGACATCGAACCGTGAACAGTGTGTGTGTATGTGTACACAATAAGAAGTTGGTTCCATCCACATTGCAACTCCCACTGGTTTACTAGAACAGCTGAAGGCCTCTTTATGGCACTGCTGATCTTTGACCTAAAACTGAGCTATGTTTATCCTATACAAAACCCCCAAAAGCTCCCCAGTGGTATGAATGAATGCTTAATGAATCACCGGTATTGTGAGCGTCTGTTTATTTTCAGATAGGGAAATCAGTTTGATTAGCGTTGCTGTGCAAAAACTTTCCAGTTGGACAGTTTCTCACATAAAAAAAACAATGAAATGCATCTTTGATCGAAAAAATCACGGCCCTTATGTACTGCATTCATCAGGGCAGAGAGAGCGAGTGTGGGCCTCCTGCCCGATTCTGACGAAACATCTGAAGGGCATACGAGAAGCAGGGAGGTCGGCATGCCCTTTCCACATAGGGAAGACCTTGAACTAGAAATAGTGTTATTATAGTAGAGACTCAAATGCAGCAATTCCCAGGAAATTACCATTTTCCAACTATCTTACTCAATTTACACTTATCAACAAATTAAATAACTGAGAATCTAACTTATTGACAAATTAACTCAGTGACAAACTATCTTATGGCCAAAACAGACAAATTAACTAACTTACTAACAAACAAACTTACTAACTGAAAATAAATGACAAATTAACTAACCCGACGACCCTACTGTCTCGACGCGGATCTCGGATTGTCTCGCTGACATATCCACATGGATGAAGGATTATCATCTTCAACTAAATCTGGCGAAAACGGAACTGCTGGTCTTCCCGGCCAAACAAGGTATTTATCACAACATTGATATTAAAATCGACTCTCTATCTCTTGTTCCTACCAAGGCTGCAAGGAATCTTGGTGTCATTATCGATGACCAACTGACATTCTCGGACCATGTTGCCGCCGTCTCCCGGTCCTGCCGCTTCGCACTACTCAACATCCGAAAAGTCAGGCCGTACCTGACCCAATATGCCACTCAACTGCTGGTACAAACCTTGGTGATGTCTCGACTACTGCAACGCCCTCTTAACAGGCTTGCCGGCCTGTGCGGTGAAGCCACTTCAGATGATACAGAATGCGGCGGCGCGACTGGTGTTCAACCAGCCAAAGAGGGCACATGTCACTCCGCTGCTCATCGAGCTCCACTGGTTGCCTGTAGCCGGCCGCATCAAGTTCAAGTCTCTTATGCTGGCCTACGGAGTGATTGCTGGGAATGCTCCCGCCTACTTAAATGCTCTTGTAAGAGCACATGTTGCCCCCCGGATGCTGCGCTCGTCAAATGAGCGTCGCCTGGCTCTGCCGGCCATACAGCCACGGCAATCCAGGCTATTCTCATTTGTAGTTCCACGTTGGTGGAACGAGCTGCCAAAAAAGACCAGAGCGGGGACCTCCCTCTCTGTCTTTAAGAAGCACCTGAAGACCCAGCTCTTCAGTGACTACCTCCTGTCCTAATCTACAATTACTTAGCACCACCTTGCAGTATTTATTGTTACACCAATGTTGTTATTACACTAATCTCTGTCGCAATGTAGCCGAATGTTATTCTCCCTTGTAAGTCGCTTTGGATAAAAGCGTCTGCTAAATGACTAAATGTAAATGTAACTAACCGACAAACAAACATACTGACTAACTTACTGACAAACTAACTAACTGGCTGTGGTGTGGGGATGGTCTGGGTTGAGAAGCCACACCTGACCTGTCCCTAGGTAATTGGGATCAGAGTGGCTGCATACCTATTGCTTGTTGTTTGGTCTAACAAGCAGCAAATCTGCAATCCCCACACACACTCAAGATAGGAGCCTGTGTCATAACATGTGTCTATCTGCTCCTGGGCTAATTCCAGTTGGCCCACTCTCTACAATAAACTGGTGTTTACAACCCACCATCTTCTGTGTCTCTGTGCCAGAGGACCCTGAAAATGCCACTTGGGTGGCGGGTGGAAGGAGAAACTGCGACACTTGCACCTGTGCAGGGACACAGAGCTGCCATCCGAAGATCCCCTGGAGCCACTAGTGGGTCAATGAGCAGCCCCAGCACCAACCCTCTGAATGAGAAACTGGAAGCAGCAGCACCCAGGGTGTCCGGTGAAGGACTGGGGGAAAAGCAGCCACAGCAACCACTATGGGTAACTGTCTGCAGCTAGCTCCTCCGCCCTGCAGCCACGGCCGGGACCATCCAGCAGCCCAGCAGCCAGGCCACCCCTCCATGCAGCCCGCGCAACAGCCAAGTCCGGCCACGCCTTCACCAGCCAGCACAGCAGCCCGAGGCCCCATGCTCCGGAAGGGAGGAGGTGTCAATCTGTCATCGCCCTGGGGGAAGGAGGCCAGTCGACTATGCTGCGCCAGGGAACCAGGAAGGGAACCAGGAAGGGAACCAGTTCATTTAAAACTTTTTTTTTGGACATTTGTTTGTTTAAGGCAGGAGGTGTCCAAACTACGGCCGCGGACCAACTGCAGCCCGTGGTCCATTTTTAATTGGCACGCAGCAAATTCTAAAAATATAATGCGCTTGACTGTATTGTACTTCTTAGTTTTGACAGTAGGTGGAGCTACTGTCTTGAACAAGGCAGCTTCTCCACAAAACAAGAGCAATCAAATAACAAGAATTCAACAACATTAGCATGTCCAGAAACACAGTTGTGCGGCGAATCTAAGACTTGTCACCTAACTTAAAACATCAAGTGTCAGATAAAGCTTGTGCTTTTGATTTTTACTCAATTGCATGTGATGAGAGCACAGATGCCACAGACATTGCACAGCTGTTAATTTTTTTGCGGGAAGTTGACGATAACTTTTGCATTATGGAGGAGCTGCTTGATCATAGGAGTCTAAAGGGCACAACATTGGATAAGGACATTTTTGAAGCTGTGTCTGATGCAATTGACAAGATGGGACTTAAATGAGTCAAGCTGTGTGGAGTTACAACGGATGGGGCTCCAGCAATGACAGGTGAGTGAAAGGAATGGCCTCTATGGTGTGTACAAGGGAGTGGAGGTGAAGCTGTTAAAATGCACTGTATCATCCACCAAGAAGCCCTCTGTGCCAAGACAGTTGTGAAAACACACTTGTGAAAACTGTCAACATAATTCGAGCATGAGGGCTCTACCACTGAGAATTTCCAGCTTTCCAATCTGATGTCAATGCTGAGTACGGGGACCTATGCTCCCATTCTGATGTGCGCTGGCTAAGTCACGGCTCCGTGCTACAGCGGTTTTATTCCCTGAGATCAGAAATCGACCAGTTTTTAAAAGAGAAGGACCGACCTCTTAATGAGCTGAGTGACCCTCTTTAGTTGGCAGACCTGGCTTTTTTAGTTGATCTTATCATCTTAACACACTGAACAAGGGCCTACAATCCAAAGACCAGGCTTGTACCACAACTTTATGCGCACATGAAAGCATTCTGTGTGAAGCTCCGTCTTTCTGAGACACAACTTCGCAACTTCTGTGTTGCACACTTCCCCACACTGTCTGAAATCAGATTTGCTTTTCCAAAGGCCAAGCTTTCTGCTGAAAATGGGAAATATGTGTCTGTGATCACATCTCTCGTAACAGAATTCAGTCATTGCTTCCAAGATTTTTCTATCATTGACAAAGAAATCAAGCTGTTCTCCACTCCCTTCCTGATGGATGCAGAAGAAGTAGAGTCTGCGATTAGAACTTATCGAAATGCAGTGTGATAATTCTGTGAAGAATCAACATCTGCTATTCTCCCTACCCAACTTCTACTGGAGCTTGGAAAAGGCCAAGGTGCTGCAGCATTGTCGTCCATGAAGATGAAATTAGGCCTGTGTTGTTCATGCAGGGGCACAATGACTGGATTAATGATGTTATTCAGGTAGTATGGGCTTGTTACTGTACCATTCACAAAGTGTAGGGCAGTTCTGTATTGACTAGACACACCTGCCCACACTGTAACACCACCACCACCAAAGGCTCGTCTGGTGACAACAGTGGCTGTTGCATAGCGCTCTCCTTGACGTCTCCAACATCGTTGGCGCCATCATTTCTGCTCAACGTGAATCGACTTTCATCAGAGAGTAACACTGAGGCCCACTGGTCCCTTGTCCAGCGTAAATGCTCCCTGGCCCGTGCAAGACGATGATGCCTGTGCCTGGTGGTGTGGTCAGGTACCCTTGTAGGTCGTCTAGCACGCAGACCACGCTGATGTAAATGGTTTCGAATGGTCTAACGTGACACTTGGGTGCCTCTCACCTCCCTTAAATGTGTCTGGAGTTGAGTGGCATTCATCATCCGGTTCTGCAGGGCACTGTTCACAATGAAGCGGTCATCAAGTTCAAGTTCAAGAGATTATTTGTCACATACATATACATACGTTCATACATATATGCAGTGAAATGTCATGACACCCGGTGATTACTCACAATAAGCTCTATAAATACTAAAAAATACCAAAATGTGCGTAATCGACACAAGGTGCTCGCGCAGGCAGCCGCAAGGGGAGGCGCCACAATCGCGATTCTGGGTCCTATAATTATATAATAGAATTAATTGACTGTGTTGTATTAAATATACATTTAAATCCTCCTAAAAGTAATTTTAAATAGCATTACATTATTTAATCTTACAACCAGACAGAGAATGCAGTGCAAGGAAAACATACTTGAAGAAAACACAATCAGCTACAATACTCAGGTATGCTGTGGCCTTTAAACCATGCTCAGTTGGTACTAAGGGACCCAAAGTGTGCCAAGAAAATATCCTCCACACCATTACACCACCAGTGTGAACCCTAACCCTAACCCTCAAGGCAGGATTGATCCATGCTTTCAGTTCTTTACGCTAAATTCTGACCCTACCATCTAAATGTTGCAGCAACGTTTTCCAATCTTCAATTGTCCATTTTTGGTGAGCCTGTGCAAATTGTAGCCTCAGTTTCCTGTTATTAGCTGACAGGAGTGGCACGCCCACTCGCTCACCTGTGAATGCTCCGGACAATCACCTGCTCTGTTCACACATACCGCTCAATCGGACATTACGCAGACTTTGTACACAGGTGCTGGCTGGGTAAAGTCCGGGTCAAATGATTCAGATATTTGTGCGTTCACACACACAGCTCATCCTGGTAATGTCCGGATCATTTCAGGGTTGCAGTGCATGTGTGTGTAACGCCGTTTGCTCCCACATCACAGTCCATGGCAGGGGCCCCTGGGGAAAAAGTTCCCCGGGCGGCGCCTCCATTTCAGGGCCCAGCTGGTTTGCCGGCCTTGGCCCGCATGGTGGATAGTCCTCGGCCCTCATCGGCAGAGTCCCTGTCTCACACCCGTCAGACCCCCTTCCGGGCCCATTCTCTACCTCAATTTGGAATCTGCCCGAGTCAATTTCCAATATTGGATACATCGCACTGGGCAACGGAGGCGCGGTCGGCGCCGCTTCGGCCTTCTGCTGCAAAGAGGCCTCTTCCTCCATTTTACTCTGTTTCTTATTCCTCATTTGATGATCCATCCCCTGCCAAAACATGGCCCATGAAAACCACTTGCATCTGTGTCCCTCTTCCTCATCTCTGACCTTATGCAACTTCCTTTGTGACAACACCAACTTGCCCTTGGCGGCCTCCTCCGCTTCTTCTACCGCTTTTTTATACTCTTTCCCTCTTCCACAACACTGGCCCCAACGGCAATTCGTCATCTTGGTTTACTCCCTGTCACCGCAATACGAGATTTAACTCGTCTTTCATGTCCTTCCTAGGACCCCATTCCGTCTTTTTGGCCCCTTCCAGAGCCGTCAACAACAACTCCACTTGTACACTAATCGGTTTATATCCTCACTGACCACGCAGGAGAAATTCTCCAACAATACTTACAAATATACATACATATATATATATATATATATATATATATATATACACATACACTCTGGATTTTAACAATCAATCGACTATAGATTCATAGTTATCAGTGTGGGATGTGGCCAGAGGACCTCCACGTCTATGCCTTTCTGTGACTCTTCCAGTCTCTCTGTATCTCTGTTGCAACCTGCTGATGACACTGACACTCTAAGCTCAGTGGCCACTTCCCTCTGAGAACATCCTGTTTGAAGCCTCGCAATGGCGAGGTACTGTTGATCAGTTGTTTGGTGTCGTCTTGGTCTCATGATGTCAAAATCTGAACAGCATAATGAAGAGGACTGTTTAAATACCAATTCTAATTGAACCAGGAAATTTATTGGTCGATTCATGGATCAAACACCTGTTGTGAATTTTGCTGTTCAGCTCCTTGTTAGAGAACAGCAAGTTGTGCAAAAAGTACTGAAATAGTGAACATTTGGACAAAGTTTAGAGAAGGTCAAATTAAGTTCACCTGTAAAGATTATAGTGCATTTTAGGTTCATCCTGAAATTTCACCCGAAAGCGGAATATCCCTAACTTTTTGTGAATAGTGTATGTGAGCAAACATTTTCTCTGTTAAACTCTGAACAAAAGCAGATTGAGAACCAAAATGACCGACTGCCATCTCTGTGATGTTCTTCGCATCTCAACCACCAAACTAACTCCTGACCTGCCAGCCATCCTTCAGTCCAAAGCGTAGCATCACTGCTCCCACTGAGTGCAACTCTGTTCCCATTATAGGTGAGTTAAGAATATATTACACAATATTCATGTATTAATAAGCCCAATTACTTAATAAATTCCATCAATTAAAGTTGATAACATTTGTGTCCCACCACAGCAAAAGGCGCCATCTCACGCATTTCTAAAATTGCCAGGAGCAGCCAAATAAGTTGAAAAAAACCTTTCTTGAAGGAAAATGAGATTTGTGTTCCTTTGTGGGGGGTTTTATCTCTCAACGTATTTTCAAAACCGAGTTTGATTTATAAATAATAGAAAAATGTTAAACCGTGGAGTTAAATATTCCCGTTAAATTACATTGTTCACTTGCCGAGCTGTGGAACAGCGCTGAATAACGCAGATTGATGGTCTCCTTTCAAGCGAGTGTCCAGGTGAAGATCATTCCTCCATATTCCATGTGATGTGAAGTCACAATGTGAAACCGTTTTGATAGAATTCAACATTTAAATCGTACTACTCTTACACACACGGAGCCAGTTGTGAAACCGGGAAGAAGAAAAACCCTTTGTGGCACGCATCTTACGTCACTTCAAGATTCAAGATTCAAGAGGTTTATTCGACACATACATATACATACTTTCATACATATATGCAGTGAAATGGAATGCAACACACCCGGTGATAACACACAATATGTCCTAGGAAAAATTTCTTTCTAATAGACCAACTAACTGACTCCTAAAATGTAATACAGTAAGTCGAATACTTATAGAAAAAATAAAAATATAAAGAATAAAATTCGATAAAATAAAATGGAATAGATAGAGGGAATATGCTTATGTATATGGAATAGGCAATTACTGTATGTATATACAGATATGTGCATTAAAGTGGCATGTGAATGAAGTGAGGTAGTGTTTGGGATAATACAGCACAGTATACAACAATACGGCGCAGCAATACGGCATCACGAACAACCCTGAACAGTGACACAGTATGCGGTACAGTATGCTATATATAGTACAGTAAGGTAGTGGAGCCTATGTGTGTGGCTCAGTGAGGACCCCTGGTGAGGTCAGCATTGACAGTTGTAATGGCTTGCGGGGAAAATCTCTGTCTCAGTCTCTCTGTTCTCGCTATGTGACTGTGGAGGCGCTTGCCTGACCGCAGCAGCTGGAACAGTCCATTGTTGGGGTGATGAGGATCCTTCATGGTCCTGGGCTCTGCTACTACACCTCCTGATGTATAAGTCCTGCAAGGGGGGGAGGGTAGTTCCAATGGTACATTTAGCTGAACGCACCACCCTCTGTAGGGCCCGCCTGTCCTGAGCAGGACAGTTCCCAAACCAGGCAGTGATGTTACCTGTCAGGATGCTCTCCACCGCTCCACAGTAGAAGGACTTGAGGATCCTCACCGAGACCTAGAATTTCCTCAGCTGCCTGAGGTGGTAAAGACGCTGCCTCGCCTTTCTCACCAGAGTGTCTGTTTGTAAAGTCCATGTTAAGTCCTCTGTGATGTGGACTCCCAGGTATTTGAAGCTGCTCACCCTGTCAACAGAAGTCCCATTAAGCACCAAGGGCGCATGCATCCTTGATTGTAATCCTCGCCTAAAGTCCACAATCAGCTCCTTGGTTTTGCTGACGTTCAGGTGGAGGCTGTTGTCCTCGCACCAGAGTGACAGGTCAGCCACCTCCTCACGGTAGGCCTTCTTGTCGCAGTCGGTGATCAGGCCCACGACGACGATGTTGTCAGCAAACTTGATGATGGTGTTGGAGCTGGACCTGGCCACACAGTCATGTGTGTAGAGGGAGTACAGTAGGGGGCTGAGGACGCAGCCCTTGGGGGATCCTGTATTCAGGGTGAGGGAGCTTGACATGTACTTCCCCACCCTAGTCATTCAGGCAGGCAGGAGGGGCGATCTTCGGTACAGGAACGAGGTTGGACCTCTTGAAGCAGGACGGGACCACTGATTCAGCCAGGGAGATGTTGAATATTGTAGTGAACACTGGAGCTAGCTGGTTAGCACAGGTCTTCAGTAATCGCCCATATATGCCATCTGGGCCCGCAGCTTTCCTGGTGTTCACCTGCATCAGAGCCCTCCTGACCTCGTGCACGGACACTGAGAGTGCGCGCTCATCCCCAGCGGTGTAACTCAAATTAGCCGGCGGTGCTGTTGCCAGTCTTGAACCGCGCATAAAAGGAGTTCAGTTCGTTGGCTAGGGAGGCGTTCACACTCGTGGCTGGGGAGGAGCTGCTCTTGTAGTTTGTTATTGTCCGCAGCCCCTCCCACAAGTGTCTTGTGTCCCCCCGCTCCATCTGTAGCTCCACGGTCTCTCTGTACGTCCGTTTGGCGTCCCTCACCGCCCTCCGCAGATTGTACGACACCGCTTTGTAATTGTCCATATTTCCGGATACAAGACCGTCGTTGTAAGCGGGCCGTGCGAGCATTCAGAGCGCAGTGGATGGATTTATCAACCTAGGGTTTCTGGTTTGGAAATATCTGAACTTTCACCATGGGAATGATGTTATCTGCTAGTGTAGCTACAAAGCTCACTGCCACCACCGTAAACCTCGCTGACGTCACTTGAACTTGATTGGAACATGTCCCAGTCTACGTTAGTCAGAGCGTCCTGAAGCGCAGCCTCCGATTGGTCCATCCACCGCTTCACTTCACTCGTCACCCCCAGTTCTGTGCGATCAGAGGGCCTGTAAACGGGAACCAGCTAGATCGTGGCGTGGTCAGATTTCCTGAAAGCAGGGAGCGAGACGGTCTTGTATCCATTCTTGTAAGGGGGGGGGGGGGGTTGTAATGGTCCAAAGTTCTATCTCCCCTGGTGGGCACTGTGATGTGTTGGTAGAAATTAGGCAGAACTTTTTTAAGGTTGGCCCTGTTAAAGTCCCCAGTCACGCACCACAGACGCGTCAGGGATGTTTGTTTTTGAAATCCGCACAACACGTCATCACAGATCCGATAGTGCTGTACCGGTGTCCGCTTGCGGTGGGATATAAATGGCTATGATGATCACCGTCGCTAAATTCCCGGGGGAGATAAAATCGACGGCATAGGATGGTCAGCTGTTCCAGGTTTGGCGAGCAGGAGTGGGAGAGAAACTTGGTGTTGTTGGGGTTACACCAGCGGTTGTTTACCATTAGGCAGACGCCTCCACCTTTGGATTT